>NC_138961.1:242227500-242827500 GCF_055761805.1 Camellia sinensis | reverse complement strand
TGATATGACTGTTTAATTACTGAAAGGACATTCATTCTTAACCTCTTTACACAGCTGTTATTCACTGGGCTTTAGCTCACTGTTTATATTTATATATAGGTGTCCAGGCACCAGACCGGAGCTAGGAGCATCGGGTTAGCTCTTGTTTTGTCAAGCCAACCACTATGCCTCACTTCGAGGTTCCAAATCTGTCAAGCCAAGGCTATTTTTGGGGTGTCTCAGTTTCACCCTTCTGTCTCTGTTTGTAATGAATGTTTTAGACTTGACTGTGCAGTTATGTTGGAGGGACTCGATCCCTAACCTGGATGTTATGTGCACTCGTTATGTAAATATGTTTTGGTTATGTATGTGAATATGTTCAGAAAGTCTTTTTGCATACAGAATGTCATAGCTCATTGGACATCTTTCTATTACTGTTTGGCTTTCGCTAGCCCCTTACTCTGTATTACTGTCATTTCTGTTAAGCAGGCCTTTGGTAATCACTGATTACTGCCCGGTTGCGATGCTAAACCCATAGGGCGGTTTGGGTCGTGACAGAGTGGTATCAGAGCGATACCAAACACAAGTTATACCGCACGCACGTGTCCAAATGAGCTATAAAATGTCCTAGAAAAGTAATTAGGGCATTGCATGAGCATGAAAAAGTGTATGTGTGGGCCATGACATGAATATATGTGCTAATATGCTTAAGTAAGCAATTCCTATGTTT
Source organism: Camellia sinensis (assembly GCF_055761805.1). Classification (NCBI taxonomy): domain Eukaryota; kingdom Viridiplantae; phylum Streptophyta; class Magnoliopsida; order Ericales; family Theaceae; genus Camellia; species Camellia sinensis. The sequence continues at coordinate 242,826,791 of NC_138961.1, read as the reverse complement.
ATTATTACCGTATTGCATATAGTGAAATGGACAATGCAAGGAATGCCGATGAATCTGAATCATCTGACGCCAGAATGGCAAGGTTAGAAAAAACGGTTGAACTGTTGACTGAGGCCCTAAGGCAACAACAGAACCAACAGCCCCCACCTCCTCCAGTACAACCTGAACAGAACGTTAATGATGATATAATTGCTCTGACACAGAAGTTCAGCAAAATGAAACCACCATCATTCCAAGGAGGCCTTGAACCACTAAAGGCCGAAGCATGGGTTTTGGAAACCGAAAAATTGTTCGAAGTGTTTCCTTGTTCGGAGGCACACAAAGTGTTATTGGCCACCTTTACCTTGCAAGAAGAAGCTAGGCGGTGGTGGATGCTTGTCCGTGATATAAATAATGTCATGACTTGGGCTCAGTTTAAAAAAGCCTTCTTCGAAAAGTACTTTCCTCAGTGTGTCAAGGACCGCAAAGTAACCGAATTTGAACAGTTGAAGCAAGGTACCGTGTCTGTAGCTGAATATGAATCAAAGTTCACTGAACTTGCCCGATATGCACCACACATGGTGGAAACTGATTATAAAAAGGCCAAGAAGTTTGAAGGCGGACTTAATGTCGAGATACTTGATCGAATTAATGTCTTGAAACTGCTTAAATATGTGGATGTCCTCAACCGAGCAATAATAGCTGAGTCGAATATCGAAACATTAAAACAGACTAAAACACCAGCAACTGAGTGGCGCGGCAAGAGACGGGGCTTTAAGTTTAAGAAAGGCCGGAACAATTCATCGAATAAAAAGCAGAACACAGGGTCAACAAACAGTTCTAGTCAGGGAAGTGGTTCCATACCACCCTGTTTCGAATGTGGAAAAAGGCATCAAGGAGTTTGCTATAAAATTTCTGGTGCTTGTTACAGGTGTGGCAAGGTGGGCCACATGGTCAAAGATTGCCTTTCCACTTCTCAAGGTCATAGTAAAGCTACAGCAAGCGCCGTAGCATCAACTGTTGCACCGAAACCTAATCCCAGAGCTACTGGAAAAGAGCCTTTAAGGCAAGGCCGGGTGTTTGCACTTGTACCGGGAGATGTGCAGAATACCGAAATAGTTGTGTCAGGTACACTCTCAATTTGTGCCCAAAATGCATATATTCTGATCGATTCGGGGTCTACACATTCATATGTCTCGCATGCTTTTTCACGGAAATTAAATAGACCACTGGAACCCATGAACTATTTGTTAGTTGTATCTTCACCCATTGGGGGATCCATGACTTGTGCTTATATGTATCCTGCATGTGAGATTATTGTTGGGGATGTACATTTGTATATTGACTTACTGCCTTTGAACATTGATCATTTTGATATAATTTTGGGAATAGACTGGTTAACAAAATATCATGCTACCATAGACTGTGTAACGAAACAAGTTGTTTTCCGTCCGCCTGGCTTACCTGAATTTGTGTTTAACGGAGTTGGAGTAGTACCTCCCCCATTTCTGATTTCATCCATGAAAGCTTTCAAATTAATTTGAAAGGGGTGTAAGGGGTATTTATGTTGTATATTGACTGTACCTACTAATACTAAAGCTAATGTGGATAATATTCCTATAGTCAGAGAATTCCCAGATGTTTTTCCAGATGATTTGCCAAGGGATTTGATTGGTAGAGAGATTGAGTTCACCATTGAAGTGTTACCGCGTACATAGCCAGTTTCCAAAGCTCCTTATAGAATGGCACCTATCGAATTGAAAGACTGAAAGTTCAACTGCAGGAGTTGTTGGATAAGAAGTTCATCAGGCCCAGTACTTCACCGTGGGGCGCACCAGTTTTATTTATAAAAAAGAAAGATGACTTACTAAGACTCTGTATTGACTATCGTGAACTAAACAAGGTAACAGTGAAAAATAGATACCCATTGCCTCGTATTGATGATTTATTTGATCAGTTACGAGGTGCTCAAGTATTCTCCAAAATTGACCTTAGATTCGGATACCATCAGTTGAAGGTAAAAGCAGAGAACATTGAAAAGACTGCCTTCCAAACGAGGTACGGACATTATGAATTCCTTGTTATGCCTTTCGGAGTTACTAATGCACCTGCTGTATTTATGGACCTTATGAACAGAATTTTCAAACCATTCCTCGATGAATTTGTGGTTGTTTTCATAGATGACATTTTGATTTATTCCAAGAGTAAAGAGGAACATGAACATCATTTGAGAATTGTTTTACAGACCCTAAGAGAACAGAAACTGTACGCAAAACTAACCAAATACGAATTTTGGCTTGATAATGTTATGTTTTTGGGACATGTGATTAGAAAGGATGGCATCTCAGTTGACCCACAGAAGATTGAAGCAGGGGTGAATTAGCCTAGACCGACAAATGTTACTAAAGTTCGCAGTTTCTTGGGTTTAGCCGGGTACTACAGAAGGTTTGTGAAAGATTTTTCCAAAATTGCCTTATCATTGACTCAGTTGACTTAGAAGGGAATATCATTTGACTGGACCGATCAGGAGAAAATCAGCCTTCCAAGAGTTAAAGACTCGACTTGTGACTGCACCGATTCTCACCCTACCCTCAGGTACGGATGGATTTACTATTTTTAGTGATGCTTCTTATAAGGGTTTGGGATCTGTATTAATGCAGAATGGAAAAGTTATCGCGTATGCTTCCCGACAACTGAGGCCATATGAAAAGAACTACCCGACTCATGACCTAGAACTTGCTGCCGTGGTATTTGAATTGAAATTTTGGCGTCACTACCTATATGGGGCAACATGTGAGGTGTACACAGACCACAATAGTTTAAAATACTTCTTCACACAAAAAGAACTGAACATGAGACAGCGGAGATGGTTAGAATTAATAATAGACTATGACCTGTAAATTTTGTACCATCCGAGGAAAGCTAACACCGTTGCTGATGCACTCAGTCGAAAATCAATTGGGAATTCAACCTGTTTGCTCACCGGACAGAAAAAACTGCTATGTGACCTTGAAAAATTTGAAGTTGAGATTGTTTTGCGTGAACAAGGTGGAACATTAGCTGGTATTTCTGCTCAACCGGCACTTATTGAGGCGATTAAAGAAAAACAACAGCAGGATGACTTTCTGAAAAAGATCATTGATGAACGGAAATCCAAACCAAGGCTGGACTTTAGATTTGAAAACAATGTATTGAAATTTCAGGGAAGGTTGTGTGTACCAAGTGATTCTGAACTGAAAAGGCAAATTTTGCAGGAAGGCCACAACTCAAAACTGTCTATCCATCCGGGAAATACGAAAATGTACCAAGACTTGAAACTTAATTTCTGGTGGCCGGGAATGAAGAAAGAAATTGCCGACTTTGTGTCGAAATGTCTACATTGCCAATAAGTCAAAGCCGAACATCAACGACCCGCAGGCTTACTGCAACCCTTACCAATACCAGAGTGGAAATGAGAACATATTACTATGGATTTCATTGTTGGTTTACCTCGCTCCAGTAAATGTATGGATTCAATTTGGGTTATTGTTGATAGATTGGCTAAATCTGCTCACTTCTTACCTGTTAAAACAATTTATAATGCGTACAAATTGGCTACAATTTATATTGATGAGATTGTTAGATTGCATGGTGTGCATGTGTCCATTGTTTCTGATAGGGACTCGAAATTTACATCGAGATTCTGGCAAAGTCTTTAGACAGCATTGGGTACTGAATTGAGACTGAGTAGTGCATACCATCCTCAGACAGATGGTCAGTCAGAAAGAACCATCCAGACTCTGGAGGATTTATTGCGTATGTGTGTTCTTGATTTCCAGGGAAATTAGGAAAGCCATTTACCTTTAGCTGAATTCGCCTACAACAACAGTTTTCACTCGAGCATTGGTATGGCGCCTTTCGAGGCTTTATATGGCAGAAAATGTCGATCTCCTATTTGCCGGGCAGAAGTTGGAGATGGGCCCTTGCTTGGGCCCGAGATTGTATAAAAAATCACTGAAAAAGTGAAACTGATTCAACAGAGATTGAAAACCGCACAAAGCCGACAGAAAAGTTATGCGGATGTCCGAAGGCGAGACAGGGAATATGAAGTGGGTGATCATGTTTTTGTTAAAGTAACACCAATGAAAGGGCAGACTTGTTTTGGAGTTAAGGGTAAACTAGCGCCGAGATATGTTGGACCGTATGAAATCATTGAAAAGATTGATCCGGTGGCGAATCAAGCAGCGCTTCCTCTTGAAATAGAGCATATGCATAATGTCTTCCATATTCAATGTTGAGAGATTATCTCCGGGATCCCTTCCATGTTATTAAGCCTACCCGTGTAGTGTTAGGTGACAACTACACTTATGAAGAACGGCCTATTCAGATTATAAACCAACGAATCAAAAAGTTGAGAAATAAAGAAATCCGATTAGTAAAGGTGGATTGGCAAAACCATGGTGGCATCTATGCCACTTGCGAAAGGAAAAACGATATGATCAAGAGATATCCTGAACTGTTTCCTCTGAATCTAGTGTTCTTCCAAAATGAAGGTAATCCGAGTTTGGAGGACCAAACTCTTTGTAAAGAGGGGAGACTGTGACAACCCTCACCTCTGATTAGTGCTAATCTGTGATTAAGCATGATAAGTAATTAATTAAGCTGAAATTCTGAACTGATTGCCGGAGTGTATCGGTTTAAATGCATTTCTATCTGTTTGATTTCTGAATGATCTGTTCGTGTTTTAATTTCGAACTGTAAATTGAAGGCCTTATCGGCGACTGAATCAAAAATTGATTAGTGTTTTATGCTAATTAGAATTTATGTGATTTGATAGTGGGTTTAATTAAAATTGATTTTGGGATAATTAAATTAGCACTGTTAATGTTAAATCATTGAACTTAGTTATTTATCTTATTGCCATTGAGTGGGACTTCCTCAATTCATTGTTGAGACTTAATTTATGCACTTTGATACACCTTTCTTTAGCCACTTTCTAGGCCTAACCGTGAGAGAGAGAGGGAGATAGGAGAAAATTGAATTCATCTAGAATTCTTGCTTGAATTTAAAAGACTTGAAGAGGAGATTGCAAAATTGGGCCTCTTGTAGACACTCCATTTTTGACCGACCTTGAGACTCAGACGTCACCGATTGAGCGCTTGGTGATGTTGCATAATGTGCTCGTTCAGAAGTTTCAGAGTCGCGGCCGTGAGCCCTGCCTCCGAACTTCCGAACCCTCTTCTGTGCCTTGCCTCGGTTTGCGAACCAAGCTCGATTTTCGCTGTTTCTTTTTCTGAGGGGAGGGAGAGGTCCCGTAGACCATCTCTCAGTGGTCGTGGGCTACATTTTGTGGCCGCAGGCCATTTTGCCCATTTCGGAGTCCGGTTCCCGGTTTTCGGAGCCGTCAGGCCGTGTGCCTCGGTTCGGGACCGCCTAACCATCTCCGTTTGTTCTGATTTTTGGCATACTTCCTTTCTACTCCCTTTTGAGGGACACTGGGGTCTGAGAAACCCACTTCGTGGCCGAATGCCATTTTCGGTGCTTAACAGTCCATTTTCGGGACCTCGAACTGCGCGTTTTGGCCCCCGAACATTCGTTTTGCAACGGTTTTCGTTCATTTTTGGCAGGCACCTCTGTTTTATCACTGAGAAGGTCACTAAAGGGTGGGAGGCCAGTAATTGTTGCAGCAACCAGTTATATATCCTCCGACGCCCTCCGACGCCCGTTTTTCACACTTCCGGGCTAATGTTGAACACCTTGGGCCCACTTTCTTGAACTTTGAACCACATACTTGTGATGTACACACATGGGAGGACCCTAAAAGTTGGTGGCCGGCCACTAATGTTACTTGACCCTTTTGAACCCCTCCTTCCGGGCTAATGTTGAACACCTTGGGCCCACTTTCTTGAACTTTGAACCACATACTTGTGATGTACACACATGGGAGGACCCTAAAAGTTGGTGGCCGGCCACTAATGTTGCTTGACCCTTTTGAACCCCTCCTCCCGAGCCAATGTTGAACACCCTTGAGCCACTTTCTTGGACTTTTAACCACAGGGTTGTGTTGAGGGCACATAGGAGGACACCATTATGTGGTGGCCGGCCACTAAACCAACTTGACCCTTTTGACCCCTAGCCGGCCGGCTAGGGGGTGTGGCCGGCCGGCCACCTGCAACAAAAATACCTGGCTGGCCATGATCCTCACACTGTTCACTTTACAGCTGTATAGCTTTATCCCCTAGAAAATATCTATATCCGGGGGATATTTTGTGGGGGAAAGTTTGCCTCCTTTTTCCCCCACCTTTTGCCCCTCTTTTTGGTCCATATAACCAAGGGCCAACACTTGTATTAGGGGTTAGAGAAATTGCCTTCAAGCATATACATTCAAACCTCCCTCTATCTTTCTCATTTCCTCAAAAACATCAAAGTTCTATACTTCATTCCTTCACCACCACCAAGCACCACCACCACCACTCCATTTCCACCAACAAGGAGGGCTTCTCAAAGGCTAAAGGTGCTGCAACTTGGTCCAAGAAGCAACCAAAGATTGGTCTACAAGGGTGAGTTGCTATTTCACCCTTTTTGGGCTTATTTTTGCAACTTTTCTTAACCATATATGCTTTTTGCTTTGAGCTCCGGCCATAACTGAAAGTGGCCTTGTTTTGAGCTCATTTTCACTTTCTCTTAAGGGCTCAACCCTGTTTGAGCCCCCCATATTGCACTTGCTTCAATACCCTTCTTAAATACCGTTTTCTTGCATGATTTTTTTTAGCTTGTGTGTGATCTGTTTTGGAGCATGATGTAAACTGTAAATAGGCTTATTTTGAGCCCCTCTTCAACATTGAAGAAGGGATCAACACTGTTTGGGACCTCCATGCTATACTTGCCTTTATACTCCCTTTTTGGTCCCATTTTTGCATGCTTTGGCAGCCTATTGTGCTTTGGTTTTTGGCCATTTTACAGCACTGAAAATAGTCTCATTTTGGTCCATTCTTCATGTTTAATTTAGGGCCTTTCATGGTTTGGGACCTCCATATGCCATTTCATGTTATATCTCTCTTTTGGTCCCCATTCTTGCATGTTTTGTTAGCCTATCATGCTTTTGTTTTTGGCCATTTTACAGTTCTGAAAATAGTTTCATTTTGGCCCATTCTTCATGTTTCATTAAAGGTCTTTGGCTGTTTGTAGAATATTTTGCATACCTCATGTTATAGCCTCTTTTGAGCCTTATTTTGCATTGCATTTCTAGCATGTTTGTATATTGTTTTGGAGTTTTTACAGTTCTGTAAATATGCTTATTTTTGGTCCCTCTTCAATGTTGTAGAAGGGAATTTTTTAGTTTGGGCTTTGCATATACCACTTGCCTCTTTGGCCACCTTTTGGTCCTTTTTCTTGCATGGGAGTGCAGCCATACCTGTGTTTGTTTCTGGGGTTTTTATAGTTCTGGAAAACATCGTATTTTGGGCCCCTCTTCAATGTTGTTGAAGGGTCCTAACCCATTTGGAGTTAGCAGTTGTGAGTTGCTTCATAATCTCATGTTTAGGGCCATTTTCGCATGCTAATTTTGCCCTATCTTTGCTTGCTGTTTGGCCATGTTTTGTACTAGTAAAATGCTTATTTTGGGGCTGCCTTGCTTCTGTCTTTTCATTCCATGTGCCAATTATGCATGTTTGGTATAGCTGTAGTTCATTCTATGTGCCTAATTTTGCATTTCGGGAGAGATCCCATGCATCGGGTGTGTTTTCGCCTCATTTCGGGGCTGTTTTCTCCCACATTTCATTGCTGAAAATCCATTAGCATGCTTGCATATGCCATTTTCATGCCATTGCATTGCATATACCATTGCCTCGGTTTGTGTGCCCGTGTGCACGCATTTCGAGGCACTTCATTTTCATCTACCGGCCTCTTATGTGAGTGTGGCTGAGGCTCTCTCATGTTAGTATAAGTCCATGTTGCATTCTATATGCCATTTTAGCCATATTGCATTGCGTATGCCATTGTCTCGGTTTGCGTGCCCGTGTGCACGTATTTCGAGGCACTTCATTTTCATCCATCGGCCTCTTATGTGAGTGTGGCTGAGGCTCTCTCATGTTAGTATAAGTTCATGTTGCATTCTATATGCCATTTTAGCCATATTGCATTGCATATGCCATTGTCTCGGTTTGCGTGCCCGTGTGCACGCATTTCGAGGCACTTCATTTTCATCCATCGGCCTCTTATGTGAGTGTGGCTGAGGCTCTCTCATGTTAGTGTAAGCCCATATCATATTTTCATGTCATTTGCATTGCGTATGTCATTTTCTCGGTTTGCGTGCCCGTGTGCACGCATTTCGAGGCATCTCATTTTTACAGCATAGTGCATGCTAGGTTGTATCTTAGATCGCATTCTGTCATTTTCTCGGTTTGCGTGCCCGTGTGCACGCATTTCGAGGCATCTCATTTTTACAGCATAGTGCATACTATGTTGTATCTTAGATCACATTCTGTCATTTTCTCGGTTTGCGTGCCTGTGTGCACGCATTTCGAGGTATTTCATTTTCATAGCATTGTGTATGTTAGGATTGTATCTTAGTCGCATTTCATGCATGTCATGCATATTGCATCGTGTTCGGGATAGGAGTTAGCCCGGGCACGGGAAACGAGGTGCATTTCGTACTCCGAGTGACGGAATGTGTCTCAATTCCCCAGTCACCGACACTCCGGATCATCCATGATGGAGTTAGGTTTTGTTGTGTTTTCATGTGCATTCATCCTACATTAAATTGTGCAATTCGACTCCTCGGCCATCATGCCTCGGTATGCGTGATTGGTGGCACGAGGATCGAGGCATGCATATATTTGTGAAAATACATTGCTATGCCCCTTTCCTGCTCTCTGTTGCAGCAAAACGAAGAATCAGCAACTTTTCGGAGCTTGGCATGCTTTCCAAGAATAACTGCTAAACAGAGGCTAATTGGGGCATCCCGGTGGATTTCCGCGCAAGACAACCCGGACATGCATCATCCGGAACAGAAGCAAGGCAGTCCCTGGCTTGCATGCCAGTTTTATTTATTTTCTTAGTTAATTTGTTAATTAATTAGGAATTTGTATATTATTTGGACTGTAATATTTGGACTGTAATATTCTTTTATTTGGGACTGTATATTTATTCGGACCCTCTGCGCGAGGGCATAACTGTAATAAGTGTGCGTGTGTGTGTTGTATGTCTTCCAACCCCACGTCTTTCTCCCTTTTATTTATCCGCTTATGATGGTTAGATTAGGGCATATTTCAATTAGCATACAGTATGACAGCATGTTTGCATCATTCATCTGTTTTGCATGCACCGGGCTCGGCGCATCATACTAACTACATTGTATTTTCAATTCCAGATTGAATACATGTTAGCTGTAGCATTCCATATGCCATGTTTAGAATAGCCGAGCCTGCTATAGTTGCATTTTTGCACGTGTTGCATTAGGCATTTTTGTATACTTAGGATCATGCATGATTTCTAATGTAGTTTCTATTTTGGCTTGGAGTACTCGGTAAGTTCTATGCTTTAGCATCCTTGCATGCGTGTGAGTGACTGCCATGAATAGCATGCTTACCATGAGGCTAAATGCTTATGTGATATAACTGCCTGGATGCCTGTGGGTGAAGGTTGAGTTACTAAAATTGGAATAAATCATCAAATGTTTTAAGCCTACCTGCGAGTAGCAAACCATTTTCAAAAAGCGAACATGAAATGTTTTGTTCTAATTCAGACGATCCAGTCTATACTTGTATGCTGTGCGCATCACATAGTAACCTAGGCTAATAACCGGAATAAGAACATACAATGTTTTCAAAAATAGATATCATGGTTAGTAGAGGCCGGTCTATGACCGGACGAGCGGGGGTGCTCACGAAGTGACCTTCCCCAATCGTACCCAAGTTCCCGAGCCGAGGCAACTTTGGTGATGACGGACACGTGGCCTTTGGCAACGAGTCAGGGTTTCCTAAATTTCCCAAAATAAAATATTTAGGTGGCGACTCTGTATCTGGCAAAGCAGTCCATGTTTGGCACTTCTTTCAAAAATCTGTTTTCTCAAAACGATTTGCCGGATTTGGACTCTTTGGTTCAGACTTAGAACCGTGACGACAAGTCGAGTCCGAGCTGTAGCGAGGTCCCCCGCGGGCTTGTTACACCTCCATACCTTGAAATTCAAGACCTAGGTAGGATATTCATCCTTTGGTTTATGTATTTAAGTTGTTACATGCTTGGAATTGATGATTAGAGTCTAGAATTGGCTCAAAGTGTTGTATTGAGTAGCTATGGTTGCATGCATGTCCATGTCATTGAGTTTTAAGGTCTTTTCTATGAAAATTTCTACATGCATGTTCATGTTTTTGTTATAGTCCATGAATTCATCTTGATTTTGAGCTCAATCTTACTTTTGGTCATGTTTTAGAGCATTGGAATTCATGTGAACTCATGCATGTTAAGTTCTTACATTGTTCTTGAAGTTCTTTGAAATTGTGTTCAATTGACTTACCATTGGGCTTTGATTTTACAAATTGATCTTCAAAACATGTTATATTGTTGATTTTTAAGTGCTTTCTAGAAAATTGGCCCAAAAGGTTGAGTTTTATGGTGTTGAATGCTTGGTTTGAGCTTAGGAGGCAAATCTGGAAATTTCAGATTTTGACTTCCTCGCTCGAGTGAAGGATTCCACGCTCGAGTGACCATTTTTTGTTCAAAGCTCCACTCGAGCGACGGAATGCTGGCTCGAGCATAGATTGCAAGCTCTCAGGTTTTTGTGCACGCAGATGCACGCTCGAGCGACGAGACCTACCCTCGAGCGAAGAGTTGTGTCTTACGCTCGAGCGAGCATCGAGCGGGGATTTTCAACATCTAGTACTTTTGCATTTTTACAAACTGCTCGAGCGAGGAAGTATACGCTCGAGCAACCCCTCTATTTTGGTAAGCTCGCTCGAGCGAAGAAAGCCACGCTCGAGCGAGACCCCTGTTTCAACAAAATTTTGAAAAGTGTTTTAAAGTGTAATTTTGCATCCTCATCCCATCGTAAGCATTCCTAGGCCATGCTTAAGGCATCTTAATGAGGATAATGTTATAGAACCACACCAGGTCATGTTAGGGGCTAAGTTATTAATCCCAAGTGTGTGTTCGTTTTGCAACTGTAGGGTTGGCATCCGAGGACACTCGTTAGCTTGTCTATAACCCAGCACTCTGTGAATAACAATGTTGTAAAGATACGTTCAATTATATCTATTTCTGAACGATTGACTGTACTGTTTTTTGAAATAACAATGCTTACTGAATGAATGTTTGTCCTATTTTTATGAATTGTACTTGTGGCATCCATAGCAACTTACTATTACTGTACTGTTACTGTTACTGCTACTGTTACAGAGATCTCTATCGGTTCCAATGATTGGAACTACTACTGTTTATTATTACGATGGCCATCAACTGATTGTTCAGGCTGTTAAGATCTACTGCACTGTTTTGCTATTGGATGTACCACATATGATTGTTTTGGTTTCTAAATGACTGATATGACCGTTTAATTACTGAAAGGACATTCATTCTTAACCTCTTTACACAGCTGTTATTCACTAGGTTTTAGCTCACTGTTTATATTTATATGTAGGTGTCCAGGCACCGGACCGGAGCTAGGAGCGTCGGATTAACTCTTGTTTTGTCAAGCCAACCACTGTGCCTCACTTCGAGGTTCCAAATCTGTCAAGCCAAGGCTATTTTTGGGGTGTCTCAGTTTCACCCTTCTGTCTCTGTTTGTAATGAATGTTTTAGACTTGACTGTACAGTTATGTTGGAGGGACTCGATCCCTAACCTGGATGTTATGTGCACTCGTTATGTAAATATGCTTTGGTTATGTATGTGAATATGTTCAGAAAAGTCTTTTTGCATACAAAATGTCACAGCTCATTGGACATCTTTCTATTACTGTTTGGCTTCCGCCAGCGCCTTACTCTGTATTATTGTCATTTCTGTTAAGCAGGCCTTTGGTAATCACCGATTACTAGCCGATTCCGATGCTAAACCCATAGGGGCGGGTTTGGGTCGTGACACTTAACCTACCATAAGTGTCTGAAAAATGACTTATAAATAAGTCTCCCTAAATTTAGTGATATGTCAAGAAGATGATTGGTTGATAATTAAGAAATATTTAATTATCAACTAATCATCTTTTTAAGGGTAAATTACAAATGCACCCTCTAAGGTTTGCTTAAGGTACAGATTGCTCCTTGTGATTTGAAAAATTACAAATACCCCCTTATTAGAATTTTTTATTTAACAAAATTAACTAAAAAAATGAAATTCATAATTGCACTCCTATACAATAATAAAATTACCTAAATTATTCATTGAAAAATATTTCTAACATCATTAAAAACGGTTAAATGATTTAATGATTTATTAATAAAAGAGGCGATTTGTTATGAAATTAAAACCTCAGGGGATAGAATGTAATTTCCAAAATTACAAGGACGATTCGTATTTTAATCAAATATTAAGAAATGTATTTATGATTTACCCTCCTTTTAATATATATAAAAGAATATATCTAATTTTTAAGTCAGAATAACAGTACTCATATATGTATATATATATATATATATATATTATATATCCATCTCCTCTTATCATAATTATAACACACTGTCCAAGTCCAACACCAACTATCTCGAGCCATGTGAAGCAAGAACATATCTACTCTATGTACAATCTTTCTCTCAGATTTGAAATTGAGAATAACTTCTCTTACCACAAATAAAAAAGAATTATTTCTCAGAATAAATTCTCTTTCTCTCATTCTCATCTCTCTTTCATATCTCTCTCAGTTCCCTTTCTCATCTATGTTAGTTTTCTGACGAGGCTTGCGACCTCCAGCAAAAGGCTTGCGATGACAGAGCAGAGGCTTGCGACCTCCAATCCAACTACCAAGGCTTGCGACCTCCGGCAACAAGGCCTTGCGACCTCTGGCGAAAAGGCTTATGACCTCTGGCTATCATTGGTCTATTGTAAGTTTCTCTCAACAACCCTTATTCTTTCTCCTCTCATGTCAGCCGTGTCCGATAAAACCATGCCGAATCCAACACATATCTCGCACCTACACCCGTGTCATGTTGTGTCGACATAGGTACTCTACCTTAAACCGGCGAGTCCATGTAACACAGATCAAAGGGATACGCATCTTATATAGTTTGGTTCCCCTAAGAAATAATTAGAGTAGTACTATGGTGATCAAATTTTTATAGCAGAAGTTGTATACCAAATGATGTTATCAATGTATTGGTACGAACAAAAACAAAAAAACTCTTATTGCCATCATCAACTAGTAAAGGCTCCTAATGTTATTGCCATCATAAACTAGTAAAGGCTCCTAATTTTATTGTCTATTTTCTCATACAACTTTCCTTCTCTTCATGACAAAACCTTTCATTGTCCAATCAAAAATTTAGAATCCATAGGCCAGGGCTTCTATTTTCTCCAACATCTAAAAAGATGTCACAAGGGCCAAGTAATGAAAGGCCTTAGTGAGCTCAAGCGTGATGCGGAATGTGCAAACACTAATTTTGGCATGGAAATTTTTTTTACAATTGTATAAATTAAATCTTTAATATATATTTTTTCATTATAGTTTAATTAGAATGATTTTAGTACATTATTGATTGAAGAAGTTAGCATTATGGTGGAGCAATTAGATTTTTTTTAAAATTGTTTTGGAAAAGAACATTTAATTTACATTATAGATTGGAAAAAGTTTTATAACGCAGTTAGCATTCTAGAAATCTAATAACAAACTTGTTTTCCCAAATATAAAATGGAATTTTCACATAATTTATGTTTCCTATCTTGAATACACCCTAAGAGGAACACTAAAACCCTAATTGCTTAAATTATATAATAAAGGGAAACATCAACAACTATATATTTAAAAAATTAAAATAAAATTAAGACAAAAAATGTTTTTATTAAAAATTTTACTATGTGAATTCCCCAAACCTTAAATCACAAATATGAAGCCTCTAACACCTATGCCTCGAACATAAATTCTTAAACTCTTATTATGAATCTTGAAGAAAATATAAATTATATAAATTCCCCACCATCTAGTCCTGCGCCTACTATCTTTCCGAGCTTAGTATTGCCCTTTAAAGCATAAATCTAGTACCAAAATCCTATATTGAGACGTCAAACTCTCTTCAAGAATCATCTTATAGTTGCTGCATTTTAGACGGTTGTAGGTGATACATGTGGTTAAAGATCCGGGAAGATGGCGGACACTTTAACAGACTGAGATCACCAGAGGTGGAGAGGAGGAGGCCAAGGCAAGCTTGGAGAGGAAGAGGTTGGCAGTGATGGACCTTCAACACTAATGTAGAATGTGAGAGGGGGTGTTTAAGTGTGAGACTTAGTATGTCATAATTACGAAGTATTGTTGTGGCGGAGTGAAGTTTCTTGCCGCATATACGAAACACTATAGAGGTCGCAAGAGTATTGAAGCCCAAGCAACCTGTTGAACATGTGGCTAGTTCTCCCTAACTCTACCAGAAGTGATATAAGCCCTTCTGCCGTCTGTGGCTTGACAATAGGCAAAGAGCAATGTTTCATGATAGGTGGAAAGTAACGTTTCATTTATGTATCGGGTGACATGAATGTGAGGTCATTATTGCCTCTTCTCCATGCTTGGTCGAGATGGAGTTATCTTAGCAAGAAGACAACCATCTAGGCGATCCCATGACCTCAGCCACCAGTCCAATATCCTCTGATGATCCCAGCCAATAGTGCCTAGGTCTTGCTCCAAACCTAAGAAACCAAATAGGTGAATGGGCTAGGGCCCACTTCAGTGTTTAGGAGAGCTAGGGGCTCGTTTTTAGGCAACCAAGTAGGAGAATGGGTTGCGGCCTATCTCAATGTTTAGGAGAGCCAGGGCTCATCAATCCAAGTCCAAGTAAACTAGGGGCTGATTATATTGTTGTTTGGTTTTGGAGTGAGGTATGAAGAACCAAGGGCCTGCGAGCTATGGTGCTGCCTGTTGCAGAGCTCTTCATATTTGGACATATTTGAACTTGTGTATATGCTCCCACTTAGGCTAAGAATATAGTCTTGATTTTGCATAGTGCCTTGGCACATGGCACCCATAAGGTTCGCCATGTATCAAACATGTGATATGCCCACGTGGTGTCTTATTGGTCTACCACGCGAGTGGAGTTTTGGTAATGTGGCATTCGTAAGGCTTGCCATGTATTGGGCTTGACACAAGTACCCACAACGGTCCCCTTTTTTTATTAGAAAGTAATCTATTTGACTCTTAATTAACCCACTCTTGAAGGTTATTAAATGTTCCTCTCTCTTCTTATACATAGTATTGGCCACCACTGGGTCAAAAGCAACGCAAAATCTAAAGTACTCTCTCCAGCCTCATTTCTATCACCGAAACCATACCCACCATGCACCTTCTCATAACCTAGTTTATCTACTCCTACATGGCCATTGAAATCACCACTTACACTAGGTTCTCTCCTACGGGTATTTCCAGTAATACCTCATCCATTTGGTTCCAAAAAACTCTCTTAATCTAATTATTTAATCCTACTTGGAGGGCGTAAGTACTAATAATGTTCATTATATTCTCTTCAATAACTAGTTTAACTAACATAATCCTATCATCTTTCCTAATAACAGCAGCTATACTTTCTACAAAACCCTTGGCAACTAACATAATTCATGCCATATGGCTTACAAAAATATTGAAACATCAGTTTGCAAAGTGCCAAGTGTAAGTTAGTTTTAGTTGTCATGGAATAGTAAGTATTTGGATTATAAAGACCCACAAAAATCTAGGAAAACATACACTCCTAAAATGTAACACTCAAGAACAAAAACAACTAGAAAAGCAACATAAAACACTCCAATCAAACAATTCCGATCTCCCCTGCTAATCATTTTTCTCTCCAATACTTTTTCTCCCCCTCCAATATATGTCAAAATCAGAAATAAAAGAGATTAATTGTTAGATTAATAGGCAGAAGATAAAAAAAATAAGAAGAAAAAAAAATGATAATTCAGAAATTCACTATCCACATACAAAAAAACATCCAAAAAAAAAAAAAGAGTCAATGACACAGTAACATCAAAAATGCATATTAAAGGGAAGGGAGAGTGAATGTGTATGTGTATGTGTATGTGTATGTGTATGTTACCCTAAACATATTACATACACATGATTTTGGGGGTTTTCGTACCCGAGTGTTTTTTCTTCATTGTCGTCTATATGGAATTGTAACGTTTTCAGGAGATAAGCAGTTATAGGGCTTCTATAATAGAGAGAGAGAGAGAGAGAGAGAGAGAGAGAGAGAACCAAGCACGGATGTGAGGTTTGCATACCTCGTACGTGACGGAACCGAGGAAACCAGATAGCCCTTCTTGACCTCTGCTTCACGCCGTCGTGGAGGTTAAGTCGGTCGTTTTCCCCGAATCCAGACACACTCGGAACATATTTATTATATTTAAAAAATAAAAAATAAAATTACAGATCATGAATTTTTTTTTATAAAAATGATTATGAATGATTTGTAATTCTTGAATTACTTTAATTAATGTGTGATATTTTATTTTAAATGTAATATAAGGATTATGAATTTTTTATGATCATTTTTATAAAAAAAAATTTATAATTATAACATTGCTTTTTTAAAAAATGATTATCCATCAAATTTGAGTTTCTCCGGTTCGAATTTGTGCATGCTCAGTTATCACCCTCCTCAGCCACACCTGTTTGTTACTGGATGACTTCTAGACGATCGACATATATAAATAGTTATTTAGCATAATGATTGATATAAGTGTATTTATTTGACTCCTATCTTTTTATTTTTTTATATATTTTTTTATAAAAATTAAAAAATATATTTATTTAGACCATTTTAAATAATTTCTAATATTGTTCTTATATTTTTTTTTATTTTGTCTCATTAAAATTAAAATTAAAATAAATTACAAATACATTTAGAATAGAGTTAATTTTATTTTCTATCACTAAATTATTGTTAAACTATTTAATTATCAATTGATTCTATTAAATTTCTGAAGTAAATAGATTTTTATTTATATACTTTACGAATTAAAACTCCCAAGTAATTTCTAAAGTAAATAGAGGGTTCAAAGAAAGCTCAATTTTAGAATATATTGCTCGACTTTAATTGACGCTATAATATATAAGAATTTTAAAAATTAAATGTTTTAATCTCTAAAAGTGAAAATTTTGTTGCAAAAGATATTTAGGAATCAATTCCTATCTTCGTGAGGATAGTCGCTAAAAAGTCGTCCCGAAAAGTTAAAAATAAGGTTTTCAGCGACAAAATTTTGAAATTGTCACTAATAAATAGGCTTTTAGGGACAAAATAATTTAGTCTCCAAATGGTTTACTTTTTGAGACAAAAAATAATAATTCATCACTAATGTCTAATTTTTGTTGCTAAAAATATAATAACCACACATTTTGGAACAAAATTATTTGGTCCTTAAAAAATAATTTTGTTCCTAAATTTTGATCTCTAAAATTTTAATTTTTTATAGCGTGAGATTCTCATAAGTACACAGTGAAAAAAATTTTAGATTAGTCGATTCAATAGATTTCGTACTGAATTATCAAAAAAATAAAATCATTGTACCATTCATTACATGGCACAAATGGGATAAATATAGAAGAAATTTCAATTAATTATAGATTTTAAAAAAAATTACAAATAAATGATAGATTTTATAAATATTAATAACTATAATTATAATTTTTTTAATAAATTTGTAATAATTTTTTAATGATAGCCCTAATGGGTAATTTTCCCACGAGTATATATTTACCTTGACGAGTACCCTTACTTTGTCCAAAGCTGCTACAGGGCCCGAAATTTTCAAGTTCGAATTTGTCCCGAATTTAAAATGACATCGTTTTTTATTATCTTACCGGTAAGAGAATTTTATTACATGTTACCGATAAGAGAATCCAAAATGACGTCGTTTTAGGTTTCGAGCCAAACGATTTTGAACGCTCAAACAATTTTACACTTTGTCTTTATAAGGGGAAAAAAAACAAAATGCTTTGTCTTTATAAGGGGAAAAAAAAATGCTACTCCATAAATTATTTTAGATTTCCTAATTTTTAGTCTTTTTTTTATTACAATAATAACCTCAAATAAAATTACTACAAATGACATCATTAATTTTGGGACACCTTATCTCACAATTAAATCTACACACCCATTACATCATGAATTAGGATTTATGAGAGCACACACTTCTATCACCACCCATCCATCTTTTTCAAATCCCACCTTCAAAACCTACCCAATCTCAAAACATTGAAAACCCTTTGCGGCAATATTCCGGCGGTAACGGTGACAACCATTTGATTACCTACATTGAACGGTTAAAACATGAAAATTTCTTAATACATTGAACGGTCAAAATTATTAATGCTTGTAGAAGTTTTCATTTTTTCAATTTCGTGAATACAGGCACGAATATTTCTTATTTGTTCGGGAATATGTTCTCAAACAAATAAGTAATGTTCGGGAATGCAAGTCCGAACATGGAAATTTCTTAACACATTGAACAGTCAAAATTGTTAACGCTTGTAGAAGTTTTCATTTTTTCAAGTTCGGAAATACGTGCCCGAACATTACTTATTTGTTCGTGAACACATTCTCAAACATAAATTATTTGTTCGGGAATACAGGTCTGAACATAGAAATTTGTTAACACTTTCAACGGTTAAAATTCTTAACAGTCGCAGAAATTTTATTTTTTCAAGTTCGGTAGTTTCAATTTTGAAGAAGCAATGAGAGAGAGAGAGAGAAAGAGCACATACTCACTATGACAATGGTTAAACCGGTAGAGATAATATTCTTCTTCTTTGTGGATTTTGAAAATAATGAAACTCTTCTTCTTCTTCTTTGTGGGTTTTGTTCGGTTTTTTTGAAAGAGAGGTTTTTTTTGGAGTGTAGGGGTATAGGAGTTTGCATTCAATGGGTGGAATATTTAAGGATAATTTTGGTATTATTTAGGGAGAAAAAGGAAATTTTAAGGGTTTCAAAATTCATAAGTGGAGGTCTAAAGCAATGAGGGATCCAAAATAATTCATGGGGTGCTAATAGCACCACTCAAAAAAAAAAATGTAATTAGTCCAAACTAAATGTAGAATTTTCTTTATTTTCATTTGAAAATTTTAGTCAAAATCCCTTTGATTGACCCTTATTTGGTGAAAAAGACAACTCAATTTATTTTTTTTCATAAACCCCCTAAGGAGAAAATACATAATTGAGTAAGGACAAAGTAAAATATCTTTTTTTTTCCCCTTTCTTTCTTAACAATATTGCCAGAGTAACATGTTACTGTCAAATAGAATAATTGTCAAAAAGAGTAACATGTTACTGTTACTGTTTATATCAATTTTAACGGTAATAAATTTTTTTTATAAAGAATTTTATAGTCAACAGAGATCTTATTTAATAGATCTTGATGAGAGAATTGTAAAAATATTAATTTTATTAAAAACTGACATCTGCATCAAAAGTTATATTATTTTAAAGTTTAATATTTTGATAATAGTGATATTTGTTAGACTTTTGAAAGAAAACTTTTTGTGTTTATCCTTAATACAATAAAATTTTATTATAAAGGAGTTTTGACCAAATCTCCCTATTTATTTTGCCCCATATTCCATTCATCACCCTGTGTTTTTCACTTTAGAGTAAAAAATATTTCTTGTAATTTACCATTATCATTTGATGTATGTATATTTTGAATATGGTAAATTACAAATATATTTCTTGAGATTTTCTTAAAAAATGATTTGTTTCTTGCAGTTTTAAAAATTACATCTCGTCCCTTGACGTTTTTAATTTCATAAAAAATAGTTCATTTTATTAATTAATCAAGAAGTCAATTAACAATTTTTAATGATGTCAGAAATTTATTTCAATTACTAATTCATATAATTTTATCATTGTATATGAGAGAAGTTAGAAATTTTATTTTTTCAATTAATTATGTTAAATAAAAAATTCTAAAAATTAGATATTTGTAATTTTTCAAATAACAAGAGACGGCCCGCATTTTAAGCAAACCTTAAAGGGTGTATTTGTAATTTATCCTTTTGAATAAGAATCTTCAATTACCATATTTAAAATGTTATTTATATTTTTATGGTCATCCAAAATTTAAATATTTGTTAATTTCTCAAGTACTTGATGCATGATTTGTATTATTTTTGCTCCCCAGTAGCGAAACTGTCGGAAAATATCCATTTCACAAACATGTACACCAAAACTCAAAAGGAGAGATTGACATTAACCAATTCATTTCATACCCTACTTTTGTAAAATCTACACAAAATCACAAATATTAGCAAGCTTAATGCACTTAACGCGGCTAGAAGCCAGTAGTACTTGTCTAGCCGGGCATCTTTCATGTTGTCAGAGAACCAGTTTTGTCTTCCCCTTGAACTTAAGATAAACTCAAGAAGAGAGATTAACAACGCACTCAAGAAGCTTCCTACCCCAAAAACACTAGTGTATAGTGCTATCCCCATAGTTCTCATTCTTGCAGGAACTTCACTGTAAAAGAACTCTTGCATCCCAACAACAGTGAAAATGTCTGAAATACCCAATAGAATGTACTGTGGTAGCAACCAAAATATGCTCAGTGCAACTGTTTCTGATTGTGTGTTTCTACTCATCTCAAGCCTCTTTGCTTCGACAAGTGCCGCAATTGCCATGGCTATGACCGACAGGAACATTCCAATCCCCATCCTCTGCATCACATCGATGCCTTTCTCACTACGTGTGATAATGCGAGCAAAGGGGATAAAGAACGTGTCATAAAAAGGCATCAAAATAATTATCGACACTGTGATTGCGCTTTGTAGTGTGGCTGGGGGGATTTTGAAGTTGCTTCCAATGTTCCTTTTCATCGTCATGCCTTGTTTAGTAAAGAATGTTGGAGGCTGTTGGAAAATCACTGCAAACATCAGAAGCATAATCCATATTGGCAAAAGATGAAATACGACTTTCGCAATTTCAAGAAGTTGAATTCCATTGTTGGCAGTGTCGTCTAAGCCCTCATCGACATGTTCAAGGTCTTCATGACGAAGTGGTTTCTCTTGAAGCCTATAAATAGATAATCCTATCATTAGTACCAAAATTACCAATAAATTTTACAACAATGTTACGTATCATGAAAAATCTTTCATGAAAATAATCATGAAAGTTTTGTGATCATTGGATTATACTTAAAATAAAGCACCACACACTAATCAAGGTAATCCAAGGGTCATAAATCTTTCATGATTATTTTCATGAAAAAAATTTCATAATTTCTAACTTTTCTCTAAATTTTAAATTGTGAAGTCTTGAAACTTACTCCATCTCAGCCACATCGGATTTGCTTGCATGTGTGCACCAACCATCCATCATTTTCGAGGCAGTTGATTTGATGGCATGAACTATACTCTCCAAGGACTTCACATCGGCGCGCTTGACCTGTTTGTAAGTGTAAAATCTGCTCCCACTAGAGAAAATTGCAATTGATGTAACCATTGCAATTGTGGGGATAGCAAATCCCATGCCCCAACCTAACATTTCTTGGACATAGGACATGAGTGAGACACCTAGAAGGCTGCCACTGCAAACGCCGAAGTACCACCACTGGAAGAACAAGCTTTTCTTGTCGGACTTCTGATCATTTTTGGTGCAGGGCAATTCGTCTTCCTCATTTTCGAGTTGATCGGCTCCAAAGGCTTGTAAAGATGGATTGTAACCTCCTTGGCCTATTGAAATCATGTAGAGAGACCAAAACAGGTATGAAGAGGAGCTGGTTTTGCTGGTGGGAATCCAAGACCATTGGAATGTGGTTGATGTTAATGCTAGAAGTCCCTGTAAACGAAAGGAAGCAGATAAAAAATTCAATTGATTTTTGAACGGTAACAAATTGCATACTTCAAAAATTATTTGTGTAATTAACCCTTTTTTTTTTTTGTATCTTCATTCCGAGTCAGATGATGTTGTATTCCCAAAATGATTAATTACAAACCACATTTCTGAAACTTGACAAGAGATCGAAGTTTATTTCTATGGCCAGTCTTTTTTCGGTTCTTTACATCGTCCCATGAATCTTCACATAAGTCGACCAAAAAAAAAATAAAATTGAATCACCTGTCAGTTATGCTTGATTCTCAGAGTTTTTGCCCAGAAAATTGCACAAAAAAGCTAATGTGTGGCTGAGATTGATTTTACATATGTAATCCATCAAACAAAAGTTGAATTTGGACCATAGGATCATTTTCTGAGCAATTTTATGGACAAAAGTTGCATCCCATTCATCCAAAAGGGAAAAAGAAACCAAATCAGCTGTTAATTATGCATCACTAATAACACCCACTAGACTCCTATTCTTTCACTCTCTCATTAGTGACTATCATTGTCCAATTTAGATACTGCCCCTAATCATCTTTAGCTATGAACTTTTTTAATCGACATTACACTAAAATGAGAGGAGTGTTTGATGACTCGGGTTCCAACCACCATCCTAATGGAATAATATATTAACCATATGACATCATTGGATAAGTAAAAAAAATTTACACGGGGCATTCCACATAATGTGGGACCGTCAACTGTCAGATTAAACTTTAGATTTTTTTTAGTGCAGGCAGCAGGACTCGAAATTTATCACTTAAACCCGTTTGTTTTCATAGATAGAATAAAGAAAGTTTGTAGTGAGAGAATTAATAGTGAGAGGATTGATAGTGGAGAGATTAAGTAAAATTGTGTTTATTTTGATAATAGTTATTTGTATAGGGATTGTTAAATTATTTTTATATAAAATAAATATAAAATAATAAAACAAATTAAAAAATACAAAAACATTATACATTAATGTTCAAAAAAAATGCCCAACATGTAAAAAATAAAAAATAAAATAAAAAATAAAACTATGATTTTTACTTAACAAAAAATACAAAAAATTAAACACTAATGTTTAAAAAAAAGCCCAACATGTATAAAATAAAATAAAAAAGTCCGGCGGACTATTTTTCTAATACCAAGTCCCAAGCCTCCATCCTAATACTGTCCCCAAGGCCCATCCTAATATCAAGGGATTAGGAGTTCCCTCCCCATCTCTCAAAACAAACATAACATATAGTGGGTCGCACCTCCATCTTAATCCAAATCCCAACTCTAACTCTTTAAACAAACGGGATCCCACTCCCTATTAAAAATAAGGATAAATTATAAATACATTCGCTAAGATTTGTTTAAAATATGAATTTTCTTATTATATAGGAAAGTAGTTAAAAATTTTAATTTTTTTATTAATTCTATTAAATAAAAAAATTCTCACAAAGGAGTATTTGTAATTTCCAAAATTACAAAATATTTGTAATTTACCGTAAAAATAATATTAATGGGAAGCAGAGTAAACTGACCAGAACATAGAGCAAAGAAGAGACTACTACAGTAGTATACTGATCCCAGTAAGAGTCAGCAAGGGGTGCTACCAACAGTGGCAGCATAGAGGTAAATCCACACCAACTGTTGACTGTCTTGGCCGCCGATGAGTTGCTCATCTTCACTACATCAGTGAGGTATGTCACCAAATTTGATGCCACCCCTTTGTATGCAAACCTCTCCATTCCAGATATCACTGTCAAAATTTTAAAAGATTCAGAAAAAGAGATAAGAAAAACAAAAAACTATTGAAATGTAAACAAGAAGTTCAATGGAGAACCACCACCTATGAGGAGAATACATGGCTTGTTGAGTCCTTGTGGTCTCTGTGCTCCAGCCATGAGAAAGAAAATCAATGTACTGATGACTACTGAGCAATGCAACTCTGAAATTTACAGAACAATATAAGAGGGTGGTCGTGATGGAAAATAAAAAAGAGCCAAAGTAGAGTCTATCATGTTCATGACATATCCCCACGAAAGTTTGTTCCTATGGCTTTCAAACTCTAAAGAGGCTCAGTCTCCCCATAGCAAACAAACAAACACGTAAATACCACTTTTCATTTTTCTCTTGTTTTTTATTATTAGATCGATTCCATCACTGCATTTTTCTTTTTTCCTTTCTGGGTTAATTATACTAGTGGTTCTCAAATATATATATATATGGTATGTTACACTTTGATTCTTAATTTTTTAATTGTTTCACTTTTATCTTCAAAATATGAAATTTATTACACTTTAATTCCTTAGGATAGTACCTTCCAAAATTAATAACAAACGAGGAGAGGTATTTTCAAAATTTTACATCAAGTTTTAACAAAATTAAAATAATCAAATATACGCAGACTGGAAGTTTTTATTTCGCCAAGTTTTCATTCTTAAAATATACATTTTACTTTATTTTAATCACTGAAATACATGATTTCTTGCATTTTTGGTCCGTAATCTTTTAATTCTATTATTTATTTATTTTTGTAAAATTATAAAAATACATCTCATCTTGTTATTAGTTTTAAATGATGATAATAAAATAGACAAAAATGTAACATTTACATACTTTAACACCAAAATGGAACAATTTAAAATTTTAAAACTAAAGTATATTTTAAAATTTATTAGCTCAAAGTTTGATTCTTTTGATTTCATGGGACACTAGGACATCACCATAAGTTGTTTTTATTTTTTGAAGCATAAAAACAGATTTATAAAAGACAAAAGGGCCAATGGATTATTTTTTTATCAGTTGGTGGTGTCGTCACGGCGGGTCAATCAAGACGGGTACATATGCCTATGTTGTAGCAATATTCATAGGAAATGTAGGTTACAAATTTGTTTTTGGGCATTGATTTAGACCCCCGTAAAACATTCATCCCCACTATCTTTTCACACTTATGGAGGTTGGAGATTGGGTGAGAAGAAAAAAAAAAAATGACCAATCAAAACTAAAGGGGTCAAGGAAGTGACCCCCAAAAGCAGTCTCAACCTTTATTCTTTGTTTTTTTATCAAATTAGGTCTCGTTTGGGAACAGGCTAATTTAGTAACTTTTTGGCTATTTAACTAAAAAGTAGCTAAAAAAAACTTGTATGTTTGGGATAATTTTTTTGGCTAATTACGAAAAGATGTGCAAAATGTAGAGAGAAAAAAGAATCTTTGACTTTTTGGTATGAGTTGTTGGTTTTTTGACTAATTTAGTAACTTTTTGACTTTTTGACTAAAAAGGTAAGTTCTCCAACGGGGCCTTAGTGTTAGATTTGATGGATTTTTTTATAAAAAATTTAGTAGTATTTGATATTCATACGTAAGATTAATTTAATGTTACGTGTTACAGAATTTGTAACATTGCCGCGTGGCAAATATGATACACATGGACAGGCCAACTATCCCAATGCAAAACCAATTGGTTGGTGGTCAAGTGGCGATTGGAGCTTGACTTGGTAGGAAGGACTACGGTTCGATTCCCCGCATCACCAATTGGGAGGGGCTTTGAGTCTAACCATCCAAAACTACGCCCCGAATCCGGATTAGTCGGCCCGAAGGGTCGGATACCAGATGGCTGGACCAAAAAAAAAAAACTATCCCAATGCAAAAATATCACAGGAACAGGTGCTGATTCAATGGTTTAAATTTTCAATTTTTTTTTTTTTAAGCATTGTTATTTATATCTAAAAGTTATACATATTTTCTAAAGTCAGTGATATATTAAAAAAATAATTAATTAATAATTAAATATTCTCTAATTATCAATTAATTATCATTTTGACACATTACTAAGCCTAAAAAAGTGGATTTAAAAGTAGACTTGTATATCATTTTTTTTTTTTTTTTGTTACTAAGTGTCGGAATCAATTTACGCAAAATACTCTCTCTTTGTAGATTGGACAAATCTTGAGCAGAATCTACGGACATGATCCTTACGAAATTGATAGTACCTAATAAAAATTACACCTGAAATGTAGAGTATTAGACTAAGCCTTGATTTTGTTAAATTTCCATTGTTGAGAACAAAATTGGTCCCAAAAAAATTTATTCTTTAAATTTTGATCCACCTTAGAATCTTTTGTCTTTCTATGTTTTATTCTTTAAACTATCTATCTTATAATAAATAAATAATTTTAAATAAAGAAACACAGATAGAGAAAAAAAAATTTAGGTGGAGAATTTGAACATCCCTTAATCATCATTGTTATCGGTATTATTTTTTTATATCATATAATAACATTACAAATATATACAAGTCAATGAATATTTTTTTTTTTTCAATAACAATTGATATTTTTCAAATGAATCTTTGTAAGAGTCATCAAATTTAACTTTGATAAAAATTTAGGGAAAACGATATTCCAACCGTTTCACTAAATTGGCTTCAAATGAAGAGAATCTTACTTTTTTCATCAAATTAAGAAAGTATTTAACCTTTCATCAAGTCTCACAAGTGACCATTGATAGACGACTGAATAAATGTTCGGCCGGTCAACCGGATGAACGACTGAATTGGAAAAAATTTAAAGAAAATTTACACTAGGCTAGTCAACCATCTGGACAGCTTCCTGGTCGTCCTCCCGATTGACCAGTTATTTGATAAAAATTAAAAGTTTAACGTTAAAATATTTGATATTAGATGAAACTTTCAATTTAAATCTTTACTCAATTTTAACAAAATAAAAAAAAATTAAAAAAAATAAAATAAAATAAAATAAAAAGAGAGTAAACGTGGTATTCTAACAAATAAAAAATGATAAAATTTAAGTGATAGTATATAACGGTTCTAGGAAAATAAACTGTCAAGGCTCGCATTCACATGGCCACACACGCATCTCACGTTTGTGAAGATGATATATCATTGCTTTTTATTTTTTTATTTTTTGGGAACTAATTTTGTACGTGCAGATTAAACACATGAATGATGTTGAGTGGACTCCAACATGTGAGTTTGTTGTAACTGCAGAGAGTATATGACGAATACATTTATGGGCGCATTCTCCTTGAGATTCTTTGAAAGGGAGTTATGTCTGACCAGTTTGAAATCAGTTACATACATATACATATAAATGTATATGTTTTAGCAAATTTGTTAAAAAATTCTTATTTTATATTCATTTTACTTGGTGTTCAATTCACTAGATCCATTTTCTGTTCCTTTTTTTTATTCTATGGTTGTGTTTGTAGACATAGGGGCAATTTGAAAAGTTAGCTAAAAGTTAGTTTTTAGCTTTTAATTTATTTTGGGTCACATCATTTCTTATATTTTTTACAAGAATAAAATAATTAAAAAAGTCAAAAAATTAATTTTTAACCAACTTTTCAAATTACTCCATAGTCAATCTCTAACATAGATATGTTTGATGATGAAGTTGATGTTATTCAACATAAAATTATAGTTTGAAAAGTTGTTCCAAAAAAAAAATGACTTCTATTTGGTTTTGAAACCAAAAAATTGTTTTGGAGATTTTTTTTTTTTTTGGTGTGTTTTTTTTTAAACATTTTTAACATTTTAGATCTAAATGCACTTAAAAAATAGAATATTTTAGAAAAAAAATCTGGAAAAAAATCACTAAAGATAAAAAAAAAAATTTAAAAAAATAGTTTCTCAATTTTTTTATTTATTTTTAGTGATTTTTTTTTAGATTTCTTCATAAATACTGTATTTTTATATATATCCAAATTAGATAGATGAATTTACAAATAATAATAAATAAATAAATAAATAAAGTCATTGATGCCATAAATCTAAATTTGAAACTTTTGGAGTAATTACTCGCACTTTATTTATTTCTGTTTAAAAAGAAAATAACAATTTGAAAGATCATATTATTTTTATATCTGTCAATCTTTCCACGTGTCCACTTGTCAGCCATTGTTGGCCGTCGATGACTTTTGCAGTATGACCTTTTCAACAAGTTGGCGATAGACAGCGATTGATAGTAGTGTGCAAGAATAGAGAAAGAAATATAATAAATAAAAAAATAAAAGTAGAAAAAAAAACTTTTAAAACAATGATTTGTACTTTTCACCGATATATTTCATTAATCATATTATTATAATGAAAATAAATCAATCATTAATAACATATATATCCATAAAAGTGGACTTATCACCTATTTTTTTTCTAAAAACATATTCACTAAAAACAAAAATAAAACTCAAAAATAATCTGTTAAATTAAAGCAAACCTTATGCTATTTTTTTGCTTTTTTGTTTTTTTTTTTTTTTTGTTTTTTTGTTTTTTTTTTGTGATGACTTTTCAAAGTTACTTTGTAATGTTTCAGAATTGCAGATCATCTCCAACATGGGAAGGTGCAAATCAAAAGGAGCAAATATTTGCTTTTGACACTTCAATAACACCAGATACTCTATGCATTATGCATTGTATCAATTTGGTGGTTTTATGAGATGGAAATCACTTCGTATTTGACACACCCACTACAAATAACTTTCCAGTAACATAACAGTGTTGTCACTAAAACATATGGCAAAGCCAAGTTTCTTTTGGTCACCTACATTACTTGAGTTTGGCACACTTAAAATTTTTTGTTTCTAGTAAATTTTTATAAAATTATGTCAATTTTTTTTACTTTTTAAGTCCATATTGGCCAAACAAATCTAAAAAGTGAAATGAAATATTGAAAAATTTTAAATAATGATTTACTTAAAAAAAAAAAAAATAAGCAAAAAACCCAACTATTTTTTACTTTTTTGGTCCATTTTGGAAGTTTTTTCAATTTTTATTTTTTAGGTTTCCTATCCGTCTAGTTAAATAGAATTCAAAAGCATACAATTTTTTAAAATTTTTTAATTTTTTTTTTACTATAGATGAAAAAGAAAAAATCACTAAAACGGCCAACTCTTCCCAAGTTCTCATTTTAAATTACTAGCGGCTGCGCACACGCGATGCGTGTGCAATTTAAATAAATAGTAATAAAAGAAAATAAAAATGAAATTAATATTATAATGTGTACTTAAATAAATAGGAATAAAAGAAAATAATAATGAAATTAATATTATAATGTGTACTTAGCTTAAGTGGTATGAATCCTCATACTTAAACCCATGGTCATGGGTTCAAACCTTACCCATCTCTTTGTTTAACTTTTTTTAAAAAAATAAAAAACACTGCCACATGGCATGAGGAGAGTAAAATAAAAAACACTGCCACATGGCATGAGGAGAGTAAAGCTTCATGACACCATAAGAGATGTTCACTTTATAATAGTATAGATAGATAGATAGATAGATATTAGACTTGGGATGGGTGGCCTTTTCGGATTGGGCCTTCACCTGACCGTATGTTAGCTTATCACAACTGCTTAGCTAATGATATAGGGAAGTAGCTCAAAAAAGAAGAAAATTATTATGAGATGATTTATTTTTAAAAATATATTTATTGTTATTTTTTAAAAACAAAGGTAATAAAATTTTATAGATAATATACATAGATGATTTTACGAAATCAACAGTTCAAATTATGAAAATGAGACGCCTACGTAAATCACACAAATCCAAACTGAGAAAAACTCAACTCAATAAAAAGATCCTAATGCTTTTGCCTCTTAATTATCTAATGAAAATGAGTCTTTCACTCTTAAATTTTTTCAGTGTGAATTGATTTGAAATATGAAGTAGACAAGATAATATTTCATTTCAAAAAGTTGATGAGTTGACACGCAGGCAAAGAACACAAAACAGACAAGAGTGCGGACACACTGTGCATGAGACTTTGTGGTGCATACCCAACTTATTCTGGTCTTGTATATTGGATAACTCTAGATATGCATTCGATTTGGTAGGGACTTCACTGGGAAAAATTATGTAGTGGTAGTGGGACGTTGCAATATGATGCCTTAACTCAATATGATTGGTTAGCATTATGAGATTCAATATTTTTTATTAACTTAATAAGAGACAAATTGACAAATGTCAAGCGTCCAGTGAGGTGAAACAATACTTTTAAACCACCCAACATCCTCTCCTTTCCTAGGGTTTGGCAAATATGGTAAAATGATTACTAGTAGTGCCCTAAAAAATCATGCAAAAAGTATACGGACCCTATTGAATTGCCAAGACTACTTTATGAATTATGACGGATGACTGACTGCTTTTAAACTTGTATCTTTTAAAATATTTAAATAATATGAAGATGGATTTTCTTTCAATAATAGCTTGTAAATTGAAAATAAAACTAAAATTGATAAAAATATTTGACTTGAATTGTAAGACCACCATAATCTTTCTTAATACAAACAAAGGCATATTTATGGACTTCAATTTTAATTTTGATTTCCAAATCATTTTTCATTTGTTGCAGGATTCATCAAGTTCATTGGGAAATGTGTACTTTCAAAAACATCACATGCATGTATATCCTAGTTAATCAAGGTACCTTTGACTCCAAACATCTTGCAATTATTGTTTTGATTAGTCTAAAAATACTATATTAATGTGTTGAATTGCTATTCTGAAAAAAATTACCGAATTAAGAATAATTTTTTTGACTACTTTTCTTGGCCAAAACGAGAAGGCAAAAAATCAGGTTTAATTACATAAATAATTGCAGTAATGTGGGTTTGTGCCATACAAAATAAAATCAGGTTTAATATGTAATATCTGTAATTATACGTGATTGTGTCATGTCACAATAGCTTTTCTGCATTTTGCGTAAATTATTGTACTAATAGATTCTGTAATTATCAAATCTAGCCTTTGCGTTTTGTGCATTTCGCAGGCTCGATAAGAACTTGGCCCTGTTTGATTTCAGGATATGAATATTGGGATTGGATATTATTTTCGGTGAAATTCACATATCTCATGTTTGTAATTTTTTTTTGAAGGGAATATAATATATCATGGGATTATATATCCCCCAAAAATAGAGGATATACAATACCATCACCCCCATTATATCATATCCCCTTGGTTGGGATATGATTTAAAAAATCCAATTTATCCTTTTGTCTATCTAGCATAATATAATTTAATATATTTTTTGAATTTAATATAATATAATTATTGAATTTAATTTAATATTATTGAATTTAATATAATGTAAATATTATTGAATATAATTTAATACAAATTTTGAATTTAATATAATATAATATTATTGAATTTAATTTAATATAATATAATTAAATATAAATTTTTGAATTTAATATAATATAATTTAATATAAAATTTTGAATTTAATATAATATAATTATTGAATTTAATTTAATATAATATAATTTAATACAAATTTTGAATTTAATATAATAAAATATTATTGAATTTAATTTAATATAATATAATTTAATATAAATTTTGAATTTGATATAATATAATATTATTTAATTTATATAATATAGTATAATATTATGAGGGCAATCTTGGAAATTACTTGTTTATATCCCACAATATATTTTGTAAAACAAACATGGATAATATATATCTAATCTTATATATCAAGTCAACAAACATGAATTGAGGATATATTATCAAATACGTATATCCTATTCATTATATATCCTGACTAAATCTCACGTCATATTATATCCTCCATTTTATATCCAGTGAAATAAACAGGTATAGTGCAACTAATTGAATTCTATTTAGAGAAATGACAAACAATCAAAATTTATATATATAGAAACTGACATTTTTACAATTATGAACCTTACTAATGGGCCACTTTGTTTTTCAAAAAGAAAAAAGCATTTAAATTCTTTTTTCAGTATTCTCACAATCTTTTTATTTTTTATTTTATCAAAGCACAAAAAAGTGTAGGAGGTTAAAAGAAAGCACCAATCTCATTTAAAAAAATAATAATAATGAAACTGCCATCATTATTTATAACAATTCTGCAAAACTTATATTTTTTCTTCATGATCGGATATCTAAGTCAGCTTATGTACATCCCGATTAATTCTGAAACTCACGTAAAGTGTCCCTTTCATATAAGTCGGACAAATCTTAAATAGAACCCGCACGTGACCCTGAATTATAGAATACTAGAGTTGAATATGAGACTTAGAGATAACGCAACTCCAAACCTCAAGTTGTACTACAAAACTTATATTTATAGAGAGATTCGGTCAAAACATCCTCATAATAAAACTTTAATGCATTAAGAACAAGTATAAAAAGTTTTTTGGACAAACTTTACTTTATCCCCTTGTGATTTGGGGCAGATGCGGTTTATCCCCTAACATTCGGAAATCATCACATAACCCCCATGTGGTTGATGGACTAAAATGCACACTAACTTTTGTTAACATAAGTTATAAATTGACAATTATACTCTCATATATATTATTTTAGGAGAAACCCAGTTCTTTCTCTCTCCATCTTCATCTTCTTCTTCTCTCTCTCCATTTCAAACGTTATATGTGTACATACATATACATATATATACATATATAATCTCATCTTTATCTTCATCTTCTTCAACACCTTTATTAAAATCCATAATAAGCACAAATCTTTTATGGGTTCCCTATTTTTTGGATCAAAGCTTAAGTTCAATGAATTAAGATTGTCCCATTAAGTTTAATGATATAATATGTAATAATGGCATTGGGTGCTTGATCCTTCCTCGTCCTCTTATTAATGGCAGTAGTTTTCTTTTTCGAGCACATGGTGTCGAGAATTTCTCACATTTCCATTGAGTTTTTTATTCTAACTTGTACCTTTTCTGCCTTATTCTATTCATTCTCTCACCAGGTTCCACAACAGAGAAATGACTATGACTGTGGCCTATTTGTTCTTTTCTTTATGGAACGTTTCATTGACGAGGCTCCTCAAAGGCTGAAAGGAAAGTGAAAGGGAAATGTGACAAAAATTTAGATTCTATTTCTTTCACCATTCGCTTCACATTTTCTTTTCCTCTGCAAATTATTGATCCAAACACGGCCTAATTGTTTCAGCTTCATACTTACACATCAATATACAGAAAATCCGGAGATTACTTGTGGAGGAATTTCGGAATGCAACAAAGGATAAATTTGTTTTGGATCATGAGCCTGAGCCGTTGCCTTCAGTGAGTCCCCAAGGAAAAAGGATCAAGCACCCAATCAATTGTTGATGTAGGTTTTTTTTGAACCAGCAATTGTTGATGTAGGTTGGTCCATTTGCTTTACTGGTTCTCCAAAATAGAATGCATCTTTTGTAAATTTGAAGATATAAAAAGGATATTTTCGTCGTAAAAACAGACCCACAATTTATAGAGGAGCGTGACTTTCACATTCTATTATTTTAGATAGAAAAGTTAACTGTGCGTTTTACTCCATCAACTACAGAGGGTTATATAGTGCTTTTTGAATGTCAGGGAGTAAACTGCACCCGGCCCAAATCACAAGGGGGTGAAGTGAAGTTTACCCAAGATTTTTTTTAAAAAGTCTAACATTAACCACTATTATCAAAATATTAAATTTTAAAATAATATAACTTTTGATATAGATGACGATTTTTAATAAAATTAGTATTTTTAGAATTCTTTCGTCAAAATTTATCAAATAAAATCTATGTTGAGTATGAAATTCTTTTTAAAAAAAATTTTATCGTCGAAATTGATATAAACAGTAATAGTAACATATTACTCTGTTTGACAATTACTTTGTTTGACAGTAACATATTACTCTGATTCACAGTAACATATTACTCTGATAATATTGTCCAAGAAAAAAAAAAGATATTTTACTTTATCCTTACTCAATTATGTGTTTTTTCCTCAAGAGTTTATGAAACAAAATAAATGGACAAATTACATATACCCCTCGAGGTTTGGCTAAATTACAAATACCCCTGAGGTTTCGAAAATTACATCCCGCCCCCTGAGGTTTGTATTTTCATAACAATTTGCCCCCTGAGGTTTATATTTCATAACAAATTACCCCCTAATTTCTTATGCAAATATAGCATTCAGGGGGGAATTCGTAATTTCTCAAACCTCAGGGAAGTATCTGTAATTTAGCCAAACCTCAAGGGGTATATGTAATTTGCCCAAAATAAATTGAGATGTCCTTTTAACCAAACAAGGGATCAATGAAGGAGTTTTGGCTAAATTTCTCATATTATACAGCAATATTCTTCTATTTATATACTTCAATGACCATAGGTATGCAAGCATTGAGATCACATGCTTTCAAAATTTTCTACTCCCGTGTCTCAATTTACTCATAACCATTAAATTATACCTTAATATTTAAGTGTTTTGAAAATTTTATATCATTAAATGGTTGATATGAGATAATGCTAGAAACAAGTTATTTTGGGGTTACCTGATCAAACCCTCAAGGTTTGCCTGTTTGGATCAGGTTCAGTCATTAGCAGCACATGCCCATGAAGTCCCCACCCCACCACGAATATTAACTTCCCCTTTCTTGGTAAATCTTCACTTCAAGCAGTTCAAACCGAATGAATTCCTACTTAACATAAAAGCAATATGAAGATATACCCATCAACAAAATCATCCCATTGAATTGAAATATTAATTATTCATAGCATAATAAGAACAGAAGTCAGTCATTACTCATTACCTTCTTTTTTTACAGTAAAGAATGCATATGTATTGTTCATTTCAAGCTCGTCAGCCTATTGAAAACGTGGCTTTTCTAAAAGTAACTTGTTAGAAGAAGCTATTAATTGATATGGAGATGTTATTTAGAGGGAATGATAAGGACTCTGTGAGCATGAGATTTTTTTGAACAACTCTGAGTATGAGATTGAAGAAGCCAACTCAGAGAGAGAGAGAGAGAGAGAGAGAGAGAGAGCTTACAATAGAATAGAATAGACCGTTCGTTGTGCATCTTACGGGTGGCATAGACATGTTGGAATTTTTCAAACTTCGTTTGTATTCCGAAAATAGGGGACACGTGTTGTCTTGGAACTTGGGAAATCTATCTACAATTTTCAAGGTTATGAGTTTCCTTTTTAATTTATGAAAATAGGAGCGAAAACATTTTGTATAAGAATTGATCAAACAAAAAATCATATGTATAAACAGTTTATTTGCATGACGTTGTTTTAAGAAAAATTAATGGAGCGACAAAAAATCAATTCTTTTATTTATATAAATTAATTATCAAATCAGATACAATTTTTTTTAGATAAGTATAGAACTTATAAAAAGGTAGAAATTATCATTATATCTGATTTTATGATTTTTTTTTTCTTTTTTTGTATTTCTAAATTTAAAAAAAAAATTATATGTATAAACGGTGAGAAATGTTATCTGCCTGTTGTAATAGTTCAAATTGCATGAATCAATTTCTCTACAACTTAGAGAAGAGTCAAGACTACTTGCCTACTACATGTTACCTGCTACACTAGAACAATCTTAATTATATACCTAGACTTATATTCTTTATTTTCAAGAAAATTATTTGAGTAATGTCAGATATTCTAAAAATGTTATCAAATATCTTATATGGATATCTCACATTTGATAGAATTTTTTAGGTGTCTAACATTTTGTTTAGTGTGGTTGGAGAAGAATTTGTGGTGCTAAAAATTAATTTTTATTGGTTCAAACACCATACATTTAACAAATAACAAGACAAGTGTTAGAAGATTAATGACCGACTGAGATTCTCTCTATTATTTTTATTTTTTTTGGCGAGTATCATAAGAATTTATCATTATTTTTTATTTTTTAAAAAACTCATTATAAATAGGGGTCATCAATAAGGTATGTTAGATTTACTCAACCCATAATTATTGTGTTCAAATCTCATATTTTAATGGATTTTTCGAAATTTAACCAGTCAATGAGTCAAGCCTATTTAAAAAGTTAAAATCGTATCCCACTCACAAGCCCAAATCTTATGGTCAAAATCAAACTGATTTGGACTACACATTTTCCATTACACTTATATTATTAAATTGTACATATTTTTAATATTTTCATTAGTTATTTTTTTTGTTTTCTTTCCAAGATATTCAAGTATTTTGAATTTTTTTTTTTTTTACCTTTTTACATCTCATATAATTAAAAAAACAATCAAGTAACATATAATACCTACAAGTAGAGGGGGAAACGGATTAAAAAAAAAAACACTTGAAAATGAGGGGAAAAAAATCAAACTAAACATTAGATTTATCTATACAAACTCTTGGACCGGGGATTATGGACGGACTTAGATTACAAAACTCAATCCAAAACCCTAAATCATCTTTTATGAATTAGGATGAGCTGGACACTCTAGCGAGCTGGGACGGGTTAGTCGGATTGAATAATATGAAATTTTTTATCCAATAATGATTCATCCCACTAAAAACACCACCACTAATAGTACTAATGCATTAAAAAAGTTAAAAAAAAAAAAAATACAACTCCAAAACCAAAACATCACATCATTAATGGCGAAACCCACTGCCACCTAATTAGTGGGAGTACTAATTAGTGCTCTCAAGCATTTTTCTTTTTTATCCCTGGACCATTTGAAAACTCCTAATTACAGATCCTTAAACAATGTAATAGAAATCCACTGGTAAAAAAAATAATAAAATCTGATTCGGCAACGGTTATATTACTTCAGTCATAGAATAAAAACTAGGCACGTAGACTTGGACCCAAGCTAGGGGACCAGAGACAGCCAGCCAGTGTTGGCCCCTCTTTAACCAAGTGGGCTTTGAGTAACAAACAAATATCTATCTCTCTGGGTTGCATTGCGGTCTTCTCTCTCTTGGATTTCCCCAAAATTACAGAGTCAGTCAGCAATGGCCGATCACCACCACCACCACCACCACCGCCCTCACCGCCTCTCACTCCCTTCACGCACCGCCATCCCCACCACCATCGCCGCCGCCACCGCAACCTCCACCCCTAGATCCTACCCTGTATACCCGTACCCTCCATCAACCCCAACCCCTACTCCTTCCAAACACCGCCTCTCCATCCTCAACATCAACAACAAATCACCCACCAAGAAAACCTCTCTCTCTTTCCTCTTCCTCCTCCTCTTCTCTCTCCGCTCTCTCTACTCTCTCCTCCCCTTCCTCCGCTCCTCCCCCTCCTCTTTCTCCATCTTTCCTTTCTCTTTCCTCGTCTCCCTCCTTTCCTTCCTCTTCTCCTTTGCCTTCTCTCTCTTCTCTCCATCTTTTTCCCGTCAAAAACAACAACTACAACCCATCTTCTCTCTCTCCTCGATTTCCCCATCTCAGCACAGGCTTCTTCTCTCCAAATCTCTCCTTCTTGCTATCGTCTTCCTCATCAGATTCCAAGCCCTCCTGTACTGCGGCACTGCGGCCATGATTCTCGCCGAATTGTCCGGGAACGTCGCTGCTCGGTTCTTCTTCGAGGGCCGAAATCGCCATCTGGATCGAATTCGATCATCTAAGGTTCGTGGGTTTTTCTTATTGTTTATTGGGTTGTTTTTGTTATCGGTCAGTTGGGATCGAATCGAATGCTTTCCATTCTCTGCTGTAAATGTTGCTAAATTCGGGTTTTCAGTGGTTCCTAGTGAGAATTGTTTTAGGATTTGGCCGATGTTGCTGCCTTTTCTCTCTGGATTTTTAGGGTGCTATGAACGCGTTTCTATGAATTGGGTGAGTGTTAGGGAATTGGGTCAAAAACGGGTTCGGTTAATTTCGCTGTTTTACACAACAGTTGTGCTTTTCATTCCTGCTGTTGTTAGTATGTTTTTGTTTGAAGCAGATGGAGACAGTATTTCTATTGGAAGTTTAGGTTGGCCCTTAGCTAATACTGTTGTGTTTGGGGTACTTTTGAGTGAGAATTACAGTGATGAGAAGTTAGTAAATTCCAAAGATTTGCAGAGGGAATTTCTTGTCACTTTCATATGTATTCTTCTTTTGGAGCTGTTCTATTTTCCAGAGCTTTCACTTTGGGGATTGTTGATATGTGGTTTATTGCTTGGGATCGCTGTTAGAGAATTGGATCCTCTGTATTCAAGTTATCTTGAATTGGGTTTAGAGCGTTCAGATTCGTTTACTACCTTAATCATGAAGCCTATCCGCCACATTCTGAGTGAAAGAAAGTCCCGTAAGATTGCACTTTTCCTTTTGATCAACACGGGTTACATGGTTGTGGAATTTGTTGCCGGGTTCATGAGCAACAGTCTTGGGTTGATATCCGATGCTTGTCACATGTTATTCGATTGTGCAGCTCTTGCAATTGGATTATATGCTTCTTATATTTCGAGGCTGCCAGCAAACAGCCAGTTTAATTATGGTCGTGGGAGATTCGAGGTTCTGTCAGGATATGTTAATGCTGTTTTTTTGGTTCTTGTTGGAGCACTAATTGTGTTGGAGTCATTTGAGAGGATATTGGACCCCCAAGAAATATCAACTAATAGTCTTTTGACAGTTTCTGTTGGAGGGCTTCTTGTGAATGTGGTCGGTTTGATTTTTTTCCACGAAGAGCATCATCACGCCCATGGTGGAACAGGATCATGTTCCCACTCCCACTCCAACTCCAACTCCAACGTCCACCACCATCATCATTCACATGATCACAATGGACATGATCATAAAGCTCATGGTCATGATCATGAATGTATAGTTGTTTCCAATGACTCCCATGAAAAACCATGTTCTGGCCATAATGACTCATGCAGTGATACCCATGTACACCAAGACTGTAATCACCATCACGGTCCTGACAATACAGAATGCCGCAAAACTAGTGGTGCCAAGTGCCATGGTCACGATCACCATGATCATGTTCACGATCACCATGACCATGCTCATGATCACAACCACCAGGAGAATCACCATCATCATGATCATAAGCAGCAGCATGCTGATCAGCATTTCCGCGAAAGCACAGTTAGTTCTTCAAGAAGCTTCAACAGTCATTCTGTTGAAGTCCACTCAGGGGGAGATTCACATGTTCAAGGAAATCTTCACAACCATGCTCATAGTTCAGATTTGGAAGTCCATCTGTCTTCAAAAAATAGCACTTCTCAACAGAAAGAACTACCATCTCACAAAGAAGAAGTGCAAAAACACCACCACCACCACATTGACCACAACATGGAAGGCATCTTCTTGCATGTTTTGGCAGATACCTTGGGAAGTGTTGGCGTTGTTATTTCAACCCTCTTAATCAAGTATAAGGGATGGCTTGTTGCAGACCCTGCCTGCTCAATATTTATCTCCGTATTAATTGTATCTTCTGTAATACCTCTGCTCAGGAACTCTGCTGAAATTTTGCTTCAAAGAGTCCCTAAGGCTCACGAACAGGATCTTAAGGAAGCTATAAATGATATTGTGAAGATAAAGGGAGTATGTGGCATTCAAAATTTGCATGTGTGGAGTTTCACGAGCACAGATGTTGTGGGCACTCTTCATCTTCACGTCTCAACGGAGAAAGACAAGGCTTCTGCTAAGGCACAGGTGTCACATATATTACATGATGCTGGAGTCAAGGATTTGACAGTGCAGGTAGAATGTGCGAAGGGTAATTAAGGGATTTGCTTCCAACTTAGTTTTCACCTTCTTGAAGTGTTTGGAGCAGATCAAAATAGCAGCTTATCAATTTTGAGAATTGAATGTGATTATGACAAACTTCTACAAAAATGTTACAAGTTTGTCACTCTGCTCCTCAAGATCACCGTGCTTGTACTTGAATTCAGATGGATTTGAATGTGTTGCAGCTAGATGGATTGAGATCTTGAAGCGTCAATTTGTATCACACTTAAGCTTGCTGTTTTTAAATGTCATCATGCATCTTTACTCGTTGAGGATGGTACTTTTCGTTGGACAGCACAGTGGAATTTGTAATGAATATGCAGTGGATCTGTACGCTATACTTTTACTGTTTTTGTCAGTTATAAGTTAGCTTTCAGTGGCAAATTCAAAGCAACATACAATTACTTAAATGCTGCATTTCTACTTAATCTAGATGTGTTACTTGTGTCATTTCTGTCTTCTTGTGTTGGCCTTGAAACTACACCTACATGGAATGTTGTTTGACTGGTCTTTCCATACAAGAGAGATGGTGTGATGATTAGAGCCCTTTTTCAACTTGATGCCATATTTGAGTAGTGGGATTTTAAGCTTCAATTAAGTGTTTGAACTGAAAACATAATTGTATTGTTTGTGAAAAGAAAAAGAAATGCCGATGATGATATTGATAATGAGGATTAACATGTCCATCAGTTGATACCATATTTGGGTGGTACAAGCTTCAATGAAGCCTGTGAACTGAAAACAGAATTGCATTGTTTGTGAAAAGAAAATAAATTGCCCATGATGATAATGGGGATTAAGCAAATGCAAATAAAAATAAGATAACAAAAAAGAGGATTATATGGTTACTTTTGGTGTAATTGTTAAAATAAATTATAGATTACAACTTAATAGATTATAAATTATGACTTTAATCAGAAACTGTTAATTTGTTTGGTGTAGTTGTTGGATTATAGATTTAAGTTGTTTAGTAGCGTTTGTTAAATAAGCTGTTAAGTAATTTTTTCAATTAATTTTTATTTTTTATTATTCACTACTTGTCTAAATTTCTCATAAAAAAAAAATAATAATAATTTATAATCCATTTGGGTCTTTTTTTATTTTTAAAAAACAAAAAAAAAAAAAATCTAAGAGTAACTGTAAATTAACATATTCACAGCAAAAACTGGGGTGAGTAGCTTTTCAGAATTAATTTTTCTGAATTAAAATAAGTTGTTAGAATTAGAAACTGCTTAAAATAAGTTTAATCAAACAGTCCAAAATAACTTTTTTAAAGTTAAAAGCTATAAATTGACTCAAAAAAACCCAAACAAACACCCCCTAGCACAAACAACTTGATAACTTACAAAGTTAGGAAGCATGCCATACATCAACCCCACAAGAAAGCCTGACAACTAGACAAAGCAGCAGAAAACACAGGAAGAGAATCAGAATCCTCTCTTGATATTCTTACTTGACTTCCTACTTGCTAGGTTATTGGGTCCACTTTTAGGCTTAATTTTGATAATTCAAACCGTCACATTTTAAGATTTGTTAAGTAAATCATACTTGTGAAAAATCAAATTGATCAGATATCAGAAAGCATGTGTTCGGAAAATTGTTTATTAAATTTAAAAAAAAAATAGTTTTTAGTTCGATGATCCGAATACATATTTTTTTATATCCGATCAACTTGATTTTTTATAAATATGATATACTCAACAAATCTTAAAATGTGAACGGTTTGAATTATCGAAATTAGGTCTAAAAGTGGGCCCAATGACCTAGCAAGTAGGAAGTCAAGTAGAAACCTCAAAAAGAGGATCTTGATTCGAAGAGAAGACTACACAGCAGCCTAGGTCAATGTTCCTAAAGTAAGGGATTAAACCATTGGAAATCTGGAACAATCATGAGATTGTTGCCACTTTACCTCGGGCTTGATTAGCGTCAACAATTTTCCAAGAGGCGAAGATACAAAACCCATGTGGAGGCAACAAGCGTAGTGGTATTGGTCACTGAGTTAGGAGAAGGGTACAACACGGAATTTTACGTATGATCTGAGTTCACAGTACATAGCAGGAGGCTTTGAAAACTACTTGAGCCTAAGACAAGTTACGGAGTACAGTTCCAAAGAGCTGTGGGGGTGGTATCCTCCACCCTAGACTAGAGTAGTGAAGATCTTGAATTGAAGAAGCCCAAAGCAGAATTAGTAGTACAAGATAATAAATTGTGTAATCTATGCTTGAATCTCATGTAATACAACTTGTAAAGGGAACAATTGTAAACCGAACATAGACACTAGATATTGATCAATAAAACATGGTGATATTGATATATAATCAAACACAAGGGAATCAAATAATTCTATTGGACCACTTGGACCAACAATTTTTCCAAAGGCGATTAGGCATGCGCAAAAACATCACAAATTGTTTCCAGGAAACACTGTTGCAAAATCAATCACACTAACAATACGAATATTGTATATATGCATTTTAAACATCAATTAGTCCTAAACCAAAATCACCCTTATAAAGCAAAATTTTCTAATGACAACAGTCAACACATTCTATCAGGCACCAGATCCCAGTTATCCAAATACAATATGGAAGGAGTCGCAGAAAAATTAATTTCCTTGACAAAACAACAGGTCCATACCAAATGCTGTGCAAACATCATTTGGATGAGCTGGTCACTTTTACAGATAGTCACAGACCTGGAACAGCTCTATCTTTCGTTAAATATTAGTATACAGATGAGTCATCCTGATATTCCTGAAATTGGCAGTTTCAAAGCAAACACAGGCTCATCTTCACCGCCACTAACCCAGCATTTGGCACCAGTTGAAGAAACTGCAACAGGATCGGTACTTTGAACTCATTAGTGAGGACGTACTTCCAATTTGTAAGCCTGTATTTCCATGGGAGAAATTAGCACGTGCCCTTCTTGGGCAACATCTCCTTGCTCAGTGTATCCAAGCATCTCCGCGTCTTCATGCAGAAGATTCAAAGATGTAGCTCGCGCATTCGAGACTGCAAGACCCTTGAACATGTCGAACAGATTTATGGGTTCATCAGCTACACTCGAACATTGAGCCCTGCCTTTCTGACAGTACGAAGAATCAAAATGCCACCGCTGCAAAATTAGAACAAACCTAGGGTCTCCAGTGGGTTGCTGAGAATACTTTGATGGACGAGGAACCTTAAAACTCACAATATGCAAATCACATGGCAAGTTGAAAGCTAGAGGAGAGAAGGATCTTGGCGGTGGCTGCACAGATATTTCTTGTGGTTTCTTGGCAATAAATGCATGTAATGGATAGTTCAAGTGGGCACCAACTCGATGAGAGAGCAACGAGGGACTTAGGGGTCGGGGGTTTGAAACAGGATCTGGAGTGGAGGAAATGTTGGATTCCACAAGGATA
The DNA here is from genome assembly GCF_055761805.1 of Camellia sinensis. Lineage (NCBI taxonomy): Eukaryota > Viridiplantae > Streptophyta > Magnoliopsida > Ericales > Theaceae > Camellia > Camellia sinensis. The sequence continues at coordinate 242,784,010 of NC_138961.1, read as the reverse complement.
TGGAAAATTACATTCATTGGTCGGTTATCCATCACTCCTTGCCCAAGACCACGCCCATCGTCGTTCACCAATCGACGGTCAAGCATGATCTCTAGCCATCCATTTTTAAGGCTTGCCACACCCAATGACTGCCTGCTATGAACAGAAAAGCGGTGACCATTTGGTCCTTGCATATAGGCGAGCGAGGGCATTGGGTAGTAATTTCCTTGCAAAGGAATCTTATCATAGGTTTCTCTCCGACTCATCTGAAATCCATTTAAATCAGAATAGAATATCCTTTTGTTGTCAATGTCTGTCTTGTATCTAACTATTAGTTCTCTATTATTGAACTCCCCGCCAAGAAGCTCAACGTGATATTCCTTCTCAATGAGAAATTCTTGTACAGTGTTATCGCCATTATAAATACGGGTACTGTGTGAGATTGGAGTTTTATCCCACAAAGTCTTCGGGTAAGAAAAAACTTCCTGCATAAAAGAACCCTCAGATACCACCAACTGCCCACCAGCATTGACAATAGTATCAGCATCACCATTGGGTTTGAATAAATATGCCCCACTTTCTGAACTAGAATACATACCTATCTCTTCACCAACAACATCTTCAGAACCATCTTCACGGCTTATTTTCTGCAACAAGCCAAGATTGACATCGAAAGTAAGAGTTTGATGCCGGTTTTGGATTACCGCAGTGTCAGCTTCTAATTTCGAGCATGCATATGGAGCGGGGCAAGGTAAATGGTTGTCCTTTGTGAAAATTCTGAGTTTTGCTGGCTTGGCCTTTTCACATCCAACAAACCCATTAGCAATGTAATATACTTGCAATCCCAGAGGTGGAACAGAAGCCTTCCAATGGACTCGGTGCCTCCCAGTAAAAATCTTACTTTTATCATGCTGCAATTCGGGAGACACTTGGCTTTTGACACATGTCCAGTTTGAGTCCAAAACGGTCATGTCCGGCCTGTCGACAACAACCATCACAACTTCATCTCCTGTTTGCTCCAGAGGATTAAATAGGACTATGGATTGTGCAGTTCCTTTGTGTGCACTGATCGCTTTGTTCACTGGTTGGGCATCGTATTTAGATCTCACTTGTGCTGGCTCAAACTGAGCTGGGTGAGAATCAGATTTCTCGTGGCGGATTCCAAGCAGTACTTCAATAGCTTTAGACATGAAAATTTGCAAATCCTGTAAAGAGGTATGCATCCGAGTTCCATAGTCCTCAACCACATGATCCTTCGCAGTACCAGTTACTCCATCGTGATGCTGAAAAAGAGCCAAGTTTCTTCTTGCAGCTGTCAACTTGTAGGCAAAACCAGTTGGCAACTTTTCACACGATGATCTCTGGCAGTGTCCCAATAAGAAAGCTAACATCATTTCAGCACCACGAAGTGTATGCTCCAATACACGGTCCACAGCCTTGAAGAAAGGTCTAGATACGTAGTAGCCACTCCAATAGTCCTGCTGTCGATCAGCATAAGTGAAGAAATCACCTGATAGAGAAGGAAAACCTCCAATCTGACCAGATCCAATTTCACTGGGACGTGAATAATTTATTCTGTCAGCCTCCTCTCGAAGTGTTCGAAAATAATCTTCCAAAGTTCCAAACTTTGCCTCGGCATTCAAGCTGGGGTTAGAATTGATATAATCAAATAACAATTGATAGTTTCTGAACTGTGCTTCTGCTTCATCGATGCTGATGTAACGAAAATCATCTCCAAGGGGAACAAGAAGCGTGTTTGTTCGGTATAATGTCGATTTCTTCTTATACTGATCTAGCAGTGTGAGTGCTCTCTCCCGCACGTTCTCCTGGTTGGTCTCTACTGGATGTTCTCCCCAAGGACAGAGTTCATAAACAAAGCCACGCATTCTTGCAAAGTCAAACTGGCAACAAACTGCAGGCTCTGGCCCACAAGTATGCGGAACATCATAAGAATAGAAAGGCATCATGTGGACAAAAATGTCAGTTGTTTCCTCAGCATCCCAGCTTTGTCGCCATATGTATTCCAAATTCTTTTGCAGAGATAGTTCCTTTTTAAGCTCATAATGGGTCCTCTGTATAAGCATGTTCTCAAAGCCCATGCGACGCAGAAGATACGCCATGGTAGATGAATAACCAAAAGGATCTATTGCCCAAGAATTTTTAGGAACAACCCCAATGGTGTCATTCAACCACATATTCCCCTCCATCATCTAAGACATCAATGGAACAAAATTTAGAGAGCACTCTCATATTAAAATATATATATATATATATATATAAACCTTAGTGACCTATTATCATCACTCAAGTGAAAAGAGGTGGTGAAAATCCATGCATCAGGAAATATAGGAAACAGTATATGATTGCACATGCTGATGTGAGTGATCAAATTTCCCTGGGCTAACTTTTTCATCAGAAGGGTCGAAGTCCAAACCAATACCATTATGTTAGAGAACTATGCGAAAGCATTACCACTCTAAAGTCCCAGTGTTAAAAGGTATTTAGTTCTATTGTTGGGATCTTATTAAAATTGAGCCTTCTCTGCTTGAGATTATTTACATTATTAACAAATAACAGCATAAAAAAGATCACAATGACATAATCATTACTGGTCATAAGATAAGAAATCTACTATGAATAATCATCTGCATAGTCTTTAGATAAGGCATCTATACGCATAGTTTTTTTACAGTAAAACAGAAAAAAGGCCTTAAACCATAAGTACAGTAGAAGGCTGAATGCATTAACTATTAAATATAGATACTGAAAATGTAACTATTCCATTTAGATACTAAAAACATATGTCAATGTAAATTTTATGAAGAGGGAGGTCCGTACCTGTTCCATAATAGCAAAATAATGTGAATTAGCCTGCAAAAAATGAAATTAAACAAATGTAAGTCAAGCTTGTTCAATGTACTTCTTTGAGAATCAATGAAAAATATTTCCTTCAGCCCTTGACATAAGTAAACAACTTCATTCTATCTAGGGATTTTGACTTCCATGCGCAACAAATTGTTCTTCCATGTTACATTGATTAAAGAGATATATGTTTCGTGTGGAATCCAAACATCAAAATTCAAGACAGAGAAGACAAAGACAGAGACAAAGACAGTGAAGAGGTTTTTTCATAAATAAAACACTTAGGCTCCGTTTGGTTGTGTTTTGAAAACATAATTCTACACCTACATTTGAATATCATGTTTGCTAGGAGTTTTAGAATCAGTTTTCCAAAACTCTGCAGAAAACTCTGCAGAGAACTCTGTCTCAGGCGCGCTTTTCGGAATTTTTTTTTGGCAAATTTTGCCTAACCGGTCGTCCGGCCGGTTGACCGGAATAGTGAATTTTTTTTTTTTTTTTGATATGTTAATTTTTATATAATCGAAATAAACATTTTCTGAATTTTTAAAATTTTTTTATGTACTTTAAAATAATTTTGAGTTGTATGTTTGGTTATGAGTTGTAAATTTTTGTATCAAATATCAAATGCTACATCAACAATTCCCCACTCAAATCAAAACTCTTTTCAAAACTCTCTACCAAACAAATTTTCCACACTCAAATCATAATTCCAAACCTCACAAACTCAAAATACAACTCATATTCTCAAATCATAATTACAAAACTTTACCAAACGCAACCTTAACGTTTGTTGCTAGGAGGCTATCACATCAGTGCAAGAGAATATCATGAGTGTCAATTTCCGAAACCTCGTGAGTAATGTGCTTCCAAAGAATTCATATGCTAATGTAAGGAAACAAATTGCCCTTCATGTGTAACTTATAAAGCTTTAATAGATTTTTAGTTGCTATTATATAGCAAGAGAGGCATTATCACTTGACAGCTCGTAACCAAGCTGCAACGTATATATCCCATTTTCATGTCTTCAATGGGGAGAAATCTTTAATTTCATAGCTAAGAACCAGACCACTCAAATCAAAGGATTAAGAAGTCAAAATCACGGATGGACACCGATTACTCCAAGTCCACAAATCCCAAGACATGCATTAATTGAAACCCTTTCAAGGCCAGTTACGTATCCTAGGATAAGACCAGATCTAATAGCTTTTGTGATGGAAGTTTTCACAAGAGTACCAAAACATTGGTATTTATAAAACAAATCAAAGGTCAAATTATTCCTGTTATGATCTAAACACTAAAACTAACAAATTATGTATTTTTAAATACTAAACAAAAAATAAAAAGCACAAAAACGCACTTTTGTACATGTGCGTCATTTTAACTACTACAAGCTACCCTACTGTTGCACTTTAAGCACGCTTTTACCAACATTGCTAAAGAAGCAATAGGCATTTGCCCTCACTTCCCTGTGTTCATATGGGACAGCTGAGTGCCTTGCATTTTTTATTTTTGTGCATCACTGTGATGGCCTAATAACCATTTTTTATTTCAATGGTTAAGACTTGGCCAAATAACCTTGAGGTTATGTATTCAAGTCTTGAAATTATCACTTTGTGCATTATGCCAAAGGTTAAGTGTGTACTCAATCTTTTTCCTCCCCAAAACACACATTAATGTGTACTAATTGAGCATTGTTTTTACTGTGATCAATTGAGTTGTCACTCAACGCATCCATTCGGCCTTTCAGTTTAAATTGTCTAGGCTAGTTTTATTTCCCACCAATATGAAAGTGAAACAGCAAGTAATTTTATAGTGATAACCAATTCTTCCAAAAGATCAATAGAGAAATCCAACATGAGATAAAATCATACATTTGTTAGTGCCCAATAAGCATGACATTACAAGATGATGACGCATCTAAGTTAGCATAAAACAACATATACCAGTAGAACTAAACTTAAATGAAATCACAGCCAAATCCATACCAAAACAAATTTTGAAGGCAGCCAAAATGAAAAAAAGATGAGACATTCAAACCAACTGAAGTGGAGGAAGGATATGGGGAGAAGAAGCTTAAAATTAACTACATTTTAATGGATCTTACCTCATCATTCATCACCCAACCACCTCCAACAATTTCTAACTGTCCATTCATCACTAAATTGATGAAAGATTCTCTTTTAATATCTGAGGAATCCCTCCACCATCTCTCCAAATAAGACATCTCTTCCCATATAAATTTACGGCGAGAGTCCTAAAAAGCAAGTTCATAAAGAATCTCAATCAATGCAGCATTCAAAATTAAAAACAATTCACCATAGACCTGAAAAAAATAATATCAATGAACTATTAATTAACCCAAATTAAGTTCAATTACATGCGTCATAATTAAGATTTTCCGCCCAAAAAGGAGCACTTGGCAACAGGCATCTGTTAAAGAACAATAAATACTCATACGTTATAGCCCCATTAGTTGTTTTCAAGGCCAACAAATTCAAATATTCTCTAACCCATAATCCTGCACAAGTATTTCATTTTCAAAGTAAATGACTGAAATATCCTTTGTGAAGCTAATACTTATTTGACAAAAAAAAAAAAAAAAAAAAAACTAATACTTTATACATCCTTTCCTCTTCCTTCTACCGTTGTATAACTTATCAATTTTTGTTTCTTAAATATGATTGTCAAAGTGGATGGCTACAGAAAGGTTCTTCAAAATGTAAAGTATACAAGTCTCCCCTTATCAATTAGTTAACCAATTTTCTTACTTCTATGAATTTGTAACAAAATATAAGTCTTATGAGTTACATGAATATAAAATTCCTGTAAAGCCAGTTACAGAAGCAACAATCCAAGTTAATTTACTTAGAACAACTGAATTTTTTTTTTTAATATTAAAAAAATGATAGGGCTTCAAAACAGTAGAACACCAAACTTCATGTAACTAGTAGTATTGTTTTTAATTTGTTCAAATTCAACAAGAATTGTAAAAATAAAAATGTGAATTCGGGTTGATTGAACAAAGCAGATTGTCCAGCATTTTAATTAACATTGATTGAAGCAAAATCATGGTTTATCAATATTTTTGCTTTGAGAAAAAATGAATAAACCCAAACGAAATAGCAAGAAATGCTCCTTATCCTGTGCTCCAAACCAAAAGGAATAAATAACCCAGTTCAATTCACAACAGACCCAGCCAAATTGAGACCAATAAACTAAACTCGGATCACCTTGGAAAGAGTCTCGACGATGGTATCGAGAATATGGCGAGACTGTCGATCGTAGTATTCCTCAACAGTGAGCTTCCAACCCGGATCATTATGCGAATGAGGGACAACAAAAACCTTCAATTTCTCAGAATCCCACTCATTCCCTTTATAATTCACCCTCCAACCTTGCTTCCACGGCCCACCATCGACATCCGAGAACTTGATCTTATCATACAAATCCTTGGTCGTTATATCCACAGCAGCCCCGGAAACAACATCGCGGTCGGCCAAGGCCGGCGGTTTCCGATAAATCGGCTTTCGGGGCCTGTGATTGCGGCGGCGGAAATGGGAAGAGAAGGGTTTGGGGACGCCGTAGCGGAAGACGACGATGAGGAACAGGAGTAGAGAGAGGAAGAGGCCGATAGTGAAGAAGTTGGCGAATATGAAGTCTCTGAGGGCGGCGCGTTTGCGGTACTTGCGAGAGTGTTTGGATTTGGAGGCGGAGGAGGTGGCGGAGGAGGTGGGGAGGAGAGAGCGGACCCACCCTCCTCCCCGGCGGGTGTTGGCGCCGATGTAGGAGGCCATGGGGTTTTGTAGTTGAAGAAGACGATTGGAATGGGAAGAACAATGGAGTTTTGTGATGGGTTTTTGTATGGGTTTGGATTGAGGTGTGTGCAGAGGATATTGAAGATGGTAGATGGGATCTAATGTGTGTGTATTTTGGAGTGCAGTTTGGGGGGTGGTTTAGAGAAGAGAAGACTGACTACTACTACTAGAGAGGAGGACCGCCTCAAGGTGGAAGGCCCAATCCAACCTTTCTGAGGTCAATACAACATCTTCCTCATTTTCCTTAGAGGAAAAAAATTAAATAAAAATTTGGTAAGTCCCACCCATATGGCAGTGTGTACTTTTCAATTGTAAAGTCACATAAATATTTTGAAGAGTGATTATTAAAAAAAAATTAATTAAGATCTGACTACATTCATAAACCTTTTTTTTTTTTTAACTATTGATTTTAAAATATATATATATTGATTATGGTTATGACTAACGAAATAGAAACACTTCAAATAATTTAATCCTTTACAAAATTCACTGCTGTAGCTGAAACCAATGCATGTTTGGAACGTATTCGTTGGGCTGCGGACCATGGAATAAAGTATATCACTGTCAAAACTAATTGCCAAGTTTATGTCAAAATGATCCCGCGAGTCCGGATCCTCTCCAGCCAATTCTCTCCCGTCATCTTCCCGTCAAGGGTCAGAATTTGGCCACGTCACTTTGGCCAAAACTTGCAGCTTAGATCAAGTTTGGCAATTAAAAAAAAATATCATTCAGCATAGCAGCAGAACTTCCCTTCCATTCACTTCTTCCCTTCCTCTTCGAAGCTGTGGTGAATGACGATCATAGGTAAATCGACATCGACTGTCCCTCTCTCCCATTGTCGTAATCCGAAGATTTCAGCCACGATTTCATCTGCCGGTGTCTCCCTCTCTCCCTTTAATTTTGTTGTGTGTAATTATAACTTGTTTGGATGCAAGTGTAACAATGGAAACCAAAAAGAAAGCTGAGCTTGTAAGTTTGCTCAAAGTTCTTCCCACTGTAGAGTTTTGTTGTGTTTATGGCTCAGCCCTCCATCCAAATAAAGTTGTTATTGAGATTTGTTTTTTTTCACCCCTTTTAAAGTTGTTATTGAGATTTGTTTTTCTTTTGCTTTTAGATTGATTTGTTTATTTTTCTACTGCTTGCATTTTGTTGTCTTGTTTTTTTTAAAAAATAAAATAAAAAATCCTCTGCAATGGCATACTGAGGTCAGTGTTGAATTGCAACCCCTTCCATTTCCTTTCTTTTACTTTTCTGTTTTATTTATTTTTCAGTGTTTTATGTTTTACCTCTTCTGTAGAGAAGAGAAGATTCTCATAGATTTTAATTTCCTTTCTTTTGCAACCAAGAATCTGAAAATAATTGTGATCACTATGCCTCATGGATGGTACACATCGGCAGGATGAAATCGGAAAGAGAGAGCGACAGGCAGCTCAAATAGTGGCTCAAATCTTCGGTGTAAGACAAAGGGAGAGAGGGAGAGAAGGTCGATGTTCGCCGCGGACTTGGATTCATCGCCGATCGTCATTCACCAAAGCTTCGAATATGGAGGGAAAAAGTGGAAGGGAGAGAAGCTCTGTTGCTGAGAAAAATGAAATGACATTCATTTTTTGTTTTTTAATTTTATTACCAAGCATCTGATCTGAGCTGCAGGTTTTGGCCAAAGTGACGTGGCCAAATCCTGGCCCTTGACAGGAGGATGGCTGGAGAGAGTTGGCTAGAGAGGATCCGGACTCTGATCCGGCAGGTCTAGGCAACAGAATGGCGGATTATAATTATTACTAATGCTATTATATAGTATTAGAATAAATTATCAATGGCTCCTAATAGTTAGACTTAATTCTCATTACCTATTAAAAATAAGTTTTAATAAAATCGTCACTAAAAATTATTTTTTTTAACGATTTTTTACATATGTCGCTAAAAATTGATAATTAGTGACTTTTTGTTGTCATAGTTTTCATAAATTGTCTTTAAAACTTACAATTAGTAATGTTTTTTTGTGACGAATTTTTTAAATTATCGCTAAAAGTTGTGAATTAATGACAATTTTTTTAAACTGTCGCTAAAACTTATAATTAGTGATATTTTTTGTGACAAAATTTTCATACTGTCGCTAAAAATTAACAATTAGTGACATTTTTTTAATAGTGTTTAATGAAAAATATCATTAATTATCATGGGACCTATTAGACAATAAGCCCACTTATTAGGACCTACACGTAAGTCCCCTTTTTGAGTTTCTTTGTATTATTAAGGTAGGAAGAAATGTAATTCAATCATACTATGATCTGACAACTGATGTTATTAAGTTTTATGTTTAACATATTGGAGTGTTTTGAGAATTTAGTAAAAAGTTGAATTTTTAGGATCTGTTTGGTAACGTTTACATTTTCAGTTTATATTTACAAAAATTTTATAAACTGGTTTTTGTTTATTTTTTGTTAATTTTTAGAAAAACATAAACTACAAACGCGTTTAGTAATTGACAAAATGTTTTAAAAAATTTAAAAATATAAAAAAGAGTGAGAAATGGCAAGTGGTGGCAAGTGGCGACGGAAGACGGTGGTGGAAAGTGGTGATTGTGGGTGCTGGCGGTGGGTGGATGGGTGATGGTAGCAGGTGGTGGGTGATGGTGGCAGGTGGGTGGCGGATGGTGGGTGGTGGCGAGTGGGTGGTGGTGGCGGGTGGTAGTGGTGAGTGGGTGGGTGAGGGTGAGGGTGAGGATGACGGTGGCGGTGACGGGTGGCAGGTTGTGGGTGGTAGCGAGTGGGTGGTAGTGGTGATGGTGGTGGTGGCGGATGGTTGTTGTAGATGGGTGGCGGGTGGTGGTGGGTGGTGGCAGGTGGGTACACGAGCGGTGGCGGGTGGGTGGGTGACGATGGCGGGTGGTAGCGAGTGGGTGGTGGTGGTGGTGGTGGTGGTGGGTGGTGGCAAGTAGGTGGCGGGTGAGTGATGGTAGTGGTGGGTGGTGGTGGCAGGTGGGTGGCTAGTGGCTGGTGGCGGGTAGGTGGCTGGTGGCGGGTAGGTGGCTGGTGGCTGGTGGTGGCGGGTGGCTGGTGGTGGTGAGTGGTGGATGGTGGCGGCAGGTGGGTGGTGAGTGGTGGGGGCGGGTGGTGGGTGGCGGCGGGTGGTGGCTAGTGTTGGATGGTAAAAAAAAAAAAACTCAAAACTCAAAACGGAAATATATTTTTTTAGTTTATATTTTTTGGCCAAATTTATAAACTAAGACCACTGATTTATAAATCAAAAATTTACCAAACAAATTTTTATTTGAGTTTTTAAAATTTTTGTAAATATAAATAAAAAACTGAAAACGTAAGTGTTACCAAACGGCACCTTAGCTTTTTTAATTTATTTTGTCTTTTTATTAATAAAAAATATAAAAAGTGATGTGACTCAAAATAAAGTAAAAAGTTAAAAGCTGGTTTTTTATTTTTTTGTCAAAAAACCCATTGTGGTTTTTAGCCCTCAAACAAAAAAAACAATTTAAATCACTTTTTATCAGTGGTGTTGGATAACGGCAGTGGCAATGAAGGAGAACCACTAATGATGTGGTAATAGGCCCCACCATGAATGATTTAATGTTTGATGTTGTATTGTTTTTCTTTTTTTATTTAGTGCCATGTCACTAATGATCTTTTTAAAGTTTCAAAATTAGCGGTCTCTATCATTGTTGGGCAATAAATTGCAGAATAAAGAAATGAGAGGGGTGACAGTGAGATGGGAAATGGGAGGAGTAATTATGCAAGGGAAAAAATGGATGGAAAATAAAAAAATAAATAAAAAGGAATATCGATGGACAATGGCAAGGTTAGGAGATGGCTATCAATAGTAGTGAAAGGGGGGAATGGTTAAATTGTTTACGGATGGTTAGAATTTATACCATTTAAAAAATTCATGGTTTAAATTAAAATAACTAGAAAGTTAAAGATTTGATTTATTATTGCAGTCAATTTTTTTTTTTTTTTTTCAAATTCTGGGTTTGATTTCTCTCAATTAAAATATAAAACTGATTGGTATGTTCATATTTGTGATGCTTGTCATTGGTCTTATTTTAATAATCTAAATCATTCATATTGTAATAATTAGATCAATTTGATAATCATATTATTAGTTTGTCTGTAAAAAAATTGATGTATGGTCTCAAAAAATATAATTATTGTCTATTTTATTTTATTTTTTTGAAAATGAACACAATAAAATAAAAATATCATAATTGTCATATCAATCTAATTTTTTATTATGAATAATATATACGAAATGTTATATAAAATGAATAATTTAAATTATTCAAACAAGACAGGATGCTCTATCTTTTTTTTATTTTATTCAACTGAAATAGAAAAGCATACAGAAGTTAAAGTAGCATTACAAATCAAGAAGATTAGCCCCTTGCAATACTTACTCCAATCATATCATCAATGACCAGAGATCTCACTTTCTTGGGTGGGTCCTCTAAAACTATGATATGCTCGCTCTGGGCTACTCCCATGCTTGCAAGCTTGTCTACAACTCTGTTTCCCTCTCTGAATGAGTGACTAACGGAGTAGTTGCATCTTTTCAATGGAAACTTTGTATCTTCAATAAGGGCCTTATGAGGTGAGTCGTGGCTTGGACCATATTGGATTTGGATGATGGCTTGTTCAGAATCTGTTTTGATTTCCACATCCATGGTGCCTTTCTGAAAGAGGATGGCGAGGCTTCTGTAAATGCCCTATAGTTTAGCTTCCAAGCTTGAGCCATGACCTAGCTTGCCATAATATCCCAAAAGCCAAGTGCCAGCTTCATCACGCAGCAGACCGCCATATCCAATCTGACCTTGGTGACCTTTAGAACATCCATCTATATTAAGCTTGAGTATACCTGCATGTGGGAAACACCAGTTAATTAGTCTAGGTTGAGATGGGTTGGGGGTGGAAAGGGGATTGGAAAGCCTGGTCAATCTCTTGAACATAATACCTTACGTTTTTTAGACCAGTTTGAATGGGGTTCAAAATGTTTTCAAAAACCATTTTATTGCTATCCTTCCAAATATGCCAAAGAGTGCCAATAAATATGAGGTACCATTTAAAACCACAAAATAGCATTTTGTTTTTCATATTAAAGGAAACCCATTCAAACAAGGGTCTTCCACATCCTTGCTTCCACCAGTTATGGTTCGTAACTTCAACCCAGATTTCCTTGGATTTAGTAGAGTCTCTGAAGAGATAACTCATATCCTCACTGACCAGCCCACATCTGGGACATATATAAGAAGATGCCATGTTTCTCACAAGCTGTAGGTGGTTGGTAAGCGATATGCCTCTTAAAATAAGCCAGAGGAAGCATTTTATTAATTTATGGGGAATTTTCATTTTCCAGACCCATTACCATTCTCTGCCATCTCCCTCTTGGTTAGTGATGATTTTATAAGCAGAAACGGGTCCCATTATTGTGATTAGGGGAGTTTAAAAAATAGTTGAACCGAATTCAATGTAAACGATGGAATTATCCAAATTGATCTGATTTCCGGTTACAATATCATGGTTGTTGTACGGGGAAGAAATAATTCTCCTCGTATAATCCTGTTGACTAAGTCCATGCTCCTCCGTACGACGTCGCTTTGTCACCTGAAAACACAAACGTGAGCTAGCCGGCGGGTGTGTGCCGGAAACCTCTCCGATGCCTAAGTCAGAAAACTTCACAAATAGACAAAGCTCAATGTATTCAAGAAGCAAAATTGTATGTTGTGTTATGTTACCTCCTCCAAGGTGATGCTTGTGAGCTTTTATAAGTTTCGTGTAGCACAATCCTAGTAGGACTTTTATTCCTCCATGCAGAGTCCTCCTAGGATTTATACTTCTAAAGGATAATGCTTATCCTTTTACACCCCCACTGCTTAAACCAAGTGGGATGGTTTTTACCGCGGCCGAACTACCAATTGACCGAAGTAAAACTGGCCATGCTGAGCCACAAAGTAGGCCGAACTATCCTTAGTTCGGTCCTTCCTTTTACTTCTCATTTCGGTTCTCCTTTGCATGAATCATGATATGTTGGGACCAAGCTACCGAGCAGCAAGGCCTTGACCGATCTATCCAGAATACGTCATGATCGGACTAACTCGGAGACCGGACTAACTCCAAGTCGTCCAAACCGAAATAGCTTCACAATTCCTGTGCTGAAGTAACTTTATTTCTCTTAGGCCGGAGTAACTTCTCGGCCCATTTTACCCAGTCCGTCGTACTTTGGGCCATGAAGTCCATCTCATAGCTCGGCCCAATTTTCACCAAAAATTACACTCTCAGTTGTGGTCATGGTTGTGGTTTTAAATCCAACCACACCGTGATGTACTGGTTTATTATTATTTTTGCAATTGTTATGTATAAAAATTGAAACATAAAAGTTTATTATTAGACTTGAATATTATTATTGATTGTGAAATTGATCAACTCTAAAAAATTTATGCAAACTAATTATTTTTGGTTTGTTTACTAATATGAAAAATATATTATATTTATTGTTATATAAAATTAATCAGTTTGTTTGGTTTCAGGATTCATGATTAACTTTTTAGAAAATATCATGGTCTTTTGTTTTCACTAATTTTTCAAAAGGATTTTTATTGATAAATCTCATTTAGAAGTGTTTTAACCTAAAAAGTCCATGAAGAAATTTATTAACTCATTTAGTCCCATGTATGTATAGTTTTATTCCATAAAGTCTTTTTTCTTGATTTACACTTTTTTTTTAGACTCTTTTACCCTTATATTTAATTTTGATACCCTTACAAATATTTTTTGAACAGTTAGTAATTTTATGATATAAATATTCATATTTTAACATTTACATTGGTAAGAATGTAAAATTGGCCCGTGGCCTGTGGGCGGTCCGAAAATCGCCCTCGGGCTGGGGCGGGCCCGGTCCGTTGACAATGTGAATATTCACATTGACATGTTAACATTCACATTGATAGAAGTGTAAAATTGGCCTGCGGCCCGTGGGTGGCCCGAAACCCGCGCCGTGGCCCGTGAGCTGCCCATGGCGGGCCCGGCCCGGCCTGACCCGTTGACAATGTGAATATTCACATTAACATATTAACATTCACGTTAATAGGAGTGTAAAATTGACCCGCAGCCTGTAGGCAGCTTGAAACCCGCCCGCAGGCCCGACCCGGCCCGTTTACAATATGAATATTCACATTGACATGTTAACATTCACATTGATAGGAATATAAAATTGGCCCGCGGCTCGAAGCCCGCCCGTTACCCGGGGCGGGACGGGACGGGCTGTAAATATTCATATTTTAACATTCACATTGGTAAAAATGTAAAATTGGCCCGTGGCCCGTGGGCAGTCCGAAGCTCGCCCCCGAGCCGGGGAGGGTCCGGTCCGTTGACAATGTGAATATTCACATTGACATGTTAACATTCACATTCATAAAAGTATAAAATTGGCCTGCAGCCCTTGAGCGGTTCGAAACCCACCCACGGCTCGTGGGCTGCCCAGGGCGGGCCCGGCCCGGCCTGTTGACAATGTGAATATTCACATTAACATATTAACATTCACGTTGATAAGAGTGTAAAATTGACCCGCGTCCCGTAGGCAGCCCGAAACCCGCCCGCGGGCGCGGCCCGACCCGGCCCGTTTACAATGTGAATATTTATATTGACATGTTAACATTCACATTGATAGGAGTGTAAAATTGGCCCGCGAGCTGTCCGAAGCTCGTCCCCGAGCCGGGGCGGGCCCGGTCCGTTGACAATGTGAATATTCACATTGACATGTTAACATTCACATTGATAGAAATGTAAAATTGGCCAGCGGCCCGTGGGCGGCTCGAAACCCGCCTACGGCTCGTGGGCTACCCGGGGTGGGCCCGGCCCGGCCCGTTGACAATGTGAATATTCACATTAACATATTAACATTCACGTTGATAGGAGTGTAAAATTGACCCGCGGCCCGTAGGCGGCCCGAAACCCGCCCGCGGGCCCGGTCCGGCCCGTTTACAATGTGAATATTCACATTGACATGTTAACATTAACATTGATAAAAGTGTAAAATTGGTCCGCGGCCCGGAGCGGGTTCGACTTGTTGACAATGTGAATATTCACATTGACATGTTAATATTCACATTGATAGGAGTGTAAAATTGGCCCGCGGCCTGGGGCAAGCTCGTTTGGGCCCGGGCCCGAGCCCAGCCCGAAAACTTGGGCTAGGACCTAGGCCATCACTTTGAAGCTCGGCCTGCATAAGGCCCATTTAAGGCCCGGCTCGCCAGAGGCCCGGTGTCTTTTTTGTGGAAAATAATAAAATTTTGGAAGAAAAAATTAAAACGAATTAAAAAAAAATGGCGAGGCTCACCCAAGCTCGACCTAAGCCCAAGTCTAGGCCCAAGCCTCTTGGCTCGACCCACCGGGGCACCCAAAGCCTGAATACCTTTGTGTTAGGGCTAGAGCCTAGGCCTAATTTTTTGGCTCGTGGACCGGTCCAGCCCGGCCCGAATTTTGGCAAGCACCCACGAGGCTTTACATCGGTTGGCCCTGGCTCGGGCTGGGCCGAGCCCCTACACATTCATGATATGAACATTCACATTATGGGTATTTTGGTAATTATGTCACTCATAGGATGTGAACATTCACATTAGGGGTATTTTGGTAATTATGTCACCCATAGGACTTATTGAGATATAAAAAAATAATGTGAACTAAATGGAACATAAGTAGATGAAAATGGTATTTTGGTTTTCTTACCTCAAATAGGAACATTCACATTGACGGTGTGAACATTTACATTGATAGTGTGAACATTCACATTGACGGTGTAAATATTCACATTAGGGGTATTTTGGTAATTATGTCACCCATAGGATGTGAACATTCACATTAGAGGTATTTTGGTAATTATGTCACCCATAGAACTTATTGAAACATAAGAAAATAATGTGGACTAAATGGAACATAAGTAGATGAAAAGGGTATTTTGGTCTTCTTACTTCAAACAAGAACATTCATATTTACGGTGTGAACATTCACATTGACAGTGTAAACATTCACATTGACGATCTGAACATTCACATTAGGGGTATTTTGGTAATTATGTCACCCATAGGACTTATTGAAACATAAGAAAATAATGTGGACTAAATGGAACATAAGTAGATGAAAAGGATATTTTGGTCTTCTTACCGCAAATAGGAACATTCACATTGATGATATGAACATTCACATTAGGGGTATTTTGATAATTATATCACCCATAGGACTTATTGAAACATAAGAAAGTAATATAGACTAAATGAAACATAAGTAAATGAAAAGGATATTTTGGTCTTCTTACTTCAAATAGGACCTAATGGAATAGTCAAAAAAAATATGGGTTGGATGGAATAAAGCTCTTAGAAAAATGATTTATCAAAAAAGCTCCCTTTTTAAAAATATTTTAAGCAATTTTTTTTTTTAATTTTTAGATATAGCTAACATAAATATACTTAAAAAGTATAATATTTGTGAAAAAAATCTTTAAAAATTTATTAAATACCAAATATATATAATAAAAAAATGAGAATTCATTTTCGTATTTTTGTATATTTATTATTTTTAAAAATATTTGTAACAAATATTTTACTTTTTAGATACATTTAAGTAAGGTACATATAAAAAAGTTAAAAAATTGTTTAAAATTTAAAAAATGTTCACTAAAAATAAAAAAATACAAAAATAAAAAACTCAATTTTAAAAAAATTAAAACCAAATACAGTGAATAGAACTATAAAATCAAATCAAACCAAACTACATAAATTTTTACAGTTCAATTATGATCTAAATTCACAAATATAACATTCAATTACCATTTTAATTTTTCTAGAACAGTAGGGTCTAATTTTGCAAATGTAACGGGTCAATTATAATTTTAATTTTTCTAAAATCATATTATAAAATTAGATCGATTTGATCGGTGAACGCAGCGCACCTACTTGCAAGTCTTACATAACCAACAACTAGTAGCCATGTTTGTTTTCACGATTTGAGTAGTCGGGTTAGACTACCATGGCTGTGGGACTTAAGGGGTTTAGTAAAATGGGAGGATGGATTGATAGTCAAAAGGGCTTAGTAACCCCCCTCAATAAGGGATTAGCTTAACCGGGTTTTATGTATGATTAGGAAAATAGTTAGGGATTAAGTCTATTTTATATATATATAAAAATTACCAAATGCACCTATTTTTTTAATATTTGTTTTAATTTTTTTAATATAAAAATAATTTTTAACAATATCATCACTAACCATCTTCCATACTATCATCAAAACAAACACATGTTTACTTAATCTCTTCACTAATAATTTTTATATTAACAATCTCATCACTAATCATCCTTCCATCTAACATAATTTATTACTAAAGAAGCGCGGCCAAAGTATTTTATACAGATGCAGAAAGAGGAGGAGATATGCAAATTACCAACTATGCCATCGAATAGCAAGATTTAAGGATGGGATCTAATGTGTGTGTATTTTGGAGTGTAGTTTAGGTTGTGGGGTGGGGTGGGGTGGGGTGGGGTGGGGTGGGATTAGAGAAGAGAAGGCTACTAGAGAGGAGGACCGCCTCAAGGTGGAAGGCTCAATCCAACCTTTCTGAAGTCAATACAACGTCTTTTTCATTTTCCTTAGAGGAAAAAAATTAAATAAAAATTTGGTTAAGTCCCACCCATATGGCGGCGTGCACTTTTCAATTGTAAAGTGACATAAATATTTTGAAGAGTAATTATTAAAAAAATAAATTAAGATTTGACTATGTCAATAAATTAAATATTATTTTTTTTAATTTTTTTTAAACTATTGATTTAAAAAATATATATTTGACATGGGTAAACCCATAAAAATTATAGGCCACCATTTAGGGCCCAATACATAACTCAAATACTAAAACTCAACATTGCTGAAGCCCCACGTAGCAATAAGAACCAATGACATCAACAAACATGACAAGAGATGGGTAAGCCACATAAGCAGACAAAGATCTGCAAAGTTATTACCACTGCACATCGCCATTAATGAAACCCCTTACAGCATTTATTGCGCTAAGCCCTCTCCGTCAGGACAAAACGCCTTCACCATGAACAAGGTAAGCTAGAGCATAGACTTTCGGCCAAGGTGACAGGTTAGAAGGGACAACGAAATGATTACTAGAGGATATAAGCAGACGTCGAAAACTGGAATAAGGTTAAGCTTTCTAACTCCAATCTATCTCTACATTCCACCTCTCTCTCTAACTTGCTCGTCGGAGGGTTCGCTGGGGGACTCCCCGTTCCCCGTTAAACTCTTGTGTAGGTTCCTCTGTGGGCGTGGTCACTCGGATACCAGTTTGAGAAGCGTGGATCAGTCTAACCCGTTCCATCTAGAACCTGCAGTACTATCAACTGGCCCCGTCTGTGGGAACAGCTTAACTCCGTACACCAGTTGTGCTCATTGTCGTGGGAGACCCTATCCCAATAACCCTTTCCTGCCATCTACCAAGGTGTATGGTCACGACTAGATCCATGGCTTCTCACCACAATGTTGCTGACCACCAAGCCGACCCTCCCTATCCAAACAACCGACCACAGTGTTTCATCGAGCTCACCAACAGCATTAACCGCCTAGCCGAGCAAAACCAAGCCTTGATTAATACTCTACTCCAAAGAAACCCTTCTATGCCTCCTCCACCACCTTCAGATATCCCACCCTACCAAGAACGAGCCCCAAGCCACACTATCCAGCAGCCACATCCCCCCAACTTGGAGGGGTTGCGACCACCCCCCCGATATGAACCTACCACCCCGGGCCCCACATCCATTGGTCCATGCACCCACCCCCGAGGGAGAGGCCAGCAATGTCCAGCCCCCGTTCCTTTCCGGCGGTGACAATGTCCCTTTTTGGGATGCAGAACTCCGAGCCATGAAGCTCCAACTCCAAGGAGTCCTATAGAACATACCGAATAAACCATCCACCACAGCCAACTTGCCATTCGTTGCCTCCATCCGGGACAAACCTCTACCGCCTAAGTTCAAAATGCCCACCATCGAATCTTTTGACGGTACAACAAACCCAGTCGATCACTTGGAGACCTACCGGACCTTCATGATCCTCCATGCATTCCTCGATGAAATCATGTGTCGGGCTTTCCCCGTGACACTCAAGGGGTCGGCTCGACTCTGGCTTAGTCAACTGCCAGCAGACTCTGTCTCCACTTTCCAGCATCTTAGTGACTCATTTCTTAGCCATTTCATTGAAGCCCAGCGCCAGCAGCGTCCGGCAACCCATCTCCTCAACATCCGTCAGACTGAGGGGGAGTCGCTGCGTAACTTTGTCACCCGCTTCAACACCGAAGCCCTGCAGGTAGCGGAAAATGATGACAAGGTCATCCTCACGGCATTCATGGCCGACCTATGATCATCTGATTTCCTTTTCTCCCTCTCAAAAAACCCCCTGACCTCCATGGCAACCCTTATTTCCAAAGCCCAAAAATACATGAATGCAAAAGATTCCCTAGCCGCTCGCCAGGACCCTACAGCCAAAAACTCGACCCCCAGAGAGAAAAGAAAGGACTCAGAAACTAGAAACACCCAATACAATAACCAAACACCTCAGTATACTGACCGACCCCCCAGAGCCGACCGGTCGGCACTAGCCCGACCGCCCGGCCGATTCAAACGATACACACCCCTTAATTTCCCTATGGAACAAGTCCTCAATCAGATCCAACGAGACTACCCCCTGAAATGGCCCTAACCATTACGGTCTCCTTCCAATCGACGAGACCAGTCTAAATATTACCGTTTCACCAGGACCACAGTCATAATACTGAGGAGTGTGTTAACCTCAAAGATCAGGTCAAGGGCCTGATACGTCAGGGATGTCTTAGTCGGTTCACGGACACCCGCCCTCAGCAAAGGCAAAGGACCGAACCCATCAGAAACAACCGCCGGCGCACTCCTCCCCGGCAACCAGCACAACCTAACACTGGCCATGATCGCCCTCCATAGCAACCTCGAGCACAAGGTAACCCCGCCCCACCTGTTGAAGAAATCAGAGTTATTGCTGGCGGGCTTGCTTGTGGAGGACCATCCCGCTCGGCCCAGCGGGCAGAACTCAAAAAAATAAGGCAGGGCTCAGACAAAGAAGTTGCCACGTTGGACCGCCCTTCCAAACAGCCCAAATAGTGGATGAAGCCCATCACCTTCACGGAGGCCGACTGCATAGGCATCCGTTACCCTCATGACGACCCTCTCGTCATCTCTGCCCTTCTCTCCAACTACAAAGTCAGACGGGTTCTCATTGACAATGGCAGTTCTTCCGACGTCATCTTCCTAAATGCCTTTCGCCAACTCAAGATCGGGGAAGAAAGTCCGTCTCCTCTCAAACCCCATTAGTCGGTTTCACTGGAGACCAGGTGACCTCCATCGGCTCCATCGATCTTCCTATCACAATCGGCGAATACCCGCAGCAGACCACAAAATTACTCACCTTCCTTGTTGTCGACTGCCCCTCTGCTTACAACATCATCCTTGGCCGCACCGCCTTAAACGCCTTCCAAGCTATCACATCCACTTTTTATCTTGCCATCAAGTTCCCCACCGATCTTAGAGTCGACACAATGAGGGGCGAGCAGACCGTGGCCAGAGAATGTTATGTCGCCTCACTTAAAGAAGTCAAGCTCAATGAGGCTATGATCATTGAAGGACTCGACGTCAGAGACGAGGACGAGCTGGTCAGAGGGGAACCAGTGGAAGAGCTCGTCGAGGTCCTCATCGATCCCACCAACCCGGCAAAAACTATCAAGATCGGCAACCAACTATCCTCCTAAGCCAAGGCCGACATCACCGCCCTCTTAATTGAGCACAACGACGTATTTGCCTGGACCCACTCCGACATGCCAGGTATTGACCCCTCCTTCATCACCCATCGTCTCAGCATTGAGCCCCATTTCCGACCCATCCGCCAGAAGCAGCACATCTTTTAACCGAAGCGTAATAACCTTATTACTTCGGAAGTAGATAAGCTCCTTAAGGCACAGTTTATCACAAATGTGGACAACCCCAGATGGTTGTCGAATGTGGTTCTGGTTTATAAAAACAATGGTAAATAACGACTCTATGTCGACTACTTTGACCTCAACCGAGCTTGCCTCAAAGACAGTTATCCTCTTCCTTGCATAGATCTGCTGGTTGACGCCACAACCGGTCATCAAATGCTCAGTTTCATGGATGCCTTCTCTGGATACAACCAAATTCTGATGCACCCGCCTGACCAGGAACACACCTCCTTCATCACCGATCGGGGGACCTACCATTACCGTGTGATGCCATTTGGATTGAAAAATGTCGGAGCCACTTACCAACGGTTGGTCAATGCCGTCTTTCATCACCAGATAGGCCAAAACATGGAAGTATATGTCGATGACATGCTAGTCAAGAGCAAGCTCTCCATTGATCATCTGGCTGACCTGCGAGAGACCTTCACCATCCTACGAAAGCATCAAATGAAGCTCAATCCGAAGAAATGCGCCTTCGGCGTAGGATCTGGGAAGTTCTTGGGCTTCATGGTCAGTTAGCGGGGCATCGAGGTTAACCCCAAAAAGATCAAGGCCTTAATTGAAATGCAGTCACCCAGAACGGTTAAGGAGGTTCAGAGGCTTACTGGCCGAGTTACCGCCCTCAACCGCTTCATTTCCCGCGTAACGGACAAGTACCTCCCCTTCTTCAAAGTTCTTCGGCAAACTTTTGCGTAGACGGCCGAATCCGAAGAGGCCTTTCAGCAGTTGAAACAGTCCATGGCCAACCCCCCCTACTTTCTCAGGCAATCACGGGCGAACCCCTCTTCCTCTATTTAGCCGTGTAAAACACCACAGTTAGCGCATCACTCATCAGGGAAGACAGCTCTGTTCAACGACCGGTCTACTACATCAGTCAGGCTCTCAGAGGCGTGGAGCAAAATTACCCATTGCTAGAAAAAATGTCTTTGGCTTTGGTCACCACCTCCAGACGACTCTGTCCTTACTTCCAAGCCCATTCCATAGTGGTCCTTACTGACCAACCATTGAAGAAAATAATGTAACAACTAGAGCTTTCCGGCAGACTTATGCAATGGTCGGTCGAACTCAGCCAATTTGACATCTCCTACCGGCCTCGAACGGTGATTAAAGGGCAGGCTGTTGCCGATTTCATCCTGGAATTCACTAATCCCACTCCAACCACAGCTTCTCCACTCCCGCCACCCCCTACCGAGCCAGAAGACCCTCACTCTTGGTCCCTCAACGTCGACAGATCATCTCGCAAAGAAGGCAGTAGGGCTGGTCTCATCCTCACCACCCCTGAGGGTGGTTATTTCAAATGTGCTCTCCGCTCTTTTTCGACACAAGCAATAATGAGGCTGAGTATGAAGCATTAATCGCCGGTCTTCGCCTCGCCCGAGACATTGGTGTCAGCCACATCCAAGTGTTCAACGATTCTCAACTCATTGTCGGACAAATCACGAGGGAATTCGATGCCAAGGAAGACACAATGCGGGCTTATAGGGATATTGCACTCCCTCTCGCTCGCCTCTTCAATAATTTCCACATCAAGCACATCCCTCGGATGGAAAACTCCAAGGCAGATGAAATGGCTCAGTTATCTTCTGCAGACCAGTCAGACCTCAGCCACGGTGTCGGCCTCGAGTACCTGGCCCACCCTGCTATTTCCCCAACTCAGCAGCAAGTCTACTTCCTCCAAAGTGAACCTATTCTATGGGCGGCCAACATCTTCCTATTTCTAACAACAGGGGAACTGTCAACCGAAAAACAGCAGGCCGCCAAAGTCAGGGCCCGATCACCCAACTACATTCTTGTCAGTAGCCTCTTGTACAAACGTGGTTTTTCACGCCCATACTTGCGATGCCTCAACCCTTCTCAAGCAACCTACGTTATGAGGGAAGTCCATGAGGGTATCTATGGTAATCATTCGGGTGCCCGGGCCCTAGCCCACAAAATATTTCGCTGTGGTTATTTCTGGCCTACTCTCAATCAAGATGCGACAGACTTCGTGCTCAAATATGATAAGTGCCAACGTTTTGCCAACATCCTCCATGCTCTACCTACAAAATTAATCACACTTTGCAGTCCCTACCCATTCGCCAAATGGGGGATCGACCTCGTTGGCCCATTGTCCACTGGCCGAGGCCAAACCAAATTCACCATTGTCGTCATTGATTACTTCACTAAATGGGTGGAGGCAGAACCCCTTGCCACAATTACTGAGCAGAACACAACCAGATTTATCTGGCAGTTGATCGTATGCAGATTTAGCATCCCTCAAGCCATCGTCTCTGACAACGGCAAACAAGTCGACAATGCCAAGTTCAGGAAATTCTGTGCAGAACTTTAAATCCAGCCATGTTTCTCTTCCCCAAGCTATCCCCAAGCCAATGGCCAAGTTGAGGTTACCAACCGTTCTCTTCTCAAGATCATCAAAACTAAGCTGGAAGCTGCTAAGGGACTCTGGGCTGAGGAATTACCGAATGTACTCTAGGCCTACCGCACTATCGCTCGAACCCCCACTAGGAAGACCCCTTTTCGCTTAACATACGGCGTTGAGGCGGTCATCCTAGTGGAAATCGGTCTGCCTACCCCAAGAATTCTACATCCGAATCCAGAACTAACTGAGGAGCTGCGTTAAGCAGACCTAGACCTAATTAAAGAGCTCTGAAAAACCACTGCTGTCAGACGGGCCTCATACCAACAGAAAATGAGAACATATTACAAATGCAAAGTACAACCGAGGGAGTTCGCCGTGGGGGACTTTGTTTTGCGCGAAGTAACCTTTGCCATAAAAAATCCAGCTGAGGGCAAATTGGCAGCCAAGTGGGCAGGACCTTACGTTGTTAAAGCCAGACCTCGTCCGGGCACTTACCGACTTCAGGACATGGAGGGCCGAGATCTCCCCCATCCATGGAATGCCGAGCACTTGAAGCGCTATTTTCAATAAAAGTTCAATTTTTGTATCAATCTTTTGTTGTATTTCCTTGTTGACAATCTACGCACTTAAATGCTCTTATCCTCCTCTCATGTGATGCAAATCTCTGATCAAATGGGCTACACTTTAATGACAACAAGCTTACATATCAATTATCTGTGTGGTCTTTCAATAACGCTTTGATTGCAGCCTCAGCCAGACTGAGCATGAAAAGCCTCAGCCAGACTGAACATGAAAAGCCTCAGCCAAACTAAGCACGAAAAGCTCAACCAGACTGAGTTACTTAAAGTCTCAGCCAAACTGAGCATAAAAAGCCTCAGCCAGACTGAGCACGAAGAGCTCAGCCAGACTGAGTTACTTAAAGCCTCAGTCAGACTGAGCATAAAGCCTCAGCCAAACTGAACATGAAAAGCCTCAGCCAGACTGAACACGAAGTGTTCAGCCAGACTGAGTTACTTAAAGCCTCAGCCAGACTGAGCATGAAAGGCCTCAGCTAGAATGAAGAGCTCGGCCAAGTTAATCATGGTTCAACCCAAACTAAGCACGAATGATGAGCTCGGCCAAGGCCACTCTTGCAACTTCACGATTGTGACATAGTTGCCTTACTTAGTCAAATTCTAGGTCCATGTTTTTAAGCCTCCCAACACCCTTACAACGTGATTTAAAACTTCATTTTTTGGGACCCTTACACGCCAGACTGGCTCCCTACTAGGTCGTGATTTGAAAATTCACATTTTTTGACATTCTTACATTTTAAACTCCACTTTGCATTGTGGTTCCCTTACAAGTCAGATTGTTTCCCACTTATCAACTTTTACAAGTCCGTCTGTTTCTTTACAAGTCAAGCCTCATTTGAATAACTATTCCCATTCATTTCAGATTTACAAAAATAAAGACAACAGTGTGACAAACACAACTCATAATTTTATTTATCCACAAACTTATACATAAGTTTACTGTAGAAATTACACTCTCAACAAAAAACAAAAAAAAAACAAACAACAACAACACTCAAAACACCAAGAAAAATTCCATTTATAAGCAAAGTGCCAAAATTTACATTTCATCAATCTTCCTCACTCGAAACAAGGTTTTCTTCGTTCACACCTTCGTCTAAGGGGGTTTGGGCCACGTCGTCTTCCTCTATTCTAACAATGTTGAAGTCCAAGTCTGGGAACAGCTCTTCTGCTTTGCGTTTGAACATCTTCCAGCCGCTGTCCCAGAACTCGGCCATCTCATGTTTGTAGAAGTCTGACCGCTGGAAGCTCTGGATCAT
Source organism: Camellia sinensis (assembly GCF_055761805.1). Taxonomy (NCBI): domain Eukaryota; kingdom Viridiplantae; phylum Streptophyta; class Magnoliopsida; order Ericales; family Theaceae; genus Camellia; species Camellia sinensis. The sequence goes on along the minus strand of NC_138961.1, from coordinate 242,759,112 downwards.
ATCTTCTTCACTCCTGCTCCCAGCGGTCGCTCCCGACGAGCCAGCCTCCCCAGACCCCTCTCTTGCCTTGTTGCGGGCGATCGTGGCATCGACAGCCATTTAGAAGTTAGCAGACCCCTTGAACTGCTCTACTGTTGTGACGCATAAGTCGGGGTATGCTGCCCTCTCAGAGGCAGACTTGGTCTTTTTTTCCTCCAACTCCTTCTCCAGCCCCACCTTCTCTGTCGCTGCCTTGGCGCGCTCGTCTGTCAGATCCCGCTCCAACTCAGCGATCTTCAGGTCTGCTTCTTCCTTTTCTTTGACCCACTGAGTGCGCAGATCTTCATTTCTAGTCATGGCTTCTTCAAACCGATCATTGGCGACAGTGCAGGCTCTCTAGGCCTCTTCTAGCTTCTTCTGCTCGCCAACCAGCTGGAACTTAAGTGACACCACCTTGCGGCATTGTATCTCCAACTCCAACCTAGTCGCGAGCAGCTCAGCATTGGCTCGGTCGGCTGAATACCCCTGCACCATCGCCAACACTTCCATCTTTTTGGCTTTCTAGGACTCTTCCAACCTACACGCTCTGTGCGGTCCTCCTCCAACCCGCAGTTTCCCTCCTCAAACTTTCCAGTTGGGCCTTTACCTCCTCCAACTTTAACTTTAATGGCCCTATTTCGCCTTTGGCAGCCGCAGCCTTTCTCAGTAGGGCTCCTGCTAAGGCAGTTGACTCCATTTGGGCAGAGCACAACCCCCTTAGCAGCTCAGCCTCAGTGAAACCGGCCACCGAGCGCACGACTGCTTCTTCCATTATCTCCAAAAGGCAGTCTGCAGCTGTCCTTGCTGGACCTCCTTCTCCCTCCAGTCGCCCAGACACTACTGGCGCATGGTAGATGGCAGTCTTCAGCTTGACCCCCTCTCCTTGGGGAGCAAGACCCCTCTTGGGCTGCTGCCACACCCCCTCCCCAAGGCTAGCTGACCCACTTTCCACTTGCATCTTGGGGTCCATGGCACTCATGGGCTCTTCTTCCTCTTGGGCCCCTTGACCTTTGTCCCCTTGCGCCTCTGGGACAACCACCCCTTCTGGAGTAGCCCCCACTCCCCTTCCCTCTGCCTTCTTCGCTATGGAAGTGACCTCCACCGTCACTTCCTTCCTCTTCTTCAAGTCGGGCTCCTCTTCACTCTCATTTTCTTCTTCAAAACCTCAATCTCTTTTTTGTTCTTCTCCTTCAGAGGGTCCACTAGGGGCGGTCGTGGCTCAAAGCTGCCAAGATCCTTCTCCCCCAACGACTTGGGGCGCAGTCGGATCCGCTTCCTCGCGATCGACTTCGGAGCAGGCCCCAGTTGGGTCTCCTTGTATTTGTTCGCTTGGGCGAGCAACCTCATTTCCTCCTCCTCCTCCGCCTTCCGTTGCCTCGCTAACTCCTCTCTTGTCAGATCCTCTTCCAACGGTTGCGGCCACAAGTTCAGGGCAAACAACGTTGAAAGCAGGACCAACTCGTCCCACCTCACTCCCTTCTCTTTCCTCCATTCCCTCACCCTCTTCACTCGGTCCTCTGCCGCCTTGTCCAACTTGGGCTCGACCGATTTGGTGGACACCTTCCACATTGCACGAACTCCCGCCCCACCGTTCGCAGTTACAAAAAACCATCTCAGCCTCCATCCCTTCACCAACGATGGAAGACCCGCCACGAGCCCTCGCTCTGCCACCGCTTGCAGAGTGACCCAAGTCTCTTGTTGACTCGAGGCCTTATAGCAGGAGAAGAACTCATCTACTGTCATTGCCGTCCCTCCGGTCGCCTGAAGCCAGCCACTTGCGCAGGCCATTACTATCTTCTAGGTGTTCGGCATCAGCTGCCCTGGCGTCGCCTCCAACTTGTTCAACACATCCACCACCACTTGGGGAAGAGGTAGCCTCAAACCCCCTCGTAATGCCTCATCGTACAAGTTGAACTCACCCGGCAGCACATCTGACGCCCTTTCCTTGGATGTGGGCAGTGTTACCCCCATCTCCGAGGGAATTTGATACTTCTCCCTTATTCCCTTCAATTCCTCTGCTGTCAATACGGACCTATCTAGTTTGGTGTGTCAATGGTTTGGCTCCACCTGACTAATGGGCCTCGCGGCCGAGATTATTGTCCTGGGGCGAGTCCGCACAGCTTGACCTGCTCCCTCCCATTCCCTACGCTCCGTACGTTATTGTTCTGCCAAACCCACCACATCGTCGTCGCCTAATGGATCAACCCTCACGGTCGTTGCTTCTTCTTGGGCCATCTCTCTTGTGTGTCTGCGAATAGCTTTGGATGCGGGCACAAGAAAATTCACAAAGTGTTGCAGGGGTGTATCACTAGCGATGAAGGAGTTTACACTTGGAATATTTTGGTTGTTTGCAAAAAGATACGTAAAACGGATAATACCAAAAGCCCAAGGTTTGCCTATGTTCCAAGGGTCACAATTAAATTTCGCCAGTTTGAAAATTTTCAACAATCTACCAAAACTGTTTTTTCAATACCCTATAATGACCTATCGTTTCACTTCTTACCCAACGCCTAACCTTCCCCACTACGAGCTTCTGCCACTTGTACGACCACGATCTACTTCCCCTTTCCCCTTCCCTATCTATTCCACTTCACTTCAACACGTGCCCCGCAACTTCTCGAGCCCCGCACCGCACCACCCACCCTTCGCGGTCGGCCCTCCTTATGGTTGGTCACCCCTCTCCGTCGGCCTTCACCCTGCCGGTCTCTCACAACTCTCATTTTCTTCATTACTCCCTTCGTTGGACTAAAGCTGCACTTGGGAATGGGGGACTACTGACATGGGTAAGCCCATAAAGATTATAGCCCAGCATTTAGGGCCCAATACATAACTCAAATACTAAAGCCCAGCATTCCTAAAGCCCCACGTAACAATAAGAACCAATGACATCAAGACGCATGGCAAGAGAGGGGCAAGCCACATAAGCAGACAAAGATCTGCAAAGTTATTGCCACTGCACATCGCCATTAATGAAGCCCCTTACAGCATTTATTGCGATAACCCCTCTCCGTCGAGACAGAACGCCTTCACCATTAACAAGGTAAGGTAGAGCATAGACTTTCGGCCATGGTGACAGGTCGGAAGGGACAACGAAATGATTACTAGAGGATATAAGTAGACGTCGAAGACTGGAAGAAGGTTAAGCTTTCTAACTCCAATCTATCTCTACATTCCACCTCTCTCTCTAACTTGCTCGTCGGAGGGTTCGCTGGGAGACTCCCCGTTCCCCGTTGAACTCTTGTGCAGGTTTTTCTGTGGGCTTGGTCACTCGGATATCAGTTTGGGAAGCGTGGATCAGTTCGACCCGTTCTATCTGGAACCCGCAGTACTATCAATATTGATTGTGGTTATGACTAATGAAATAGAAACACTATAAATAATTTATTCCTTTACAAAATTCACTCGCTGAAACTAAGGCATGTTTATGTTTGGAATGAATTCGTTGGGCTGTGGACAACGGAATATAGTATAGGAAAATGTCTCGTAGCTCAAATTTTGTGGCTCAAAAGTGGCTCAAATGGCCAAAATGACTTCGTTTTGGCTATTTTTATATTGTTCTGTACTCAAAACGACGTCGTTTTGACCATTTGAGTAACTTTTGAGCTACAAAATTTGAGCTGCGTAGCATTGTTGTATAGTATATTACTGTCAAAACTAATTGCTAAGTTTTTGTCAAAATGATCCAGCAGGTAGGCGACGCAACAAATTGGCGGATTATAATTATTACTACTACAATGCTACGTAGCTCAAATGCTACGAGACATTTTCCTTATTACTAATGCTATTATATATTATAGTAAGTTTTTTTGAGTTACCTTGTATTATTAAGATAGAAAGAAATGTAATTCAACTGGTTTATGAATTGACAACTTATGTTATTAAGTTTTATGTTTAATATAATATGATTTTTAGATCTTAAAAATATGAATAAATAAATAATCACTTTTTGTCCGAGATGTTGAAAAATAACAATAACAATAACAATGGATTACGTGCTTTATTGGAAAGTTGGTTAATATTTAACTTTCAGTTTTTAATCCATTTTAGGTCATATCACCTTTTATATAACATTTTTTATATAATTTATTTATAAAAAAATAAAATAAATTAAAAAAATTAAAAAATTAATTTTTAATTAACTTCTCAAAACACACGGAATAAAAAAAAAATGAGAGGGGGTGACAATGAGACGGAGAATTAAAGGAGTAATGATGCACGGAAAAAAATTGAGGGAAAAAAAGAAAAGAAAAAGGAATGGCGATGGATAATGGTAAGGCTAGGAGATGGCTGTCAATGGTTTAAACTGTTTATGGATGGTTATAATTTATACCATTTAAAAAATTCATGGTTTAAATTAAAATAACTAGAAAGTTAAGATTTGATTTATTATTGTAGTCAATTTTTTTTTTATTATTATTTATAATTCTGGGTTGGATTTCTCTCACTTAAAATCTAAAATTGATTGGCATGTTCAGATTTGTGAGGCTTATCATTGGTCTCATTTCAATAATCTAAATTGTTCATATTGTAATAATTAGATCAATTTGATAATCGTATTATTACGTTTGTCTTTAAAAAGATTGAGGTATGGTTTCAAAAAATACAATTATTGTTGATTTTTCTTTTAAATAAACACAATAAAATAAAAATATCATAATTATCATATCGATTTAATTTTTATTATAAATAATATATATGAAATATTACATAAAATAAATAATTTAAATCATTGAAAGATCCTACAAGTGTTGATATATTATTCATGTACTTCTCATTTCGCATGTGTATGAAACTGGATCCATTATTGTGATTAGGGAAGTTAAAAAAAATAGTTGAACCAAATTCAATGTATCTTTAATTACATGTTAATTAGAAGGTGTGATTAAAAAATATATATATAATCATACTTAATTGAAAAGTGAAATAAAAAATAAATATTATCACACTTAATCAAATCAAGTATGATTAAAAAATTCATCAAATTTTTTTTAACACACTTCCAATAAAAGTGAGATATTTTCATTTGTGAAAATGTGATTTTTAACTATTTTTGTAGTAGTGTGTTGTCTTCTACTTCCTCTTTAGACTTGGTGGCCTATACTGATTCTAATTGGGCTAGTGATGTTAATGATTGCAAGTCCACCTCTGACTTCTGTATGTTTCTGGGTGATTCCTTGATTTCTTAGAAAAGTAAGAAACAAACTGTTGTTGCTCACTCTACTGCCGAAGCTGAGTACTGTACTATGGCTCATGCTACTGCTGAGCTTATTTAGCTTCGTTGTCTTCTCTCTAATTTGGGTATACCTTAGTCTTCTCCAACCTCTCTCTATTGTGATAATCGCAGTGCTATTCAGATTGCCCACAATACTGTCTTCGATAAACGGACAAAACACATTAAGATTGATTGTCACTTTGTCCGCTAACATCTGCAGTCTGGTTCTGTCTTGCTTCCTTTGGTCTCCTCGGCTTTGCAACTTGCGGACTTCTTCACCAAGACTCACACTATCACTCAGTTTCAGTTTCTTCTTAGCAAACTTTCCGTGTTTTCTGCTAAAACACCTTGAGTTTGAGCGGGGGTGTGAGAATATATGTATATATGGCATAATTGTGTATATTAGGAATTAGGCAAATTAGGCAAGGTTGTGGTGGTGTAAATAGGAATCTTTATATTTCCTTTTTTTCAGTCATAGTTAGGGCTATATAACTTATGCACTCTTTGTAAATTTTATAAGTTGAATATATAGAAAAACATTCAGAATTCTTACAAACATGTGGGTGCATTATTCTGTATTTGCCATGTACGGGAAAGAAATAAACCTTCTCGTATAATCCTGTTGATCAAGTCTGCGCTCCTCCGTACGTCGTCGCTTTACTCCCTGAAAACACAAACGTGAGCTAGCCGGCGGGTGTGTGCCGGATACCTCTCCGATGCCTAAGTCAGCAAAATAGACAAAGACAAAAAGCTCTGTGTATTCGAGAATCAAAGTTGTGTGTTACCTCTCCAAAGGTGATGTTGTGAGCTTTTATAGGTTCTGCGCGGTATAATCCTAGCAGGACTCTTACTCCTTTATGTAGAGTCCTCCTTGGATTCACACTCCTGAAAGATAATGCTTATCCTTCAGCACCCCCCTCACTGCTTAAACCAAGTGAGATGGTTTTTCCATGGTCGGACTCCAATATAACCGAGGTAAGCATAGCTATGCTAAGCCGCAGATCAGACCGGGATAACTCTACCTCGGTTCCTCCTGTACAAACCACAGTATGATTGGACCGAGCTAACAATTAGCATGGTTCCGACCGATCAAATATCACTGCGCCATGATCGGTATAACTTTTAGTATGGTGACCGAGCTAACCGTAGCTCTTTGGAACTGAAATAACTTCAAGCCTCATGTGAACCGGAATAACTTCATGGCCATTTTACTCAGTCCTTCGTACGGTGGCCCATAACGGCCCATTGCCCAGCTCGGCCCAATTTTCTTATAAATTACCCTCTCAAATGCCCTTTAATTCCATCTATGTAGCATGATTGGGATTATCTGTTTATCGGCCGAGCTAACAATTTTAGCCTAACGACCGAGCTAAATCCTTAAGCCTTTCCAGTTGAGCTAAAACTCTTCAGCTTTTCCAACCGAACTAAATCCACACCGGGCTGCACCTGTTCGGTCAAAACGTCTCCTCAATCACAGCAACTGAATCGCTTCTTATCCCAATGGACACGTGGCAGACTCTTATTGGCCCAGCACAGCTGTCACGCCGTTCTTCGTACCTCACAACTTTTGAACAGTTCCGCCAAAAAGCCTTTCACAAAGTAGAAACCCCTTTTTTCCCGAATCACTTCCTACACTACTCATCTTTTCTTCCTCTTGTTCTCTCTCTTGCCTGCGTCTCCATTGTTTTGCATCTGCAAAGCTTGCGTTTGTGGCTATTTTCTACTTCCCTTTCCTTCCTCTTACCTTGGTGAGTAACACAAATCTGTTCTATTTTTCTGGTTTTCGCACTTTTTTAGTCCATAACACTTGTTTTATGTGTTTTTCAAAACACGCCATGTCTGCTTCTATTTTCTGTTTAGCTTTGTGTTTTCTGCAAAAACTTAGTAATAGAACGACTTGGATTCAAGAAATAACATGAAAAACACTAGTTTCGATCCAGAATCATGATGCAACCGGACTAGAAAGTTGTTTGCAGTTGCTGTGAATCTTAGTCAGACTTATCCAACCGAACTAATACGTCATGCTATACCAGTAATTTCAAGAAATAAAACCTCCTTGTGATTCGACTAGCCGATCTTTTGAACCGTACTAGGTCTATGCAATACTATGTTTGAAAGCCTCGACCACAACCGAGCTATGACTGGGGCTAAACCAGCCTTCGTAGTTCAACCGAACTACGAGTGCTACCCCTAGAGGCTCAACCGAGCTAACAAAACCCTTGCACGAACTGAGATAATGAACCCCTTGTATAAACCGAGATACCAAATCCCTAATGCAAACCGAGATAACCAAACCCTTGCTCAAAATCGGGCTAAGACACGTAGCATTTCACATAGCCGGGCTAAGATTTGATATATCTTGCCTTTATTTCTCTTTAGCACGGTCCAACGGTCTGTGCTTAACACCTTTGTTTTTTCACTTTGCAAACTTTAGGTTGCCCAGGCACTCCTTTGAGCGCTCAACCGAGCTACTCAGCCCACTTCTGCGACCGAGCTTAATCACAAGTATAATTTATTCATAACTTAAGACAAAAATGGGTAAATATAGGTTTTTAGTAGAAACATCTGGTGGCCTGGCCGAATTCCGAAGGGAGTATAACATTTCTGACGACGTCCATCTCACCTTAGCCGAACAAGATATCATACCTTGGGGAAACCCTGGTTTTGTTCCCTTCACCCTCTTTTCCATTGTAGAAGCCGGCCTAAGATTCCCTGTACAGCCTTTACTTTGTGAATTCCTTAGGCAAACTAAGATATGCCCAACTCAGCTTTCCACAAACTCATACCGCATAATAAATGGTATAGCCGAGCTAAACCGCCGTGCTAGTATTAACCTCGGCTTAGCCGAACTCTTTCACCAATATTCTATAGGCTCAAAAGAAGACGAGTGGGTTTATTATTTAAGAATACGACGCCGGTATGAGAAAATAATAAAGGACACACCGGACAAAGACTTAAACGATGACGATTTTTTCTGGGTATCTAGCAATTTCGAAGACCACCAAGCCCAGATCCCAGGCCGCAGTATAAACTGGAATAAAGGAACCCCCGGTATAATTACTTCGGTTTCTTTGCATGCTTCTGTTTTATTTCGGTTTCCTATTCCTGAATCGATCTAACAGTTGTCTTCTTTATGCAGATTCAACCCATCTTCAATCACTATACAGTTACCCCAATCTGAACACTCTTCGCAACGCACTACGATATCCAGAAAGAAGTTGGGCCAAGCTGCTGAATTTTGAACCGACGTACAGATACAGCAGCCGACGTAAAGCCAGAATAACAGACTTCTTACTGGAAGCCTCTCCCGAACCGGACCCCAACTTGCCACAAATTAACCTGGTTCGTACTACCGAAGAAGAAGAAATGGCGAAGAGGAACAGAGTAAGGGCCCTCTTAACCGAAACCCACCGAGCCGAAGTACCGCCACAAAACCAGACTCAAGAAATAGTGGTGGCCCTTCCATCTCAACAACCCTCTTCATCACGCCCAAGCAAGCGCGCCCGGACTACCCAAACCGAGCAACGCCCTGTTGATGAAGATGAAACCATCCTTCCACCAAGCCCTCCACCGAGCCCTCCACCGGAGCGTTCTGACCGGGCTAGTTCCTCCAAGTGGGCTCCGAAAATGACTTTCCAAAACCGAGATATCCAGGATACTGACTCGGTGGTCGCTGAGAACGATCACATGATGGCATTCAACCTTGCCAGGAGTGTTTGCCTTCCAGCAGACATGGAGCATCACAAAAATTTGACCAAGCTAAAGGCCATCCACTCGGCCACCAAATCCATGGTGCTCGTAAGTAGCTGTTTCTGTTTAATCTTACTGAATTGCACTACTTTTATCTCGGTTTGATTTCAAGTCCCCCTCTTTTTACAGGCCATGCAGAAGAGTCACATCGCTCATAAGCGAGTGCTTGAACTCTGAAAGACTACAAGGCAAGCGCTGGCCGAAGTAACAGAAAAAACTGCTGAGCTGGAACAAGCCAGGCAGCAAATAGCCGAGCTAAAATCCGAGAATGGTCGTCTGACCGGACTTGTCAGCTCGGCTGAAGTAAAAAAACAAAAGGCTGCAACCGTTATCAAAGATAAATATCTGCACGAACTTGCTAAACTTGAGGGTAAGAAAAACGCCGAGATAGAGCAGCTGAAGAAGGATGCTGATGACGCCGAGCTCCGGGGTTTAAAGGAGGGGGAGGCGACTTACATTAAACAATGTGAAGCTGCCAAGGATCTCTTCTTCAAGTGCGGTTGGAGGGCGGCTATAGAGCAACTCGGTCACGGTCCACAGACCGAGGTCTTCAATGCTCCAGCATACTTCATTCCGAGCTCTATGACGGAATATGCTGCTGCCCTTCAGTAACAATTTCTTGAGGATTCAGATGATGAAGAAGACACCGTGCCCAAAGATACCCCGGCTGTCAGTGATCCCGTCGATCAGTCAGTTCGGTCAGAGCTAATGATGGAAGATCTAACCAACGAGCTGCCTACTGAAACCGTTCTTCCAACCGAGACTGTGCTACCGAGTGAAACCGGGCTCCGAGTTAATATTGATGCCGACCTTGATGATCTGTTTAACTGACTTTGTATTTTTCTTCTTTTTGCCTTTTTTCTTTTCTTTGTTGTTGGAAGCAAATTGTAACCGGGCTGAGGCCCCACCTTTTGTACTTGTTTTGAATTTTCAATGAAGTCTGCTTTTTTGTTCAACTCTTATTTCGGTTGATCTTCATGCTTGTACTTTACTTTCTAATCGAAGTCTTGGATGAGGTACAGCATTCACTTGCCGAGATACTTATTTTGGTCTTGATCTTGCAATCTAATTATAGCTACCAACCACTCTTCAGCCGAGATACCTACCTCGGCTGAAGAGTACTAACAGTTGGCTCAGTCCAGCCAACCATTCTTTAGCCGATATCCTTACTTCTGCGGAAGAGTATTAAAAGTAGGTTTAATTATGCCAACCACTCTTTAGCCGAAATCCTTACATCGATTGAAGAGTACTAAGAGTTGGTTTAATCCAGCCAACCACTCTTTAGCCAAAATCCTTACATCGGTTGAAGAGTACTAGAATTGGTTTAATCCAACCAACCACTCTTTAGTCGATATCCTTACATCGGTTGAAGAGTACTAAGAGTTGGTTTAATCCAGCCAACCACTCTTTAGCCGATATCCTTACTTCGAATGAAGAGTACAAAGAGTTGGTTTAATCCAGCCAACCTCTAAATTTGTTATTCTTGCCAATTTAGAAAAATGTTTGGTTATTCTGACCAAACGTCCTGCAGCCTGGATCCTTATCCTGGGCTTAGGAGGGGTGTTGGTTTAATCCAGCCAACCTCTAAGTTGGTTTTTTCCAGCCAACCTAGAGTAAAGTGTTTGGGTATTCTGACCAAACGTCCTGCAGCCTGGATCCTTATCCTGGGCTTAGGAAGGGTGTTGGTTTAATCCAGCCAACCTCTAAGTTGGTTTTTTTCAGCCAACTTAGAGTAAAGTGTTTGGGTATTCCTACCAAATGTCCTGCAGCCTGGATCCTTGTCCTGGGCTTAGGAAGGGTGTTGGTTTAATCCAGCCAACCTCTAAGTTGGTTTTTTCCAGCCAACCTAGAGTAAAATGCTTGGGTATTCCGACCAAATGACCTATAGCCTGGATCCTTGTCCTGGGCTTAGGAAGGGTGTTGGTTTAATCCAGTCAACCTCTAAGTTGGTTTTTTCCAGCCAACCTAGAGTAAAGTGTTTGGGTATTCCGACCAAACGTCCTGCAACCTGGATCCTTATCCTAGGCTTAAGAAGGGTGCTGGTTTTTCCTGTCACCCATGTTTTCAATGCCCCTAACTCACTAAAATGATTTTTATAGAATAAAACATTTATGCTAAAAAGAAAGCTACTTGTTTTATTGGGGAAAAGAAAAATTACAAGTATTTTGAAGAAAAGCTAAAAATAAAATAGTTTGAGATTGGCAGTGTTCCATGGCCTGGGAATTGCTTTGCCGTCCTCATCTTCTAAATGGTATGCCCCCTTGCCAGCTAATCCGACCACTTGATAAGGTCCTTCCCAATTAGGCCCTAATTTTCCATCTCCTGTGACCAAGGTGTTTCCCATTACTTTGCACAGCACCCAATCTCTGATCTTGAATTGTCTTGGATGCACTGTTTTGTTGTATTTTCTGGATAACTTTTGTTGGTATGAGGCAATGTGAACCAGTGCTCTGTCTCTTCTTTCCTCTGCAAGGTCGAGCTCCAATGCTATGGCTTCTCCATTCAAGTCTGGATCAAAATTTTCGCTTCTAATTGTGGGGAGGCCAACTTCCAGCAGAATTACTGCTTCCATGCCATAGGCTAAGGAGAATGGTGTTTCTCCTGTTGATCGTCGAGGTGTGGTGCGGTAAGCCCATAAAACATGAGAAAGCTCGTCAGCCCATTTTCCTTTTGCTCTTTCTAACCTTTTCTTCAGTCCATCCAAGATGACCTTGTTTGACGTTTCCGCCTGGCCGTTGGCTTGGGGATATGCTGGTGTAGAATTGTAGAACTCTATTTTGTATTATTCACAAAAGTCTCTAAAGATTCTGCCATCAAACTGGGTGCCGTTGTCTGATATTAGGGCTTTAGGTATGCCAAATCGAGTAATGATATTCTGCCAGACGAACTTCTTCACATCTTTTTCCTTGATTGATGCCAATGCTTCTGCTTCCACCCACTTTGTGAAGTAGTCTGTTGCTGCGAGAAAGAACTTCATGTTTTCGGGTGCTGTTGGAAGTGGTCCTACTATGTCCAAGCCCCACATTGCAAAAGGCCATGGGTTGGTCAATGGTAGGAATTCTCTGGCCGGCTGATGTATTTGGTGTGCGAACTTCTGACATTTCTTGTACTTCTTCACATACTTCTCCGAGTCTGCCTGCATGTATGACCACCAGTATCCTTGTGAAATGGCTCTGTAAGCTAACGATCTTACTCCTTGGTGGCTTCCGCAGACCCCTTCGTGTGTTTCGAACAAGAATGCTTCTACTTTGCTAGGGTGGACACACTTTAGATAAGGTCCTGAGAATGATTTTTTGTACAATGTCATAGATGGGAAGAGCCAAAATTGCTGCGACTTTGCTCTAATTTTGTTGGCTTCTTTCTTTTCTTCCGCTAAGACGCCGTCTTTTAAGAACAGTATGATGGGATCCATCCATGAGGGGCCTAATTCGGTGTAACACACCTCTTCTACTTCGGGGTCCTCAATGCTTGGTCTCGGTAGGTAATCAATTAGTAGTGGGTGAGGGATGGATGTATCTGCCATTGACGCAAAGCCTGCTAATTCGTCTGCTCTGTTGTTTTCCTCCCTACCAATCTGTTCTATTCTTACTACTTCAAATTTCTTGATCTCTGTTCTGACCAATTCTTAGTACTTGGCCATCTTGTCATCCTTTGCTTCATAGTCGCCAGAAATTTGGTTTACCACCAACTGTGAGTCTTCGGTGGCCTTCATGTAGAATGCTGATTTGAGTCCTACAAGAAGTGTTTCATACTCCGCTTCGTTATTTGATGCTGGGAAGCCAAGGTTGATTGCTTGCTCCACAACCAGGCCGTCTAGTGAGATGAGGACTATGCCAAGTCCTGCACCATGCCGGTTGGATGCTCCATCCACAAAGAGCTTCCATATCTCTCCGACGAACAATTTCCAGCAAGTTGAGGGATCAGACGATGCCGTGGGGTCAAGAATGTCGCTGGTGTTTTCTTTAAGGTCCATACTCGCTGTTTGCCCCTCGCTATCTGATTGAACCAAGTCTTTATTTGTTGGTGAGTCTTGACTTAGTGTAGCATGGTTCGTTTCTGCCTTGCTTTCTTTACTCTGGTCTGCCTTGGGGTTTGACTGAATATCCTGCACTAGGGGTTGCGCTATTCCGGCGTCAACTTCTATCCCTAGTTCGGTTGCATCAGTCAGGTCGACTGGGCAGATATGATGACTTCCTGGGGTGAATTCTGCGACAAAGCCTGCCAAAGTTTGGGCCTTTATCGCGGTTCTGGATTGGAACTTGATGTCGAATTGTCCCAACTCTACTGCCCACTTCAAGATTTGCCCAGAAAAGTTTGCCCTATCAAACAAAACTTTTAATGGGAAAGTTGTGAGGACGACTATGGTGTGGGCGTAGAAGTAGTGCGACAACTTTCTTGAGGCCATCATTAAGGCTAAGGCCAGTTTTTCCAGTGGCAAGTACCTCGTTTCGGCGCCCAGCAATGTTTTGCTAACATAATAAATGGGCAGATGTTGGATTCCTTCTGCACGGACCAATACTGCGCTAATTGCGTGCTGAGAGACCGCCAGGTACAGGAAGAGTTCTTCTCTAGGTATTGGGGTAACAAGTAGTGGTGAAGAAGACATGTATTCTTTCAAGCTTTGGAGAGCGCGGTCGCATTCTTCGTCCCACTTGAACTTGGCTTTTAATGCTTGAAAAAATGGTCGTAGTCTGTCTGACAACCGGCTAATGAATCGGTTGAGTACAGCTGCCATGCCTGTGAGATGCTGTACTTCTTTTACTGAGTTAGGTCTCTCCAGATCCTGAATAGCTTTGATCTGGGAGGGGTCTGCTTCTATACCCCGGTTGGTCACCAAGAAGTCTAGGAATTTGTCAGATCCTACACCGAATGCGCACTTAGATGTATTAAGGTGCAACTTGTGCCTCTTCAGAATCTGGAACATCTCACCTAGGTCCCTTATATGGTTGTTCTCATCCTTGCTTTTGACCACCATATCGTCGATGTAAGCTTCCATTGTTCTGCCTAACAACGGCTCAAACATCTTGGTGACCATTCTCTGAAATGTTGCCCCTGCGTTCTTGAGGCCAAAGGGCATGACCTTGTGGCAATACAGTCCTCTTGGAGTTGTAAAGGACGTGACCTCCTGGTTTGGTTCGTACATGGCGATCTGATGGTGGCCTCTGTACGCATCAAGAAAGCTAAGTTGGTTGTACCCCGCTATTAGGTCTACCAGTTGATCTATCCGCGGTAGGGGGAAGCTGTCCTTTGGGCATGCTTTGTTGACTGTCTTATATTCGACGCAGACACGCCATTTGCCATTCTTTTTTGGTACCACGACTGTGTTGTAAATCCATCTGGGGTAATGCACCTCTCTGATAGCTCCTGCCTCTAGCAGATTTCCCACTTCTTCCGCCACTATCTCAGCGTGGTGGATTGCCGATCTGCGAGTGCGCTGAGTGATTGGTCTGGCGGATGGGTGGACATTGAGTTGGTGACAGACGAAGTTTGGATCAATGCCTGGCATGTTGTAGGGTGTCCAGGCGAACACTTCGATGTTAGAGGTCAAGAATTCTAAGACCTCTAATCTCTCAGTGCTGGATAACGACGAACCGAGCAAAAAAAACTTATTTGGGTTCTTTTCATCTATTCTTACCTCTACCAAGTCTTCCACCGCTTTTTGATCAGCTGCTTTGTCGACATCTGCGAACAGTTCATTGCTCTCAGGTTCTTCCACCGAATGAACATATCCCTTGGCAGCGCGGCTGCCATTAACCGTGACAAAGCATTGCTTGGACATAATCTGGTCTCCAAAGACCTCTTCAATTACCCCGACTTCGTTGGGAAACCGCATTACTTGATGGTAGGATGACGCTACAGATCACATGGCATGCAGCCATGTTATTCCCAAGATTATGTTGTAAGTGGAAGGGACCTTTAACACCCAAAACTCCACTTGTTTTGTCACGCTTCCTGCCCTGACTGGAAGGATGATCTTGCCGACTGGCCACTCTGACATTGAGTTGAATCCGATCAGGGGGGATACAGCTGGCGCCAGGTCTTTGTCCTCGAATTTCAGTTGTTTGAAGGTGTTGTAGTACATTACCTCACACAAGCTACCTTGGTCTATCAAAATTCGCTTGACGTCGTTGTCCTTGACGCGGAGGGTGACGACCAGTGCATCGTTGTGAGGGCAATATATTCTTTCCAAGTCTTTGTCTGAAAAAGACATGACGTTTGTGGCCTCCGTTCTTCCCTTTTTGATGGTAGGTTGGACACTTAGTACCTCTCTTAAGTGCTCAGCCTTCTTTATCATGCCCCTGAACTTGCATACGCGCTCAGGTTCGAATACTCCATGAATTACGTTGATCACGCCTTGAGGTGGGGCGTCAATTGGCATTCCATTGGGGCTATTGTGGTCCTGGGGGGTTGGTTACGTCCCTCCTTCAATGTATTTATCCAGGTGACCGGCTGCTACCAACTCCTCCAGATGCTGTCTCAATGGCATACAATTTTCAGTGCGGTGCCCCTTTTCTTTGTGGAAGGTGCATCGCGATCTTTCGTCGTAGTCTTTCTGTGCTTCTCCTAGCTTAGCTGGCCATCTGACGAAAGGCTCATCGCGTATTTCACTCAGAATCCGATAGATTGGTTTCTTGAATACCATGGTTATGGCAGTGCGGACTCTCAACCATCTTTTATCCTGGTCCTCTCCGTTGTCTCGCTTGCCGCGTCCGTTTTTGTTCAGACGTTCTACCGCGTTGACATTTGTCGCGGTCTTTTTATCTGGTACTGCGGTCGTGCTAGACTTTGCCTTAGCACGGACGCCATCTTCTTCTACCCGAATATGTTGGTGCACTCTCTCCATTAAGGCCTCCATCGTGAGACGCGGTGTCATAGTGATTGAGTCCCTTAATCTGTTCCCGACTGGAATGCCTCTTTTGTATTGTGCGATAGCAAGATTGGTGGGGCAGTCCCCAATCTGGTTAAAGGTCTCCCAGTAGCGGCTATTGTAGGATTTTAATGACTCTTTTTCGCCATGTCAATAGAGAGCAGTTGATCAATTTCCACCGGGGTTTTGGTGTTTGTTCTGAACCTTGTTTCGAATGCCTCCGCCAATTGCGCCCAGGAGGCTATGCTGCCTTCTGGAAGTTTTTCGAACCAAGTCAAGCCTAGGTCACCAAGGCTTGATGGGAAGAGGATGCACATCAAAGCCTCGTTTCGTCGATATACCGCCATAACCTGGCGGAAGTGGCTTAGGTGAATGTAAGGGTCTGTCTTCCCTTCGTACGTGGTAAATTTAGGCTGGATGAAGCCTGAGGGTAATGATGCGTTCTCAATCGCCGGAACGAACGGCGAGCTATGTAGTCTTGCCAACGCTTTATCTGTTGGTTCGTAGGCAAGGTATGGTACTGACATTCCAACCTCGACGCTTCCATGCGTCCGAGGAGCCAACCGCCGAAGGGCTGAAACTTTGTGCGGGTCGCGTGCCCTAGCATCCTCCTTCTGTCGCGCCCTTTCTTCAAGCACAGTCCGTAAGTCGGACGATCTAGGCAACTCCGTTTGCCTGGATGATGTATGGTGCGTGTGTGAGGGCTGATAGGTACTTCCCTTTGTGTAAGACCTTAATGATCTCGTTCTCTCAGACCTGGAGTAACGAGTTCTGGAAATCCTTAATTGAGTGTCACTCATCCTGAGGCTTCTACTTTCTGCTTGCGATGTCGCGGTATGCCTACTACGATCTTTTGAGTAACGAGGAGGCGCATTGCCTTTGCGCCCCTCTCCTGTCGCCACCCCTTTTTCCTTGATCTGGAGTTTCATGGCTTCCATGTCCGCCGCCATCTTCCTTATTAATTCATCTTGCTCCTTCACGCGGTCCTCCAGAACTTGAGGATCAATCCTCCGCCTTTGTCTGTCAGGACTTCGTGAACGAGAGTGACGGGAGCTGTTAATCCGCCTCCTCCTCCTTTCATCCCTCCTGGGATTTTGTCGTTGTGGCTCCAAGTCTGCCATGGGAGGGATAGAAGGTAGGCCTTCGCGCCTTGCACCCCCCTCTGGTGTTTGTCCGTCGATGGCGGACTGCGGCAAATCTTCGTTGTGCGCCATTGCTTTTAAAGAGGAAAAGCTTGATCAAGAGGTTTTGTTTTAGTTTGCAATTCCCACAGACGGCGCCAATTGTACGGGAAAGAAATAAACCTTCTCGTATAATCTTGTTGATCAAGTCTGCGCTCCTCCGTACGTCGTCGCTTTACTCCCTGAAAACACAAACGTGAGCTAGTCGGCAGGTGTGTGCTGGATACCTCTCCGATGCCTAAGTCAGCAAAATAGACAAAGACAAAAAGCTCGGTGTATTCGAGAATCAAAGTTGTGTGTTACCTCTCCAAAGGTGATGTTGTGAGCTTTTATAGGTTCCGCATGGCATAATCCTAGTAGGACTCTTACTCCTCCATGTAGAGTCCTTCTTGGATTCACACTCCTGAAAGATAATACTTATCCTTCAACACCTTCCTCACTGCTTAAACCAAGTGAGATGGCTTTTCCATGGTCGGACTCCAATATGACCGAGGTAAGCATAGCTATGCTAAGCCGCAGATCAGATCGGGATAACTCTACCTCGGTTCCTCCTGTACAAACCACAGCATGATTGGACCGAGCTAACAATTAGCATGTGCGCCATGACCGGTATAACTTTTAGTATGGTGACCGAGCTAACCGTAGCTTTTTGGGACTGGAATAACTTCAAGCCTCATGTGGACCGGAATAACTTCATGGCCATTTTACTTATAAATTTTCTTATAAATTTTCTTATAAATTACCCTCTCATGCCATAAGGACATACATACTGAGATCCGGATGCTATTCAAAGGTATTGCAGTTCCTTACTATTGCAGTTCCTTATGGGTATATCATTTATTGCTTGATTTTATCGTTGTCATGATGACTAGGTACTTTACAATGCTTTACAGTAGTAGTTTCTTTTCCCCAATGAAGTGCCCAAATTGCTTAAACAGATATATATTCGAGGAAAAAAGCTCAAGCTCGACATGAAGATCCAAATAAAGGAAGGAAAAGATGCTAGTTCAATTTTTTCTTTAATCTGAACAGTATATATCTTGGAATTTATAATCCTGCTTTTTGCATTTTTTTTCTTCTTTCTTTTTTCTATAGCCTTGGAGCTAAAGAGATGACTTGATTGTTTTATTGGAACATTTTATTCTCATATTGTTGAATGAAGCATTGTATCAAAATTAGTTTTTGATTGAGCATAAGGGCGAGTTCTTATTGTGGCAAGAGAAATAGATGATTCCCAGACATGTAACGGCATTTTTTAGATAACACCACTAAGCATTGTTAAAGATTGTATAGCAGTTCTCTCTTTTTTTCTGGACATTTTTTTTACACTTCAGATCGCTAGGCATCACATAAAACTATTTGCCATTGAAAATTGTGGTTACAACGAAGTTTACATGTCATTGTTCAAGTATCAAATGCTTTTTGTTGTGCAGAACATAAACACTTTTTTGTGTTGAATTTTTGCAATTGCAAAGTGTGTGGGTGAAAATCTGACCACACTGCCCGTTTAGTGATCAGCTAGAGAGCACAAGCAGAATAGATGGCTTAAGCAACCTGAAACAGAAAGAAAAAAGCTCCGGCGGTGGTTCTTCCACCCGGGGGCACTCCGACGATCAAGTCAGTATATCTCTCAAAGATAATCAAGTACTAAATTGAATACTCAAAGTATAAATTACATACCTTAGACCCATGGGGGTGCCTCTCTTTTATAATATACTCAATCCAAGTCCCACTAGAAGTATGACTTCTATGAATTCTAATTCACTGTTTACTCTGGACTCTTTTAAGTGATAAAGATAACTCCTTGAGAGTTTTATCCTTATCTTGATTCAGTCCCCTTTGTGCCTTAGGACTCTTGCCCCTTATCTCGGATTCCGATATCTTCGGAGATGACCTCGGCTTCTCCGAGATTACCTCGGCTTAACTACCAGGGCACGTGGCACCTCGGCTGACACGTCGGCGTCACCATGCCACGTGTTGGTATTCAGAAAATATATCCCCACAACTGCCCCCTAGGTTCTATTACCTCGGCATTCTGAGGTGATGGAACCTATTCCGAAATTTTGTCACTTCTTTTCTGAGTAATGGCTCAAAAACTATTTAGCCAAGATTATCTACTTTCAGCCGACGTGTTCTCTTCGGAGAACAAGGCTTCGATCGTATTCTCCCATGCGCATGAGCTGTCATGCATATCTAACTGTTTCTTTTACGTGTTGCGTCTTTATTGGAGCGTGTCGGTGACGCGCCTGAAGCTGTCTGTTCATTTCGTCTGCGCCGTCTGACGCGTGCGTTACCCTAGGCGTAATGATTGCCCTAATTTTGCCGCCGTTTCACATTTTTGACAAAACTTTTCTTTTGCCTCTATCTTTTTCTTCACTTTTCCATTCCGTCTTCTTGCTCTTTCTCCTTCTGAAAACTCATTCTTCTTCGAATCTGCCATTGCTCCATTCTTTCTTCTGGAACGGCTCTTTAATCCCTCATTCTTGCAAAAGCCCTCTTTTGCTGTTGCAATCAATTTCTGGGTTTCGGCGAGTACTGCCTCGGCTTCATTTGTCCTGGTAAGACCCTTTCCTTCAATTCTTTCATTCTCTTTATGTGCTTTTGTCTGTCTGTTGCCATTACTGATCTTGTTCGAGGTCTTGGATTTATTTGTATCTTGAATTTGTGGCTTTTACCTTGAACTTCTATGCTTTTTCATCATTCTCTTTGCCGTTGTCCTTGATTTTTTCTGTATTTCTATTATTTCTGAGAACTATACCTCTGTTCTTGAATCTGAAACTTCATCTTTGTTTTCTCTTTTTTGTATCTGCCCCAGATCTGTGCCCTCGATCTTTATCTCCATACCTTATAGATTTGGGATTTGTCTGTAGAACCCTTAATCTTTAGGGAAACCTGAAAAACGCCCACCTTCTGAAACATATTCCTCTTAGTTTAAGCCAACATAATGGGTATGTGGAGGCATAGGGTAAATACCCTGACAAAACTTGAATATTTTAGGCAAGAATTCTCTATCCCAGCCGATGTTCATCTTAAGCTGGTTGGGGATAATGATACCATTGTGCCCACGGACCACACAATGCCTTTTCCAATAGTTGCTTTTACCGAATGTGGACTTCGGCTTCCACTCGATCCCCTTTTTCGTCAAGTTCTCCATTTCTATAAGCTGAACCCTATGCAACTTACTATCAATTCCTATAGGGTAATTAACGGTATTATTGCCTTAGCTAGGCAAGAAAACCTTAGAATCACCCTAGCCGACCTTCAATATTGTTATACCATGTACCCTCTTGATCTGAAGGATAGGGGTTTTGTCTATTATCTTAAGCCGAGATCCACTCAGTACAAAATTATAGCCGACCTCCCAAACTCCAACAAGGGGGCTGGAGATGATTTTCTCATTGCTTCTGGAAATTGGGAATTTGGCCCAGATGAAGATGTCCACCTCTACCCTCTTCCTCGAACACTTACAGAGGGCAAGAGTAAGAGCCCTGAGTCAACACTTTAGTTGTTTTTATTTAAGACTTTAATACTTTGTTTCTGACGTCTGTTTCTTTGCAGACCTTCATCAGCCACCGAAAAATTTTCGCCAATCCTTCTTCCCAGGAACAGATCTGAAAACACTTCTTGGCCTCCCAATCCATAAACGAAAAGCCCCAGTATTACTAAACTTCATCCCTACATACAAATCCACCTTACCCGACATCCCAAGAAAAAGGAAGAAGAGTCTTTCTCCACCCACAGCCACAACCTTAACTGCTTCTACATCCCGAACAGACCAAGAGTCCACATCTGACCCAGCCGATCTTCCATCAACTTCGGCCCCCTACTTAATACCAATTCCTGAACGTAAACGCCGACGAAAGCTCGTAAAGACTGCCGAAATGGTTCGTCCAAGGCCTGTTGTCCAAGACCTTCTTGCCGATCTCCCAACTGACGCCGAAGCCGCACCAACGCAATCAATGCTCCCACCCAAACCAAAGAGAGTTAAAAAGGTTCAGCCTAAGGCCAAGGCTACAGATGCCGAGGCTGAGGATGCTTTGCCGATTTCGAAGCTAGCTGAAAGCAAAAAATCAGCTTCTACTTCAACAAAGAGATCTGCTGAGGGCCAACCCTCAGGGTCTACACAATCAAAGCGGCCAAGGTCATCGTCTGCGACGACCTCGGCTTCAAAGAAGCCCGACGTCCCCTGGGCCCCTGATCTATCTCTGGAGGATAGGCCTATTATGGCTAGTGAAAGTGCTGACGACATTAACGTTGTTGTCGCCCTTAGCACTGCTCTTCTTCTACCAAATGACTTGGAGCGAAATGCCAAGCTTAGTGAGTATGAAAATTACGCTCTTATGCTCCAACACTCTGCTCAAGTAAGTATTTCTGTTCGTACTTGTGATTTTTTCTTCCGTTCTTCACTGAGAGTACTGTCTCACATTTTTGTTCTTTTTGCAGGCCATTCAGCATGCCCACTCATTTTCCATGCAATCCTTTGAAAATCGTCAAAGGTTGGTTGATATGAAAAGGGAAGCATCTTCAATGAAGAGAGAGATACGGGCCCTTGAAGCAAAAATGAAAAAATTGGAGGATCAGGCCGAGGCTGCAACGAAGGTTCAAACTTTAGCTCTTGAGAAGGCCGAAGCTGCTGAGGCCGTTAGAAAGGTTGCTGAGGCCGAGAAGAGAGAGGCCGAGGTTCAGAAGGCCCAAGCGGAGAAAGAACTCCAGCAAGCTCTGGCCACTAAAGAGGCCGAAATCAAAGAGGTCGACGAAAAGGCCTATGCTCAAGGTATGGCCGACGTCGCAGAAGACTACAAGCTTCAAGTCAGGCAGGCATGCAACAGGGGATTTTCCCTTGGTTGGATGTCCTTGATAAAGAAGCTTGATCTTCCTGCTGACTCGCCATTGCGCCAGGCCGACGCTATTCCTTTACCATTTCTTCAACCTCCTCCTGAAGGTGGATCAGAGTCTGAGGCCGAGGCCGTGGATGAAGATGAAGAAAAAGATGATGGTGAGGCCTTGGTGAGAAAACCCAAGAATGCTGCCGAAGCCAAGTCCCCTCCTCCTGCTGAGCAGGTTATGGACTTAACTCAAGATGAGGGGGGTGATGATGCTGAGGAAGTGCCTAGGGAGTCTGTTCAAGGGTATCTATCATCTGACCGTCTTCTGACTGAAAGAAGTCTTGACACAACATTGGCAGAGATAGATGCCGAAATACAAGCGGAGAAAGTGGCCGAGGAGATTCCACCTGAATCGTCCGAGGTCCCCGTTCCTGCAGTGGCTGATACTGAAGAATCTTGAAAATGTTTTTTTTTTTTTTTTTTTTTTTTTTTTTGCACCTTGTACTTTGTACTTCTTTACTTTCTGGATAATGCAAAACTCCTTCTTTTGGTTGATGTGGTTTCTTCAATATGTAACTGCAACAATTCTTTCTTTGGATGTTTTGATCTTGTGATATTCTGTTGACTGCTTCTGCATAGTCTTGTACTTAGAAAAAAATCTTTTGCATGTTGCTTCCTTTGTGCAATCTTCTCGGGGTTATATACCTCGGGTATAACCATAAAACTTTTACTTTGGCAAGATACTGTCCTGCAATCTTTTCATAAATTTCAACAAGTATAGAACATATATTTCGGAATGTAAACTTTTACAAGCTCCTTCTTAAGTTTCAACAAGTTTTAGACGGTTATCTTTACCTACTTGTAAATTGCTACAAATTTCAACAAGTAATGAACAATATACTTAGCCTTTATTTTAACCTGTAACTTTCTGTGTACCTCAGCGGGTGATCGTATGTCGGCTTAACATAAACTTGTAAATAATTTCAACAAGTGTTAAGCATCTTCCCTTGGGTTTAAGCAACCCACATATTGCTATGAGAACTTAAGCAATAACCTCGGCCTATCTTCAACTTGTAAATTGCTACAAATTTCAACAAGTGAAGATAAGGAATCAGCTTAATTCCAACTTGTAAATTGCTACAAATTTCAACAAGTGGATTAAGGAATAACATCGGCTTAACTTCAACTTGTAAATTGCTACAAATTTCAACAAGTGAAGATAAGGAATCAGCTTAATTCCGACTTGTAAATTGCTACAAATTTCAACAAGTGGATTAAGGAATAACATCGGCTTAACTTCAACTTGTAAATTGCTACAAATTTCAACAAGTGAAGATAAGGAATCAGCTTAATTCCAACTTGTAAATTGCTACAAATTTCAACAAGTGGATTAAGGAATAACATCGGCTTAACTTCAACTTGTAAATTGCTACAAATTTCAACAAATGAAGATAAGGAATCAGCTTAATTCCAACTTGTAAATTGCTACAAATTTCAACAAGTGGATTAAGGAATAACATCGGCTTAACTTCAACTTGTAAATTGCTATAAATTTCAACAAGTGAAGATAAGGAATCAGCTTAATTCCGACTTGTAAATTGCTACAAATTTCAACAAGTGGATTAAGGAATAACATCGGCTTAACTTCAACTTGTAAATTGCTACAAATTTCAACAAGTGAAGATAAGGAATCAGCTTAATTCCAACTTGTAAATTGCTACAAATTTCAACAAGTGGATTAAGGAATAACATCGGCTTAACTTCAACTTGTAAATTGCTACAAATTTCAACAAGTGAAGATAAGGAATCAGCTTAATTCCAACTTGTAAATTGCTACAAATTTCAACAAGTGGATTAAGGAATAACATCGGCTTAACTTCAACTTGTAAATTGCTAGAAATTTCAACAAGTGAAGATAAGGAATCAGCTTAATTCCAACTTGTAAATTGCTACAAATTTCAACAAGTGAATTAAGGAATAACATCGGCTTAGCTTTGCCTGAGTTTGATATGTCTTCAAAAACATCCATGCATAACTTTATCAATCGATCATGTTGAAAGGATTCTGAAAAGACTTTATTGATAATATCGGCCAAACAATGATGTTTATCTAATGATAGAAAAATTTCAAATTACAAGTATTCCAAGGTCTGGGCAATGCTTTGCCCTCATTGTCCTCAAGCCGATATGCTCCATTGCCTAATACTGAAGTGACTCTGTAGGGTCCTTCCCAGTTTGGGCGAAGCTTGCCTTCCCTGGGATCCTTCTTGTTCCCGACGACTTTTCTTAGGACTAGGTCACCAACTTGAAAATCTCTTGGATTAACCTTCTTGTTGTAAGTTCTGGCAAGCTGTTGCTGGTATACTGCGAGCTGAATCGCAGCTTTCTCTCTTCGTTCTTCTAATAAATCCAGGTCTCGGGCTAACAGTATGTCATTGGTGCCATTCTCTACTCCCTAGGTTCTGATCCCTGGGATGCCGATCTCCAATGGGATGACTGCTTCTGTGCCATAGGCCATGGCAAAGGGGGATTCTCCTGTTGATCTTCTCGGCGTAGTCCGATATGCCCAAAGTACGTTGGGCAATTCGTCCACCCACTTTCCTTTTGCTGCCTGGAGCCTCTTCTTTATTCCATCCAGGATTACTTTGTTGGATGCTTCTGCTTGCCCATTGCTTTGAGGAAAATTTGGTGTTGAGAAATAATTCTTGATCTTGAATTTTGCACAAAAGTTTTTGATGAGTTTGCTGTCGAACTGTGTCCCGTTGTCGGCAATAATTGCTCTTGGAATCCCAAATCTGGTGATTATGTTTTTCCAAATAAAATTCTTGACGTCCACATCTCGGATTTTGGCAAGAGGTTCTGCCTCTATCCATTTTGTGAAGTAGTCTGTTGCTACCAGCAAGTATTTTCTTTGCCCAGTTGCTTGGGGAAGTTGTCCAACCAGATCCATGCCCCATTGGGCAAACGGCTAAGGGCTGGATACTGGATTTAGGTCGGCAGCTGGTTGATGTATCAAAGGTGCAAACCTTTGACATTGTTCACACTTTTTTACATAGGCTTCGGCGTCCTTTTGCATGTAGGGCCACCAATACCCCTGGGTAATGGCCCTGTGGGCTAACGATCTGCCCCTGCATGGCTTCCACAAATTCCTTCATGAATCTCGTAAAGGAAATCTTCAACCTGCAAATGATGTACGCACCTTAAAAGTGGTCCAGTGAAGGACCTCCTGTAGAGATGGCATTCCGCTGTTAGACTGAATCTGGCCGATTTTAGCCTAATTTTATGTGCTTCTTTATGGTCTTCTGGCAGCTTCCCCTCTTTTAGGAATGTAATGATTGCATCCATCCAACTTGGTCCAAGGCCCACGCACATTGCTTCTTGTTCAATGCTCTGTTTATCTATGCTCGGGGCCGACATGTAGTCGATCATAATTGTCCTTGTTTTTCCAGTTTGAATTGAGCTGGCCAAGTTGGCTAACGCGTCGGCGTGGGTGTTGTCATCTCGGCTTACTTGGAGTAATCTGCAGTTCTGGAATAGGGCTGCCAGTCGGATGACTTCCTTTGCATATGCCGACATTCTTTCGTCTCTGGCTGCAAATTCTCCTGTTGATTGGTTAACAATCAATTGTGAATCACAAAAAACAATTACCTCGTCTGCCTCTGCTGCTGCTGCTAGCTTTAGCCCTGCAATTAATGCTTCATATTCTACTTCATTATTGGAGGCTTTGAACCCCAGACGGATGGACTGTTCTACAATTTCTCCATCTGGAGATATCAGCAGTACTCCTGCTCCTGCTCCCTGGCGGTTTGAACTTCCATCGACGAATAGTCTGAATGAATCGCCGATGTAGATGCTGCATGGTCTGAGCTTTTCTTTCTCTTGCTTTTTTGTCTTTGACTAGGATTCCTTTTGCTTGTCGGGGCAATGTTCCTCTTGGCTTGACGGAGCCCGAGGTGTGATGGCTTCAGGTGTGAGTTCTGCGACGAAGTCGGCCAAAACTTGGCCCTTTATTGCTGTTCTTGGCCTAAATTCTAGGTCAAACTGGCCTAGTGTTACTGCCCATTTTGCTATTCTTCCTGTTAAGTCTCCTTGATGTAATAAGGACTTCAGTGGGTGTTCTGTTAGAACCACAATCTTGTGTGCCTGAAAGTAATGGCTCAATTTCTTTGAGGCCATTACCAAGGCTAGCATTAATTTTTCCAGTGGTAGGTACCTTGTTTCCGCGTTAGCCAGAGTCTTGCTTACATAATAGACAGCCTTCTGTTCCCCTTTTTCCTCTCGGATTAGTACTGCACTGACTGCGTGTTCAGAGACTGCTAAGTACAAAAACAATTCCTCCCCTGGGATTGGGTTAGAGAGGACCGGGGTTGTGGTCAAGTACTTTTTTAGGTCGGCTAAGGCAGCTTCACATTCTTCCGTCCACAGGAAGTCTGTGACTTTTTTCACCAGGTTAAAGAAGGGTCTGCACTTGTCTGAGCTTCTGCTGATGAATCGGTTTAGGGCTGCGGCCCTTCCAGTGAGCACTTGAACTTGCTTTGCCGATGTTGGACTCTGTAGTTCCAGGATGGCCTTGATTTGGTCTGGGCTGGCTTCAATACCCTTTCTTGTTACCAGATATCCTAGAAATTTACCTGACCCAACTCCGAAGGCGCACTTTGAGGCGTTGAGTCGGAGCCGATATCTTTTGAGTATGTCAAAGACCTCTTTTAGGTCGGCAAGATGACCTTTTGATTCCTTGGTCTTTACGACCATATCATCGATGTAAACTTCTACCATTTTGCCAATCAGGTGTTTAAACATTTTTGTCACTAACCTCTGATAGGTTGCTCCTGCGTTTTTCAACCCAAAAGGCATTACCCTGTAACAGTACAGGCCTTTCGGGGTGATGAACGCGGTCTTCTCCTCATCTGGAGGGTACATAGCAATCTGGTGGTACCCTCTGTATGCATCTAAAAAACTCATCATTTCATGTCCCGAGGTGGCGTCTACCAGTTGGTCGATTTTGGGCAGAGGAAAGCTGTCTTTTGGGCAAGCTTTGTTGAGGCTGGTGAAGTCTACACAAACCCTCCACTTGCCATTCTTCTTTTTTACTACTACTGTGTTGGACAGCCACGTTGGGTACTGGACTTCTCGGATGGCCCTGGCTTCAAGGAGTCTGTCTACCTCTTCCTCGACTGCTTCGACGTGCATTAACGTCGGCCTTCTGGCTCGTTGAATCACAGGTTTTGCCGATCTGTCGACATTCAGATTGTGGCAAGTGACCTTGGGGTCAATGCCAGGCATTTCATAAGGTGTCCAGGCGAACGCCTCTATGTTTGTCCATAAAAAATCTTCCAGTTCTTTTTCTTCTTCTCTAGCTAAGCCTGAGCCGAGAAGAAAAAATCGTTCTTCGTCGCCCTCCTGGACGAGGATTTTCTTTAACGCCTCTTCGCTTTTCTCGGCTGGTTCTTTCCCGACGTCTTCTAGGACTTCCATGTCCTCATCTTCAACTTCTGCTTTCTTTGGCTCCCGTATACTACAGGTGGACTTTATTGCTGCCATGGAGCAATTTTTGGCTTGTAGTTGATCCCCTCTGACTTCTTCAATCCCATGCTCTGTTGGGAACCGGAGTAGTTGATGCAATGTCGAGGGAACTGCCCCCATTGCATGCAACCACGGTCTTCCCAGGATGATGTTGTATGGTGAGGGTGTGTCAATTACCAGGAATTCCGTCCTGATCTTCTTAGTGCCGGCTTGTACCTCCAAGCTTGTTGCGCCCAGTGGCCATGTCGGCGTTCCATTAAAGCCGACCATCGGGCCGCTGGATTGTTCTAGGTCATCAGGGTGAAGGCCTAGCTCTTTGTAACATCTGACGTACATGATGTCACAGGAGCTGCCTTGGTCTATTAGGATGCGTTTTACTTGGCACTCCCCAACCTGGAGGGATACTACCAAGGCATCATTATGCGGATGTTGGACCAGTTCTAGGTCGGCTTCAGTAAAGGCTATCATCGGCCCTTGGTATTCTTCTGGCCGATGTCTCTTTTCCCCGACTTGATAGATATGCTGTAAATGTCTTACCCTCTGGGTTTCTCCTCTGACTTCATTTTTGTTGACCCTTGAGTGGATCACATTAACCACCCTTGGTTCTCCTGCTTGTGGTAGCTGTGCTGGGGGAGGGGGTGCCGCTGGTGCTTGAGGCAACCTTGCCTGTTCTTCCCTCGTTCTGGCCTCATCGACCAGGTCCCTCAGAAGGCCTTGTCTTACTAGGTCTTCCAAGTGTGCTTTTAAGGCTTTGCAACCTTGAGTTGGATGCCCTTCTTCATTGTGGTAGGCACAACGTCTACCAACGTTCCTTCCCATGAATTCCCCCGGTGCTCTTGCTGGGGCCCTGAAATAAGGTTGATTTCAAATCCGATCTAGGATTTTATGGATTGGGATCCGGAATACCGTTGTTACCGCCTGTTTATTTCTCAATTCTATTTCTTGTTTGGTCGGTCCATTGTTGACTCGGCCTCGCTTTGGTGAGCCGTTTCCCTTTTCTTGTTTCACCTCCTTGTTTCCCGATGTATCTTCCTCGGCCCTGGCGTATTTCTCAATTCTTGCCATGAGTTCTTCCATGCTTTTTGGCAATGTTTTTGCCAAAGATTTCCGTAGTGGGCAGTCATCTTTCAGGCCGTTCTTGAAGGATACGACTGCTACTTCCTGGTTGCATTCAGGTATTCGGTTGAACACCTCGTAATACCTCTTCGCATAGGCCCTGAGGCCTTCTTCTTTGGTGATTCGTAGAGCCATCAAAGCATCAACCCTCAGGGGTTGCAGCTTGTTGGTCACGAATCTGGCCACAAACATCTCGGCCAAGCCTTCCCATGTCTTTACGCTTCCTTTTGGTAACTTATGGAACCAATCAGATGCAATTTCCCCAAAGGATGAGGGGAATACTTTGCAGAGCAACGGCTCGTTCCCGCTATACAACGCCATTGAATTTAGGTATAGCCCAACATGAAAGTTTGGATCTGACTTACCATCATAGATTTGAAACCTCGGCATACTGAA
Organism: Camellia sinensis; assembly: GCF_055761805.1. Taxonomy (NCBI): domain Eukaryota; kingdom Viridiplantae; phylum Streptophyta; class Magnoliopsida; order Ericales; family Theaceae; genus Camellia; species Camellia sinensis. Next base: position 242,730,223 of record NC_138961.1, on the reverse strand, counting down.
TCTTTTGGGCGGTTCGAATTTGTCCAGTTCCACCGAGAAGGCTGTCCTCGGTTTCACTGGGGAATTTACCTCGGCTTCTGCATTCTGCTGCCTCCTCTTGAGGTAGTCCCTTAAGTTTTCTTTGCTCCTCCCTGGAGCTCGGCTGTCTTTGGATTTTAGTCTTTTTGGTATACTGCTTTCGGCCTCGTGGTGGGGTCGTTTGGATCTTTCTTCATGGGTTGTGTCAAAATGGAGTACTTGCCCCTGAACATGTCGATGTTCTTTGGGGTCTGGATTCTTCATGTGGTGTGTCCTTCGGGACTCTTCTTGCCTTGGGTTTTCCCGTCCGACTTCCCTGGAAGGCCGGTGAGAATGCCTTCCGCTTCTGGTATGCTGAGGGACCTCGGGAATTGTTTTTCTTCCATCCTTCTGAGTGTTGTTCGCCGGCATCGGCGTATCTTGCAGCGGGTATGGTGGCTGCATAACATTATTCTGCATCATGAAGTTGACGACTGACTGGAAGTCCGCCAACTTGTTTGCTAGTTCTTTTACTTCCTCATCCCTCCGTAGGCACATGTCCCTCCATACCTAGAGGTTATCTTCATTGTAGTATTTTCCTTGGTTTGCTCTTTTTGACGTGTCGCCTTCTGGGATGACGTCGTTCTCTCTGTGACCCTGGTCACGGGCTTCTGTATTGTGGTTATCTCCTTCGATGTCAAGGTCAATTGGTCTGCCACTCCCAGTGGGAGCGTCATCCCCAATATTTTCCTGCTGTCCGTTACTGGCCATCTATTCTTCCTTCGTTCCCACAGACGGCGCCAAATTGTGTGGGTGAAAATCTGACCACACTGCCCGTTTAGTGATCAGCTGGAGAGCACAAGCAGAATAGATGGCTTAAGCAACCTGAAACAGAAAGAAAAAAGCTCCGGCGGTGGTTCTTCCACCCGGGGGCACTCCGACGATCAAGTCAGTATATCTCTCAAAGATAATCAAGTACTAAATTGAATACTCAAAGTATAAATTACATACCTTAGACCCATGGGGGTGCCTCTCTTTTATAATATACTCAATCCAAGTCCCACTAGAAGTATGACTTCTATGAATTCTAATTCACTGTTTACTCTGGACTCTTTTAAGTGATAAAGATAACTCCTTGAGAGTTTTATCCTTATCTTGATTCAGTCCCCTTTGTGCCTTAGGACTCTTGCCCCTTATCTCGGATTCCGATATCTTCGGAGATGACCTCGGCTTCTCCGAGATTACCTCGGCTTAACTACCAGGGCACGTGGCACCTCGGCTGACACGTCGGCGTCACCATGCCACGTGTTGGTATTCAGAAAATATATCCCCACACAAAGTCTTCTCCAGATGCATGTTGAAAAAGGAAAATTCGGATAATCTATGTTTGTGGACTTCCTTTCTGGGTTCTTAACTTTTCTATTGCCATCTATTTTAAAATTGTGCTTGATATATCACATGTTATTCTCGGTAAGTAAGTGCCCAACAAAAAATAAATAAAAAATAAAAAAAACTGAGAAATATTATGCGTCTTTGATGACATCAAGATTTACGATTGATTTCTTTATTTGGAGCTAATTATGAAAGAATTTAATATTATTTTGTCATATAATTTGGTGATACAAAATGATGACATCGTAATTATATGCATATAAATTAGGAACATTTTTAATTTAGTGTACGTTCTAAAAAAATAATTATAAATCAATGATAAAGATAGGAACAGCCTTAAAATTTCAACATGGAGTAGGTGAATAGAATTTTTAAAAAGAAAATATCAATTATAATATCAATTTTTACTACGTAAAATATAAAAAATAATATGAAAAACATAAATAAATAAACATGTTCTTTTATATTCATATTGAGTTATAAAAAGATAGCAATCGTAAGATATTCTATAGATACTAGCGGCGAGAAACTATATATATTTTAAATATTTTATTCAAATTACTAACTTTTTTACGTTGAATCCTATATTTCGGCCTCTTTTGGGAAGTGGGTTATAATCTACTTCCCGAATTATAACCCACTTCCTCTCTCACAAAAAAATTGCTTATAAGCTGCTTTTAAACAGTTTTTTACCAAAAAGCTTATTTTGACCATCTTTCCAAATTCTTAGATATATTAACTTTTATTAACAATTTAATTTTTGAAAAATTAGAGGAACCAAATATGTGTAATTTAAAATTAATTAATACTGGATGGGGGTTGTCTCTATAAACAAACAAGATTAAAAATTCCCTTATAAACACTTGGAAAAAAATAACACTACAAATTAATTCAGATAATGTTATGAGTACACGTTTTTATAAAAAAAACACTTTTCAGAAGATACTTCACCTTAATTTTAATTGAATCCCCTCACTAATGGACGATGAATTTGATATTCCGAATTAATTGTTCTATTTAGTTAGATACTGAGTTATCAACATAAAAACACAATTAGTCATTATTTTGTTTTTTTTTTTTTAGATAATTTGAAGATAGAATTTTTGTAAAACTTCTCAAAGAGGTATAAAATTAAGTAATATATATATATATATATATATATTTTTTTTTTTTGAGCAAGGTTAAAAATACAAAAAGATGCTATAAAACATTTAACCAAAGAAAAATGTTAGAAATTATAAAATTTTTACCAAATGTGAGATCTACACCATGTGGATTCCCATGTGATGTGAATTTCATACTTATGTGAGACATTTCATAAAAATTTTGATAAAATTTTTAAAATCTTTAACATTACTCTTAATTAACTAAATGCTCGTGTGAGATTTACAATGTTAAATAAAAAATTTAATAGAATATTTGAAAAAATATATATTTTTAACTTTTTTTGGTGGGGTAGTTATCGTTGGTATTAAGGAATTGTTTGAAATGATATAAATAAACATATTTTTAATTTTTTTATTAAAAAATATAAAAAAAATAATATAACTTTAAAAAATAAAAAATAAAATAAAAATATATACTTATTTTAATTTATCCCAAAGAATCTCTAAATACACATTAATTTTAATGCTAGTAGATTTGATAGTGTGAGTGCAAAATAAATAAAATAAAATAAAATGTTATGAAGTAAATTTTACATAGATATAAGACTTACACAAATCACATATATATGGAAATTAGAAATTTAATAAAAAATTTAATAATTTATTGGGCAAATTACAAGCACTCCCCTTAAGGTTTGGTAAAAATACAGATTTGTCTGAGGTTTGAGAAATTACAAATTGCTTCTTGAGGGTCAAATTTTCATAACAAATTAAGGAAAATTAGGGAGAATCTGTATAAAAATAAAAACCTCAAGAAATAATTTGTTATGAAAATATAAATTCCAAAGAGCGAGATAATTTTTTAAACCTCAAAAAAAAATCTAGCCTCCGTTTGGGAAGTGAGTTGGCTTTTTAGCTTTTTGACTATATGAGTCTGGGCTCAAAAGCTTAGTTTGGGAAGGGCTTTTGACTTTTTGGCTTTTTGACTTTTTTAATTTTTTTGTGAGAGAAGAGTGTAATGATTATGGGGTTGGATGAGATGTTTTTGTCTGTTGTGGCTCATGAGCCTATTCTATCTTTTATAGCTTATTAAGCCAAAAAAGACCAATGAGCCCTTGTCAAACCAACTCCTATATTTTTACCAAATTTCAAGGAGTGTTTGTAAATTACCTAATTTATTTAATTCCTGCCATAACTCATAAATAAATACTTACGTATTTACGATACAAATCTACCTGTCAGTAAATCTGGCAAGACATCTGAGTAGGCGCTACGCTACAGACAGCCGCATATAAACACCATCCAACACATTAATCACTTGCAATCAATCACTATCTCGGCCACTGGCCCCAGCCCAACCGCACACAACACAATCACAAGCCACTGCCTTTACTTTACTCTCCTCCGAGAGACACAGAGAGAGATCGAGAGAGACTCTCTCTGGTTCCAATTGCAACCATGCAGAGCCCCCAAAGCAGCTGTGGAAGCAACGGCGGCGACGGTGACGGCGACGACGGAAATAGTGGCGACTTTTGTCGTGAGCTTACACCCTGCCGACTACCTTCTCCGATTAAGGTTAGTAGCAGAAATCCCCAATCTGATGAGCAAGTTGTTGATGTTGATCACTCCCAATTAGGTTTACCTCACCTTCACGATTCGCTTATCCAAGAAATTGTTCTCAGATTGCCCGTCAAATGGGTCTTTAGGTTCAAAGCTGTGTCCCCAAACTGGCTCTCTCGAATTTCCGAACCCTCGTTTTCTCAATTGTATGTGTCTCGGAAAATCAATTTCCGAATCCTTTATCGGTACGTATACGTATCGCATTTTCGGCAAATTCTCGAGCGTCTGGATCCCGAATCGCCTGATGTGTACCCATCTGAGAATTTCTCTGTGTTGTTTCTGTCTACTCACCAAGAACACCAACAACGCAGGAAACTGTTTAAGATCTTGGCAACGAGCAAAGGCTTGCTTCTGTCTTGCTTGGTGGCTCCGTTAACTTACTATATGTGTGACCCTGTAACCACACAATGGGTTACTTTACCCAAACCCCCAGAAGGTGGTCTAAATCTGCACCCCTTTTTTATCGGCGAGGGCTTGATTGCTTTCGCTAATCAGGATAATATGGTCACTAGCTACAAGGTGGTTCGTGTTGAATGGCACCCTGTAGAGTCTGTTTATCTCAATTTCGAGGTCTTCTCTTCGGAGACCCGTAAATGGGGTTGCTATAGGCTCTCTTTCCCTCAACCGTTTAAGTTGTGCAAACGTGGTGGCCCTTTTGTTTTTAATGGGGTAATGCATTGGTTTGCCTATGGACATCGAATTGTAGCCTTTGATCCTTACAATTTTGAGGAATGTAGACTGATCGATTTGCCCAATTATAGAGACATGGAAAGCGAAAATCAATATGATGGATCTTACCATTTGTGCGAGGAGTGCCAAGGGATGCTTAGGTATTTTGAGGCAGCTCCTGATATCACGGAGGATTTCTGTTTTAGTATGTGGATTATGAGAGATTATAAAAAGGGGGAGTGGAATTTAGTGCATCGAGCTACACGTGGTGAAATTTGGTCGGATGATCCTCACATAAGTAGCTATTTATTTCATGTTCATTTCATTCCGTTGGCATACCATCCATTTAATTTGGATATCGTGTATTTAAGATGTGAGGAGAGATCTTGTATTGTCGCTTATAACATTAAGACAAAACGGTTGGAAGTTTCTTGTATTCCAGTTGGCATCGATGAAAACCTTTCTTGGCGCGTGGTGATTCCATTTGTGCTCCCAATGTGGCCGACACCGCTTCCTAAACGCGTTAGGAGGGGTGTGAAGCGTTCAAGGTCTAGTAATGCCAGTAGTACATGTTGACTTGAGCTGCAGAGCGATCCTGTATGGTCACATAATAATCCAGTTGGCATTGTAGTGGATGTTTCTTGGCGCGTGGTAATGCCATCTGTGCTCGTTCACTTGACTGACAACGTTCTCAACCCTCTCAGATGGTGATTAAGTTTTCCTAAATTATGTATCTTGTTCTTTTTTTCTTTTTTTTTTTCATGTTATCAATAAATTGTACTGCCTATAAACTGTTGTTACAACTGTTTTATCAGTTACTCTTATGAACTTCCTTTGTTGAGGACATGTTACCTGAGATTGTGTCTGTCATGAAGAGAAGGAAAGTGTGTACAAAAAAATGGACAATATTAAGTGCCATTACTAGTTTTTAATGGCGATCAAGAAGAGTTTTTTTCTTTTTGTGATGGTTTCAATTGAATTTTAACAATAATACATAGACTAGACAGGTTTTACCAATTTTATGAGTAGATCCTGAAGGTGCCCTTTAAACATAATTAATACAAGATGAAAGGCAGACCGATATATTTACTATTTAAATAGCTTTTAACTCAGTCACCTAATCTGCATGGTAGGGTGGCTGGATTGCTCACCGTAGTGCGGATTGGCGGATTGATGAAGAAAATGGGCAAATCCACAAATTGTGGCTGTCAAATTCGTGAATCTACACCAAATTCCCTATTCACCAATAATTAGTGGCCACGTGGTGATGGCTGTGCTGTGCCTATTCTGCACTGGCCCACCCGTACAAATTCTTTTATGTGCTAAAAGGACAAAAAGTTAGTAACTAGAAGAATTGATCTGACAACTTCAAATATGAAACTAGAAACGACAAACCACCATACCACTATGTATGTGTTAACCACATGTCAACCTTTTCATTTATTACTACAATATATTGTTGTGTATGATGTATTAAAATATATATGTATGTACACACTCTAGAGCCTCTCCCGCTCTGAAGGTATTTTCATAAAAGATGCTCTCAAGCTCCTGTACCTGCACCGCGAACACCTTTTGGTGACTTAGGGTCTTAATAACGTGTTTCATGATTTACTTTCTGGAAAAAGTAACCCACAATTTTCTAGAAATTTATGTTGGGTTGTACATTCATTTTAAGAAAATACATGAATATGTTTAATAGGTTGCATAAGAATAGAAAATGGTTTCTAGAGGCGTGTGATTTATGTAACTCGAGTTTCTATGTAGTCCTATAAAAAGAATATGGTAGGATGATTATTTTTAAGTGAAGTAAAAGGAAGGAGATTAATAAAATAGAAATATTTTGTCTGTGTTCTAAATACATATTGAAGGAGCTCTGTATGGCTAATACAGTTGTATATCTCCTTGCATAGACATACCCATTATTAGTACAGTTTTTAATATTAGGCTTCTACTGCCCCCAACAAATTTGCTGTCAAAACCAAAGTGAGTCTTTCAAAATTTTCCATGATACAAAATTGAAGATAAATTTTGGTAGCTAGAAAATGTTAACCAAGGGTCTGGAAAGGCGAGAAGAGAATTGAGAAGCTAGCAAGTGCTTCACCAAAAACAAAAGAATGAAACCGAGTAAATGCCTGAAAAAAGGAAAAGTAGGTTTGTGTGTTTGCCATGATGAAACGATTGGTATCACTAAAAGATAACAGAAGCCACAACTCACAAAATGAAAGAGGATATATCAAAGTATACCTAGAAAAAATGATTGGTCATCATCAAAAGATGGCAGAAATAGAAAAATCAATAGCAACAACTAGAAAATTGATAACGGATTTGTCAAAGGACACCCGGGAGTTGAATCAAAGAATGGGGACCAACCACCCATTATATGAAAAGGGCCACAGACCTTGGGAAGAAGTTTTCCATAATCATGAAAATGGATGAAAGAGCAAAAAGAGGCAAACAATTTTTTAAAAAGATGGATGTTAACCATGTTGCAACGAAGAAGATGATTCAACAAACTAACAGAAAAATGGATCAATTGTGTTCAAAGAAAAGCTTGGCAAGCCGGGAAATTAGGCACATCAAATACAAAATAGTTTTGGGCATGTTTTGAGAAAATTGTGAATTAAGGATGGGTGCTGGATAAAATAATCAATTTTCTAGGAGGGGGTAGATTGGGTACAAACCTAACCTTTGGCATAATTTGCACAAAGTGGTTGTTCTCAAGTTCGAACCCACAATATCAAGATTAGTAGGTTGAGTTTTAACTATTGAACTAGTTGTTAAATGAAAATACAAGGCTTATCTTAAGGGATGCATTTTCCTATTTAAAACACTGCAAAGGAATGAGAGAGTAAATATATATTAGTAGTACTCCTGTGCTACCAACCTACAACTAATGTAGCGATACTAAACCATGCTTTTAAGGCACTCCCATGAAGGTTGCCACCATTATTATCTAGTTATCTTGAAATTCGCTGTGGATGAATGCAGCTCTATCATCTCAATTCACTTTATTTTCTCTAGCTTAACTGGTTTTGTTTAAGAGGGGAAAAAAACTTTTGAACCCTCCATGTAATTCATCACCATTGTTGTCCAATGTAGACTCTAGTCCTCACTAATACAGTTCTATCAACTTATTCATTTATTTCTTATTACATAATTTGAGTGCAATTCATCTGATGAATGCCTTTTTTTGGTAGGTAATAATAAACTGAAGATATACCTTGCCTGTGAAAATGCAAAGTTCTGCAACTAGTTACACGTCATCCATTGCAGGTGAGGCCATGAAATCAAGTTATGTAATATTTGAATGACAGTATTATTACACTTGAATTGTTGCATCATACTTTTTTTTGAAGGCTTTACGGCATTTAGGGTTTGAGTGTTCGTCTTATGGTGTGTCGGAAGACCATAAGAAACAAAAATATGTCAAAATTCCTCGTTTGATTTTGGGGAAAGAGATTTTTTTTATTAGATTTCTAGAATTGTAATTGCATGAAATGACTTTCTCAATCAATATTGTACATTAATTGTTCATTTTCAAAAAGATCTAGTTAATTCCTCCACAACAATGCACCAACTTACATACAGTATATGGGATATGGAATATGATAAATAATAATGAAAAAGAACTACACCCTGTTCAGTCCCATTTGAAGGGGGTCCGTAACGTTTCCTTTGGCATAATTTGGACAAAGTGGTGGTTCTTAGGTTCAAACCCACTATCTCAAGATTAGTAGGTCGAATTTAACTATTGAACCAGTGGTTAAATTAAATACTACACTTGTCTTATGGGACTAATGCATTTTCCTACATAAAGCACTGCCAAGGAATGAGAGATTGAAAATATATTAGTACTACTCTTGTGCTACCTACCTACAACCAATGTAGAGATACTAGCTATGACCCATGCTTTAAGGCACTCCCATGAAGGTGCCACCATCATTATCTAGCTATCTTGACATTAGCTGTGGATGAGCGCACAGCTCTATCACCTCATTTTCTTTATTTTCTCTAGCTTAATTGGTTTTGTTTAAGAGGGGAAAAGAACTCATGAACCTCTCCATTAATTCATCACCATCATTATCTAATATGGACACTAGTTCTCCACTAATACAGTCCTATGCATCACCATAATTTCAGTTTGATCACATCTGACGATATGCCTTTTTTTTGGTAGGTAATAATAATCTGAAGATATGCCTTGCCTGTGAGAATGCAAAGTTCTCCGCTAGTCACATATCATCCATTGCAGCAGGTGAAGCCATGAAATCAAATTGTATAATATTTACAGGACTGTGTCATCACACTTGTATGGTTGCATCAAATATTTTTTATTTCTATTGCATGCTGCATCAGAAATTTGTCCTTGATGTATTAGTATTTTGAGTGGCATGTTATGAACCATTGCATTTTCTTCTTCTAGGGACTGATTCTTTTAAGCTGAGCTTATACACTTGTTTTAAGAAGCTGTTAATTTTGCAACTCATCAATATATTCGCACTTTTGAGAGTATTTTTTTTGCATTAGAGTTGACATCCACTTCATTTCTCTTATGTAGGATAATATTTTGAAAATCCAAGGAGTTTATGATGAGCACATTTGTTTGCACTATTGTGTATTTTCTATAAGGGCATACATACAGAGATCTGGAGGCTATTCAAAGGTATTTTTGTTAATTGGTTCATTGTTATTGAAGATCCTTATGGGTATATCATGATTGCTTGATTTTATTGTTGCCATGATGACTAGGTACTATAAAACTCTTTACAGTTGTGGTTTCTATTAATGAATGAGGCGCCCAAATTGCTTACACAGGCATATATGATATATTGGGGGGAATTCAAGCTTGAATTCTACATGAAGAAGATCCAATTAAAGAACCGGAAAGATACTGCTTCAAGATTTTTTTTTTTTCAACCTGAACTTCATCTTCTCCAATCCCCCTCTCCCCCCCCCCCCCCCCCCCCCCTCTTTTTTTTTAAGCCTTGGAGCTATTTGAACATTTTATTTTCGTATGTTGAATGTAAATCAATTATATCAAACATTATTTTGTGATTGATCATAAGGGCAAGTTTTAATGAATTATTGTTGCAAGAGAAACAGATATACATATTTTATTGTTTTAATTTCTTAGACATTTACCGGCGTTGTGTGGAAAATGCCACCAAGCGTCGTTTCAAAAAACTGTTTGCGAATGCCACTAAAAATATTGTAGCATTTGTTTTTTCGTTTTTTGTTTTTTAAATGTTGTTGTCGTCGTCGTTGTTTTTTTTTTATTTTTTGCAACAGAAGTCGCATGAAAAATTATTATCACAACTATCTTTAATATGATCAGTTGTGAAAAAACCTGTATAGCGATGCTACAAAAATTAGTATAGCATTTGTTTTTTTCTTTTTCTTCATTTTTTTCCGACAGATAATTGTCGCATAAATTTATTTGCAGCAATATAAAATTATGTCACAACTATCTTTAGTATGATATCATTTCTTTCATAAGCTGATGAATATGGAATAAAATGATAAATAAATTAAAATATAAACATGTAATGAAATATTAAATAAATTAAAATTTTAAGAGAACCTATTATGATTATGTATACAATTTATTCAATTTTTTTAATGTATATTTGGCCAAAGTATGGAGCCATGTTGAGGGAGCTAAATAAGTAAACTTTGTCCTTTTAATGGGAAGGTAAAATCAACACCTTTAACTTATTTTATATATATATATATATATTTCATTCAAAATTAAATAAGGGCTTTTAACCTGTACTAAAGCTTTTTCCTTAAATAAATAGTGTAGGAATAAAAAAATTTCTTAAATTATATCAATTTTTTTTTCTTTTTTTTTTTGAGTATAAATATTTCAGAAAAATGACACAATAAAAATTAGTTCAGATAATATTTTGAGTTAAGTAAAAGTTGGAGGTGACTACCTCCACTTGAAGAGGTGGCTAACTAAACCTAATATTCAATCCGGCCAATTAAACTCATTTAAAGTTATTTAAATTCATACAAAAATTTAAATAGATTATATATAGTAAACTCAATGAAAGTCAGTAGTCATACATATGCAATTCAAATAAGTATTTATCAAATATTATGTGTCGTGATAGAAGTCTTCTGCCTAAATCCCACCACCATCACTACCCATCTACCTCCACCTCCATTACCCATATTGTCGCTATCAACCCTCCACAACCACTAAATGGTTTGTCAGTTTCATTTATTTGGCATGTTTTTCAATTCAATCAACTCACTTAGACTATTAAATAAAAATGCATAACTTATTTTAACCATCAAAACTTCTCATTTCTTACATAATAACTAATTTTAACTATCCAAACTTTTCATCTGCCGCTTCTTTAAAAAAATATGTAAATGATTAGCAATCTCACTTCTATAGATTTAAGAATAAAGTTTCAACATTATTCATTTTATTTTAAAAATTTTAAAAAAAAAAACTTTAAGGGTAGAGTAGTAAAATCAGTTCCTGCAAATTCTTCATTTTTTTTTTTTCCAGTAATGCTAGGAACATGGAAATTAAACACAAAATAGGACACAATCCTTTTACAAGAAGTGGGTCCCACATGTGGATCTCACCATTTATGAGAGGATTGTATCATATTCTGTGTTTATTTTTGCACACATAAACTTACTTTCTTTTTTTTTTTTTTTTTTTTTTTTTTTTTTTTGCGCTTTTCCATTAGCATTAAAGATGGATAGATTTAATAATGTGAACACAATTATTATCTCTAACCATAAAAATACATACCGAGATTACATTACTTGTCAATAAATCTGATAAGACTGTTTGACACACGTGATGCTTGTATAATTTAAATAAATAAAAATAAAATAAAGTATTTATTAAATATTATGTGTCACTCAAGTTGAGTCTTATACTTTAACCTCACCACCATTACTACCTGTCTACAGCTACTACCACTGCCTCCACTTCCATTACCATTACTGTCGCTATCACTCCTACAACACTCGAATAATTCAGTTATTGCCTTGTTGTGACGCCGAACCTCCGGATACCGAGTTTGGATTGTAACAACTCCACTACTATCACCCTTCCACAACCACTAAACGGTTTGTCAATTTCTTTTTTTTAACATATTAGTCAATCCAACCAATTCACTTAACTTATAAAATAAGCATGCATAACTTATTTTAACCGTCAAAACTTCTCATTCACCGCATAACTTATTCAGCAATGATAGAGGGCCCGAATTTCCCAGGCTCGAATGGCTAGAATTGACCAAAACAACGTCAACGACGTCGTTTTGGTCAATTCGAGCCATTTGAGCCGCGAATATTGTGGCCACCAAACATTTTTCTAACTTATTATAACTATCCAAACTTCCTGTTCACCACCTCTATAAAAAAATATATAGATGATTAACAATCTCGCTTCTATAAATTCAAGAAAGTTTGTTTCAATACTGTTTTAAATATTAAAAATAAAATAATAAATAAATGTAAAAAGGTAGAGCCATAAAACCAGGTCTTACAAATTCCCTACATATATATACATATATATTGGCTTTTTCACTAAACATTAAAGATGGCTAGATTTAATAATGTGAACACAGCTATTGTCTATACAACCACGGTTGGTAGCTCGAAATTCGTGGGTCGAATTTGGCTCGACACCTGTTTTTTTTTTTTTTTGTGGCCTTTTTCCTGTGTTTAATCAGAAACGAAGAAGAAGAGGGGAGAAGAAGAAGAAGAGAAGAGAGAAGAAGAAAAAGAAGAAGAAGAAGGGAAGGGAAGGGAGAACTGGACAGGAGGGGGCATCAACCAGGGGCGGAGGAGCGGCGGAGGCTGAGCTGCTGCACGAGCACAAACCAGCACGAGCCTGTTGTCGGCAGAACCAGCACCCGCTGTCGTCCTCCGTCGTCGGCAGAACCAGCACAAACCAGCACGAGCCTGTCGTCGGCAGAACCAGCACCAACCCGCCGTCGTCCTCCGCCATCGTTCTCCGCCGTCGTCCTCCTTCTCTCTTCCTCTTCTTTTCTTCCTCTTCTCTCTTCCCTCTTCCTCTTTTCTCCTTCTCTCTCTCTTTTCTCTCTCTCTCTGTGTATTCAAATGCTAGAAAAAAAAAAATTCGACCCAAAATCGGGCCACAGACTTTCGAGCTACCACCTATTTTTCTTGTCTATAATCATAAAAATACATTATAGGAATTACGTCCACTTAACAGTAAATGTGGCAAGACTTCTAAACAAATACACTTAACAGTAGACACGTGATACTCGTACAATTTAAATAAGTAAAAATGAAATAAAATATTTATTAAATATTATATGTCATTCAAATGATAAGAGTCTTTTACTTTAACCCTACCATCATCACTATCTATCTACTGCTACCACCACTCCCTCCACTTTCACCACCATTATTATCACTATCACCAGGCCTGGCCCTAAGATTTCTGGGGCCTAAAGTCAATAATTAACTAATAAATTTTTGGGGCCTTTCACATTTTTTTTTCATTGAATGAAAAAAAATGAAGATAAAAGACAAAAAAATTATGTCAAAGTCACAAAAAATACTTAGTATTACATTACAACAATTAATAAGTGTCATTTGATTATCGCTCTTCTTGCATTTTTAGAAGCAAATAAATCAATTATACTTGCATAATCTAATTTTTTGGCAAAATTATTTTCAATGGATAACAATGCTAGTTATTTTAAATGGGTCTTTCAATTTTTTAATGGGTCAATTTATTTTAAGTTAGTTTGGGTCTTCCTTAGTTTTTTTAAGGATTTAAAATATACTTAATATATTACAATAAACTATAATAGGAGGACTCTTTTTTTGGTCTATTTTCAATGGATAACAATGTTAATTTTTTTGAATGGGACTTTCAATTTTTTAATGAGTCAATTTATTTTAAATTAGTTTGTGCCTTCTTTAATTTTTTTTTTTTAAACTTAAAACATACCTAATATATTACACTAAACCATAATAGAATGACCCCTTTTCTAGATCTATTTTGAGGGGCCCTAGTTGGCCCATGCCCAGGCCGGCACTGACTATCACTCCACCACCATCCCTCCACAACTACTAAATGGTTTATCAATTTTCTTTATTTAACATGTTATTAAATCCAACCAACTCATTTAACCTTGTTTTTCAAATAAGCATGCATAACTTATTTTAACTGTTAAAACTTTTCATTTACCGTATGACTTATTATAACCGTCTAAACTTTCCTTGGGTTCCCTCTATAAAAAATATATATAAATTTATTAATGATTATCAATCTCACTTCTTTAAATTTGAAATAAATTACAAAAACATCCTCTGAGATTTACTTAAATTACAAATTATCCTTATAGTTCTAGAAGTTATATTATGCCCCCTAAGATTTCTAATTTCACAACAAATAGGTTCTTTTATTAATAAATCATCAAGTTAATTAACAATTTTTAATAATGTTAAAAGTTTATTTCAATTAATAATTCAGATAATTTTATTATTGTATAGGTGAACAGTTAGAAATTTTACTTTTTCAATTAATTCTGTTAAATAAAAAATTCTGATAGGAAAATACACTACAACATAAAAGACTTTTGGCGACCAATTATTTTGGTCCTTAAAACCATTATTTTGGTCTAAAAATAATTTTTGTGACAAAATTAAATTTGCCACTAAAAAAGTCACTAAAGTGCGTCTAGAAAAGTCTTTAGTGACAAATTTTTGAAAACGTCACTAAAAATGACAATTAGCGACCAATTTTATATTGTCACAAAATGTTTGATTTTAGAAGACTAAACATTTGGTTGCTAATACTTCGTCACAAAATATCCCAATTTGGTTGCGAAAAACAAAATAATGACATTTTTAACGACAACTATTTTTGGTCGCTAAAAGACAAATAACTTTCTCTTCTACACATTTTCGTCGCTAAAAGTCAATTTAGAAAATGTTTTGCAACCATTTAATTTCATAACTTAAAATGCACAAAAATTAAATTTGTCATCCAATCAAATAAAATAAAATAAAATAAAAATTTAAAATCCACACACCAAAGGCACTCTACTCCCAAACCACAAAAAATATATAAAAAATAAAATTTTACAAAAATTAAAACACAAAGTACCCAAATTCACTTCAACATAGTTTATTATATGAGTTAAAACTCAAAATAGGATCAAAATAGTTCAACATAGTTCATTATATGAATTAAAACTCTATGAAGATATCAACCACAATCGACTTCAACACCACGCTATGGCTTTGCATTTGCCATGCCCAGTTTGAGAATGCTGGCAAAGGAAGGGCTTCAGTGGCCTTCCCTAATGCTCTTTCCTGGCAAACCAAAGATGATGATCAACACCATTTTCTTAGAAATCCAAATGAAAACGTCTAGGGACAAAAGCATGAGCTGAAGTTCTAATCAATCAGAAGGTTTCTTAGAAGGCTAATATATGATTTGAGTTGTTCATCTATTATTTATCATTTTGTTAAAACAAGAACTCTGACTTTTGCTATGGAATGCTTGCTTACTATGCTTTATCATATAGATTTTGATGTCATATTAGAAAGATTGTATTTCTCTGTGGTTTTAGAAGATAGAAATATTGGTGACTCAGTTTTCTGTAAAATAGACAAAATGATAGACGATAGTTACCTCATAGTTTGGTGTGAAAATGGGATAGATGCTAGACCATATCAGAGGGTGTTTGGGCCATTGTCCATCCGTAGGAACAGAAACAGAGCTCTCAACCTGTAAAATACACAAAAGACATTGATCTATTAAGAGGTTATAGTAAACACAAAGATCGCGACCTATGTGATTACAAAAATTCAAAGACGAGAGAATTCATACCAACCACTCATTTGAAAAAAGGCTAAATCGAATAGAATGCGTTAAATCAATTTTATTAACTTAACATTAAAACTAATTTTTGGCAATATTTTTTTTTTTCTCTCTATCTTCTCGTCTATCATTTTGTCTAGAAATCTCAATTAAATGTCCTCTCAACTTGCTCTATAGAAAAATTTACACAACAAGAACTTGATGAAGTATATTCATTCTTCAATCAACCACCATCATCACAAAAGTCAACTTATAATTAGTAATTACCTAAATTAAGCTTATAATCCGAACTGCCATATTATGCTTTCTTCAAGTAACAATGGAGACATTTTATAATTGTGTCAGTATCCACTATATTTGGACAAAATTATAACCTTCTTATACTTCAAAATGAACTATAGAACAAACATATTTATTCCATAAAAGAAAGGTGGAGGCATAAACCTTGTACAACCAAAGCACCTAAGCCTATATACCTACAAGCATATACAAATCCCCCATAAAATCAATAATCGAAGAAAAACAAAATGGAGCACTCTCACATCCAACAAAACAAGAAACAAGTATAATTTGCTTTAAACAATGAATAGGGTGTTAACAGTTCAACCCTGCTAAATACTCCCAGTGGGGGTCGCACCCCCAGTGAGGTGGTGCGCCTCTACTGGCTGACAACCAAAAAAAAAAAAAAAGTTTTTTTTCGCCCAATCACGGGCCTCCACCTCACTGGGGGTCGACCCCCGGTGGGGGTATAAAGCATTTTTGGTTAACAGTTACTCTCAAGAGACAGAAAAATTTTAACCGTGAAATTTCAATGGCTGTGTAGTATGTAATAAGCAAAGGCATTGCTACATATAATAGCACAATGACTACTACAACACACATGAATGGAGAATGTTAGGAAAAAACTTATATATATTAATAGTAAGAATACCATTAATTCAGTAAAAAACAGCCCACCAATATTAATACATAGAATTATTTTAGATTATACACTTAAAGTTTATAATTACTCAAATTTTAAGAAACTTAGGTAAATACCTCATCAATTCAGAAAATGGTTGTAGTACCTGTAATTTGACCGGCCAACTAAAAAGAAACAAATGAAAATGAAGTCAATATAAACACATACATATTAGTTCTCTAAGTCACATACTCGAATTATAAAAGCAAAAGAGAAGAGTTCCTAACAGTACCACAACAAAACAAATAGACTAATACTTCAACAAGTGCTAAGTCAATAGCAATTTTCAAACCATCTAGCAACAAGAAAATTCAGAATTAAAAAATTTCCCAAAATAGCAAGAGTCCCACCATCTCTTAAACATAAATCCTTTGTTGTAGATCATATATGATTGTTAGCACAAGTACATACTCGAATTTAGAAATTTCTAAATCATCAAATCCAAAATAATGGCCCATTTGAACCGGTAATTATAGCTTGAATCTCTGTGAGTGTGTTGAACGATGGAATTATTCAAATTGATCCGATTTTCGGTTACATATCAGGTTGTTGTTTTAAATCCAACCACACCGTGATATATTTATTATTATTTTTGTCATTATTATATATAAAAATTGCAAAAACAAAAGTTTATCATTAGGTTTGAATACCAGTATTGATTATGAAATCGATCAGCTATAATAAATTTAATCAAATTAATTATTTTTGGTTTGTATACTAAGATGAAAAATATATCATGTTTATTGTTATATAAAATTAATTAGTTTGTTTGGTTTTAGGATTCGTAATTAACTTTTCAGAAAACTGAAATTTTTCCGTATTCTTTTGTTTTTACTGATTTTTTAAAAATATTTTAAGTAATTTTTTTAATTTTTAAATACAACTAACATAAATACACTTAAAAGTATAATATTTGTGAAAAAATCTTTAAAAAATTCACTAAATACCAAATATATATATTAAAAAAAATCATAATTCATTTTTCGTATTTTTGTGTATTTATTCTTTTTTTATAAATATCTTATTTTTTAGATACATCAAAGTAAGGTGCATCTAAAAAAATAAAAAATTATTTAAAATTTTGAAAAGATTCACTAAAAATAAAAAAATACATAAAATAAAAAATTTAATTTTCAAAAAATTAAAACCAAACACAATGAATAGAAATATAAAATCAAACTAAACCAAACTAAATCAATTTTAACGGTTCAATTATGATCTAAATTCACAAATGTAACAATTCAATTACCATTTTAATTTTTCTAGAACATTATGGCGTAATTTTGCAAAATATAACAGTTCAATTATAATTTTATTTTTTTTTTAAAATCATATTATAAAATTAGATCAATTTGACCGGTGAATGCCACGCACCTATGTGCGAGTCTCACATAACCAACAACTAGAAGTCATTATACAAATGCAAAAAAAAAAGAAGATATGACCCTACTTGTTTGGTGGATTAAGTTAGAAAGGATTGTTAGGAAGAGGATTAAGTAAAAATGAGTTTATTTTGGTATTAGTGTAAGAAAGGTTAATGATGTGATTGTTAAATTATTTTTAAATAAAATAAATTAAAATTTTATTTTTATATTAAAATAAATATTAAAACAAATGGTGCAATTGGGATTGTAAAAAAAAAAAAAATTGGCTGGCCAGCTATTTTTTTGTCCGGCAGAATGTTTTTTTGGCTGGCTGGCTATGTTTATAAAAAACAAAAAATTCACATAGTACTGGACGTTAGGAAGAGACGATTGGATAGACTAAAGTTGCTCATTATTTGCTTATGATGTGTTTGGTTAGGGAATTTGAGGTGAGATTTGGAAAAGAAAATGGAAAATGTAGGTGAAATGTGAATAAAACATGCCTAAATTTCACCTAGTTTCACACACTTTTTTCCTTTCCCTTTCTAAATCCTTCCTCAAATTTCCCAACCAAACATAACATTAACGTCACTCGTTTTTCAGCCAAGTTAATCCCTTGCCAAAAAAGATTACCAAGTCATCCAAATTGTGCAGCCAACCTTTTCAAACAACACCGAAACATACCGCAAGTAGAACTCACACACCGCAATCCTACTTCAATCTGGCCACTGAAACGGCCAAACAAACGGGCCCATGTGAATTACCAACTATGCCATCGAATAGCAAGATTCAAGTAAGGAAGGGGTCACATGATCCGGGGTAAAATAAATTTTTACCGCGCATTCATCTCCAATTCAAAAATTTCCACTGTTTTCCCACTTCTCTACTTCCCCCAAGATCCGATTCCCCCATTTGAATTCATTAACCCGCCATGTCCATGTGATTCTCAATAATGAAACAATAATTCTCCCTCTCCTTTTTTAACGGTCTCTCTCTCTCTCTCTCTCAAAATTCTCCATCTAAACCAAACTAGAACTCTCCTTTTTCATCTCATTGAAGAGGAGATCGATTCGTCAAAAGCTGGTTGAAGAATGTCGTCCCTGCCACCCCCTCCAGAATCTCAAACTCGAAACCCATACTATTACAGCCGCAAAGAAAAATCTCTTGGCGTCTTGTGCACCAAGTAAATCTCTCTCTCTCTGTCACAATGTGTGTATATATATATATATAGATAGGCGGATTTTGATTTTCTCCCCACTCAGTTTTCTAAAGTTGTATAATCGTGATGGTGTGGAATCGATTGGATTGGACGATGCTGCAAACCAATTAGGTATGGATCTAGTCTCTAATCTCAATTTTTGTTTTAAAAAAACTATCAACTTCTCGTTATTGACTGTTTATTGAATATAATACCTTTCAGGTGTTGAAAGGCGGCGAATCTATGATATTGTCAACATATTAGAGAGTGTTGGAGTATGGTCTTTTGTATTTCCTTCTCTTCTGACTAGGGTTCTTCTCTCATTGAGCTGATATATATATATATATATATATATATATTTTTGACGCATTTGGATTCATCAATTCTCTCAGGTTTTATCAAGAAAAGCAAAGAATCAGTATTTTTGGAAGGGTTTTGGTGCGATCCCTCAGGCTTTAGATCAGCTAAAGGTACTCAAAATTTCAGTGGTTAAAAATAAAAAATGGGATTGAAAAATTGCTGAACATCTGTCCTTACTTTGATTTGTTTAATAGGAAGAAGCATTGAGGGAGAACTTTTCCACCTCAGGTTGCTTCCATTCTGCCAATGTATGTTACCTAGCTCTAGTTCCCCAATCTGTTTGTGTACTGAGAAAAGTTGAGTTAATTAAAGGAAAATCAAAAATGTTTTAGCTCGTGTTATTTTGTCGTGGGTTATGAAGAATCGGTTTCAACTCAGCCAATTGGTATATGGCTAGAGTTTGTGGATTACCTAGCTGGTTATTTAATCTAATATGAGATTTTGATTCATTTGAATTTCTTTTTTCTGTCCTACATTTTAGCAACCAAATGGTGTTTTATGCATTTCCTATTATTCCCTAATAATAAATATGAGCTTCTTTCAATAGGCTTCAAGTGAAAATCACAAGGGAGGGCCTTCCAATTCTAAAACTGATAGGCAAGAAAAATCCTCAGCGTCATGTAAAGTTGGTAATTTCTCTCTGTTCTTTTCTATCATTTGTTTCTATGTCCTTTACTTGATTTTGAGGGAACATGAAGTTAATTAAGATTGCCATTCTCATTGAAATAGACTTCATAGGCTTCTAATTATGATTTTGGCAGACAACAGGAAGGAGAAATCTCTGGGGCTTCTTACTCAGAATTTTATCAAGCTTTTCATTTGTTCCAGTGTAAGCTAGACACATACATTGTTGATCCATTAATGGTTAGTTTTTTCTTTTATTTATTATGCTCCATCTCCTTGGTTAGGTGGATTTGATTTCCCTTGATACTGCTGCAACAGCATTGCTTGGTGACATCCATGATCCAACAGCTATGAGAAGTAATTGACCTTTAACTCATCTTTACCTTGTGTTTGGTTGGGGGATTTGAGAAAGAATTTGGAAAGGGAAAATGAAAAGGTGTGTGAAACTAGGTAAAATATAGATATGTTTTATTCATATTTTACCTATCTTTTTCATTTCTTTTTTCAAATCCCTCCTTAAATTCTCCAACCAAACACAGCATTAGTCTTATTTATTTTAGTGGAGGGAGAAAAAACAATTGTATTGATTTGACTGACACTGTCTACCTAAGATAATTCTGCAGCAAAAGTCAGGCGCCTCTATGATATTGCAAATGTCTTTTCATCCATGAATCTCATTGAAAAGGTAAAATCCATTTCAGAAAATCATGAATTAGTAAATGGAAAGAAGCATAAGAAAGAACATCTTTCATAATTTCTCATCTATGTGATTTGCAGACTCATCACCCAGAAAGCAGGAAACCAGCATTCAGGTGGTTGGGGTTGAAAGGAAGTCCAAAGAATGGACATGCAACTTCTTTGGATTTGAATGAGTCTAGAAAAAGAATGTTTGGAACTGAGATCACCAACACTCTTCCAAAGAAATATAAAACAGATTCTGCACTTGATTGTAATTCAAACCAGAATGCAGATATGCCAACGCATAAGAGACGCAACAATTTGAAAGATGAACATGGTAGGAACTCAACAGAGCAGCAGGGGAAACATAGCTCCAAGGGTTTTGTGTTTGGCCCTTTCACTCCAGCCAACATGCCCAAGGTAGGAGATTCAGAAAACAAAAATGCGAGGCGAGTTCAAGGCTTGGAGGACTTGGCTTCTTCTTATCGTCCTCTATATCGCAACCAAGGTACATTTAAATTTTTTTTATTACAAGTTCTTTTTGGTATCCTGTTGGGGTTATATCTGGGATATAGTTCAGTATTGCAAATCGTAATGACATTTCATAGGGTTGATTAAGTATGAAAATATCACAGATTTTTTTTGTTCAACTCTTTGGGCGTGTTTGATTGGGGAGATTGGAGGTGGGACTATCCACTATTTGGATTACAATCCAAATAGTGTTCATTATCCGCTGTTTGATTTTTTTTTAGTCCACTGGACATGGAGTCCGGCCGGACTCCATGTCCCTCATATGGGGGACTATTGTGCCCTAGGGGGTGGGTAGAATGTGGGGACTATTCACTGTTGGGATTAGATGCGAAAATGACCATTTTAACCCTCTACTATTTAATTATGTATTATATTTAATAAAATTCAATAAAATTTAAATGTCTCAATTTAAAAATAAAATAATTTTATTTAACTTTTTATTGATGTTTTATTTATTTAAATTTTTAAATAATTTTTTATAGATATTTTATTCATGTTTTATTTTAAAATTTTGTTTATAATTTATTTAATTTCATTTTTTAAATTTTAATATGTGTTTTATTTAAAATTTATTTAAAATTTTAATTAAAAAAATAATATAAATTTTTTATACAGATTATACAGAATTTTATTAAATCAAATTTAGTGGTTATTTATTTATTTAATTGTGTAAAAAATAAATTTATTTTATTGTGTAAATAAACAAACACAGTAAAGTTTTGCATGTAAAAAAAAATAATGATTTGTTATACAGTAATGATTTAAAACAAATTTTATTGATATTTTATTTATTTATTTATTTAATTTAAAAAAAACGAATTTATTTAATTAAAAATAATTAAAATATTAAAGATATGTTTAATATTGCTATTACTTAGTAAACAATTGAAAAAGGGTAAAATAGTCTTTTGTTCATTTATCCTATCCAATCCGTCCCACCAAACGTTGGATTCACTGAAAATAGTCCTATTCAGACATCTAATCCCATGAAAAAACAAACACAGGATACATATCCAATCCAACCAAATAGTCCGGGGGATTCACAGTCTGAGTACTCAAGTCCGATGAATTCCAATCCCTCATTTTCCAGTCCGTCCAATCAAACACACCCTTTTTGTTTTGTTATGAAATCACTTCAAGTGGCGACCCAATTACTAACAATGCTTCTGAGATATACTAACTATCGAATTGTGTGTTGATCTTTACTTCTGTTTTGTTACTGTTCTTTTTTAAAACCAGCAATCCCTATTATTCTGTGTCCATGCCCAAGTTACAATGTTTAGGAAGAGTCACTTGGCCACACACCACTTTTATTGCCTCTCTTGCATTAGTTTAGTATTTTAATTGCCAATAGTCTGGAGTATCCCTAGTTTAAAATTGCAAAGCAGTTTTGGTGTTTGATATCCTTCTTTCTGGATTGTTTTTGGCTTGGTCATGGATCATGTATAGTGTGTGCATCACGAACTCATGTGGATCTGCATGTCATGTACACTCATATCATAAACTTCATACAACTGCAGCATTTGAATGATGTAGAAGATGGTTTTCTTGATGGTGTGGCAGCTCTTAGTGACCTCTTTGGTCATTATGTTGAGGCATGGAAATCATGGTATGATGAAGTTGCCGGGAAGAAGCAAATTCAAGAAGTATCCTGACGCCATACTCACATAACGACGCACATGTTCAACAGGGAAACCCTATAACTCCACTGATTCTTGATGAGTTTATGGCTTCTTGTTGGATGCATTTTTTAGATGCACCAGCCAGAGCAGCCAGCTTCAATTTATTATAGCATTGATGATTTTTCTTTCTTCAATTCCATGTTTGTAATTTATACTCCTAGTTTCATAGCTTGGATGGATGACCATGTAAGTAATGCCTCAATGATGAATATGTTTAGCAAGTATTCGTGTTTTGAGAAGTTTCTGGCTCTTCTTTGCACATTATTGGGTAATAATATATATATATATATATATATATATATATATTTCTAACAAAGTTCTTGTTTAGAGTTTCAACATTTTGTAGTAAGAATTTTATAAAAATATAGATTATTTGTATACGATCTGAATCAGTTTCAATCTGAAACCGTGAGGTTTAATCCAGAATCAATTTGTGAACTATGAATTTTTAATTTTTCAATCTGAAACCGAACCACAGATTCAAAAAAATCAATCCAAATCTACTGGATTTGACTGGATTGGATCAGATTACGGATTTCACGGATTCTTTGTTAAGCCCTAGTTTTTACCGGCATAAAAACGATAGTATTACATCTGTCGATTTCTTATTAATACACATTTCAAAATGTATCATCTGTTGATTTCGTATTAATATGCATTACAAAACTGAAATCTCCTCATCTTGTTTAGTTTTCAAATTCAAATATTGAGTTTTTTTTTCAATTATTTTAATTTTTTTAAAAAAAATTTAAATGCACTTCAATATTTTTGTGAAAAATATGAAAAAGTGCATCTAAAAGTTAAAAAAAAAACTAAAATATTAAAAAAAAAGGGTAAATTACAAATACATTCTTTGTTTGTTTAAAGTATAGATTATTCTTTATGATTTGAAAAATTACAAATATTTCTTTGTTAGAATTTTTTATTTAACAAAATTAATTAAAAAATAAAATTTACAATTGCTCTCTTATATAATAATAAAATTATCTAAATTATTAATTGAAACATATTTCTAATATCATTAAAAATTGTTAATTGACTTTGAATGTTTATTAATAAAATAGATGATTTGTTATGGAATTAGAAACTCCAGGGGGTGGAATAATTTTCAAAATCACAGGGAGCGATTTGCATTTTAATTAAATCTCAAGAGGCGTATTTGTAATTTACCCTTAAAAAAAAAAAAAAAAGGTAAATTATATTTTGCACTTTCACATTTTGTACCAAATCTTAATTTGACCCTTACACATGAAGTTATGATAGTCAACCTCTTGTATTGCTGATTAAATCTCACTTTGGTCCTTATATATGAAATTATGACAGTCAACCCCTTGTATTTTTAGGCAAATTTTATTTTGGTCCTTACACAGGAAATTGTGACAGTCAATTCCTTGTATTTTTTTGTCAAATCTCATCTTAACGTCTACGTAAGTGTTAATGTCCTTTTTCTCTTACTCAATTGCTTAAATTTTTAACATAATCTAGTCATGTGATAAGAATGTGATTGCGACATGAGAGTAAGAGGAAAATCGTTTACATTTTTCACTAATACACACTTTACATTTAATTATGACTTAGACCATCTCCAACGCTTCACCAAACTTTGCATCAGATTTGAAATTTAGTGAAAAAGTCACTTTTTGCAGCTCCAATGATTTCATCAAATTTGTATCAAAACGAGAATTTACCAAATTTTTCATCAAAGTGAGAACAGGAGGAAGATTTCACCAATTTACTGTGTGTGACCGTTGGAGGAAACCAACCGGTCAACCAGCCGGTTGACCGGCCGGTTGACCAACTGGTTGACCAGTTCCCTTGGAAATAAGTTGGTTCAAACAGGTCAAAAAGTTCAAAGAGGTAAAAAAATAAATAAATAAAAAATACACTAACCAGTCAACCCACCTGTGGACCCCTGCTTTGATGAGAACCATTGGAGCAGTCTATATTAGACTGAGAAAATGATCCTTTTTTTACTCAGATTTGATGAAAAATTTGGTGAACCATTGGAGATGCTCTTAGACTAAAACAAAACATAAATTGTGAACGTTTAAGAAGAAGAATTAGAGTTTTGCATAAATAGAAATCATGAAATTTTGTTCGACACGGTGACACAACCTTTAATTTTTTGTCACGATTTTTTTTTTAATTATATATATATATATATATAATGTTATATAACTCTCACGTAGGACAAAATATATTGGTGAAAAAGATAAATGATTTTTCTTTCTTACCCTCATTTGGTAATCACATTTTTGTTACATGATTGAATTTTGTTAAAGATTTAAAAATGAAGTAACAGAAAAGAGAGATTAATACTTATCACAATTTAAGCAAAAGTACTAGAGCTTAATTGTCACGATTTCATGTATGTGGACCAAAATAAGATTTAACCAGAAGTGCATAGGATTAACTATCATAAATTTGTGTACAACCAAAGTGAGATTTAATATAAAGTGTAAGAGTATAAAGTGTAATCTATCTTTAAAAAAATTCACCAAAGACAATGAAAATACTATTATATAATAAATTATTTTCTATAAATATTTTATTTTTTAAATGTATCTAAACGTAAGGAGGAAAAAATCAACAAAAAAAAAACACCAAAAACAATTTTCCAAAATTAAACTACCCAGTAAAGAGCTCAACACGTTTCCCTTCAGAGGTTTTAAGTTCAAAACATGTTTCTTATGACCATTTCTATGAATTATTCTATATTATTCAATATGATCAGTCGGGTACCCTAGGTGAGCCTCGGACTAGACATCAACTATGTTTTGTGGGCATTGATGCAGTTGAAGTTGAGACTCTCAGAGCATTTCATATACAATGAAAACTAAGAATAACAACACATGAATTTCCAAGAAAAAAGAAAAAAGAAAAAGAAAAAAAAAAACAGAACAAAAGTATCAAACGAAAATTATATCAATATAGTTGCTTCAGTTTTAAACATACAATGGCAAGTGTATCCATCAAACTTATTCAAGCTTGTACCATTACCATACGAGTGTAAAGCATATTCAAAGGTCCCAATTTCTAATTCAATCAAAATCATTCCCACACTAGCATAGTAAACAATGAAAACAAGCCTCAATGATCAAGAAACACATTAGTTTGGGTCTGTAAAGAATTTGTTGACGGCTGGCATGATCTCTGGAGACTTGTTGCGGACAAACTTCCGAACAAAATGCTCGGCGTACTTCTCTCCTTCTGCATGGTTATCCAGCACACCTGCAGCCCTTTTTTCTTTGTTCACCCTATTATTTTGTGAAAGAAAAAAAATTGTTAGCTGAACCACAAAATAGTAGTTTCATCTCAATCCAATGCCACCTTCATGCTCTATCTACATATTCTCAGTGTAAGAAAGAAAACATGCCACTTTTTTTCCATTCAAAGTTCAAATCGTAACAAATTAAAGTGTTCAACAATATTTGCCCATAAAGGGAAAAACACGAGACTATGACTTCTACGATGTGGCCTTGTTTGGTTTGTATTGGAGAAACATGTTTTGAGATAAAAAGTACGAAAATTTGTTTGGTTTGGTTTTTTTTCAAAAGATGTTTTGAAAAATTATTTTGAGAGAGAGTTTGGAAAAGTGATTGATTTGATGTGTATGAGAGAGAGATTTGTTTGGAAAATTTGTAAACCAAACAAGTTTTGAAAAAAAAATTTGAAAAAATTTGTTTGGTTTGATTACTTTTGAAAACTTATTTGTAGAGAATTTTTCTCAAAATTTTTTGAAAAACACAAACCAAACACAAGTTCTTGAAGTGCTTTTAGCAACTGCAAGTTTTTCACTATGAAGAAGGAACATGTTCCTTGTGACAAGAACTTCTGGGGGCATCTGTATAACAAGAACATGTACAAAATTTCTTCCTATGTTTCTGTGACAGAATTAGACGCAACAAATTTAAATGCATCAGCATGATTTTGACCAACCATTTAGATTGTGTGGCAGGAATGGAGAAGGGGAATATTCTAAGCCTTCTTTATTCATTCGAGGTCTTCTTCATTCCATCACGTGGACGATTTCAAGAATGAAATGTGATTCCTGAATAGCATTCCAAGATGGAATGAAAATGTCGTACGAAGCAAGAATCTCATTCCCAAGCTCTCTCTCCCATGGGAATATCATAGTCACAGAGGGATGTGAACCTTTAAATAGTTAAGGCCTCGTTTGGGAACAGGCTAATTTAGTAACTTTTTGGCTATTTGGCTAAAAAGGTAGGTAAAAAAAACTTATATGTTTGGGATGACTTTTTGGCTAATTACGAAAAGATGTGCAAAAAGTAGAGAGAAAAGAGAATCTTTAACTTTTTGGTATGAGTTGTTGGCTTTTTGGCTAAAATGATAACTTTTTGACTTTTTGGCTAAAAAGATAAGTCCCCAAACGGGGTCTAAAAGAAAGGAAAAGTAGATGAAACCACAATAATTGAATTTTTATCATTTTCCCACAAAGATATCATAACTAAACCAAATGCTTGAATTGCATTGGCATAAAATCCATTATTGGCAATGGAGAGAGGTGTCAAAGATGAATCCAAACTCTGATCAAGGATAAGCCCATGTTTCTATTTTTTCTCTCTAAAATAAATGAAACAACCTTTTTGTTCCTTTTAAACTATGAAGCACGGATACTCTGAAATGGCCCCGTACGCGTATCGGATACGTATCGGATACGGATACGCACTCTATACGGCGGGATACGTATCAGATACAGGAAAAAAATATCCTTTTTTTTTTTTAATTTTTGAATTTCGGATACGTTTGGGATACGCAAGGATACGATCGGGATACGCAAGGATACGGCGGGAAAAAAAAAATTCAAAAACTTAAACTGGGGGTCAAAATGTAAAATGTCAAAATAAGGTAAAATAAAACAAAAAAAAAAAATTAATCAACCAAACTTACCTAGGTCGAATAGCAGCGGCGAAGGAGGAGGAGTTCGTCGTCGTCTCTCGCTCAGGTTCGTCGATCAGGTTCACGAACAACAGCTCGACGCTCGTCGATCACGATCAGGTTCGTCCCTCTCTCTTTTCCTTTCGCTCCCTCTCGCTCGATCTCTCTCTCTCTCTCTGGTCTGGAGATGGATAGGAAGCACAGACATCATGATCATCCCCTAGATTATCATCTCAGCATCATCGAGAGATGAAGAGTGACAGAGAGTTTGAAACAAACATGGGTGTTGAGAGATGAGGGTAGACACGGACAGAGAGAGGAAGACCAAAGGGGAGAACAAAAGTCAAGAAGATAATCAAATAAGATATATATATATATAACACCACTACCTTCGGGCTTCCACCAGCCCAAATTCACCACTTATGAGGGGAAGACAGACCCTACATGCACTTTCGCCACTTTCATCAGGTTATGGTAGTGTACCGGAAGAATAAGGCCCTGATGTGTATCCTGTTCCCATCTAGCCTTGGCGACCTAGGTCTAACCTGGTTCAAAAGGCTACCAGAAGGCAGCATCGCCTCTTGGGCACAATTGGCAGAGGCGTTCGTGACTAGGTTCAGAGCGAACACCAAGACACCAGTGGAGATCGATCGGCTACTCTCCATTGAGATGGGCGACAAGGAAACGTTGAGATCCTACAATGGTCGGAATTGGGAGACTTTCAACCAGATAGGAGATTACCTCACAAATCTCGCCATCGCGCAATACAAAAGGGGTCTACCAGTCGGAAACAAGTTAAGGGACTCAATTACTGTGACGCCACCCCTCACAATAGAGGCCCTAATAGAGAGGGTACACCAACATATCTGCGTAGAGGAAGATAGCGCCCGGGCTAAAGCAAAATCTAGCTCAACAGTAA
Source organism: Camellia sinensis (assembly GCF_055761805.1). NCBI lineage: Eukaryota > Viridiplantae > Streptophyta > Magnoliopsida > Ericales > Theaceae > Camellia > Camellia sinensis. The sequence goes on along the minus strand of NC_138961.1, from coordinate 242,701,380 downwards.
TGCCAGACAAAAAAACTGCAGCAAAAGTCAACACGGTACAACAACCAAACAGGAATGGGCGAGGCAAGCGAGTCGACAGGAAGGACCCAAAAAAAAGGAGGTTAAGAGTTCGCACTGCCATCACCACCGTGTTCAATAAACCCATCTACCGAATTCTCAGCGAGATAAAGAATGAACCCTTCGTTCGACGGCCAGCCAAGTTGGGAATAGCGCAAAAGGGTTACGACGAGAGGTCCCGCTGCACCTTCCATGATGAGAAGGGGCACCTAACTGAAAATTGCACACCCCTGAGGCAACATCTAGAAGAATTAGTAGCTGCTGGTCACCTAGACCAGTATATTGAAGGAGGAACACAGCCAGCCCCCCAGGACCTCAACAGGCCAAACAGGATGCCGGTGGACGGACCACCCCAAGGCATAATCAATGTTATTCATGGGATCATTGAACCTGAGCGGGTATGTGAACTCAGGGGGATGATAAAGAAGGCAGAGCACCTGAAAGAGGTACTAAGTGCACAACCCGCCATCAAAAAGGGCAATACAGAGGCTACGAACGTCATATCCTTCTCAAACAAGGACCTAGCAAGGCTACATTGCCCTCACAATGACGCACTGGTGGTAACTTTACACGTCAAGAACTTCGACATCAAGCGAATCCTGATTGACCAAGAAAGTTCGTGCGAGATAATGTATTATGAAACCTTCAAACAGCTGAAACTAGAGGACAAAGACTTGGCCCCTGCAACATCCCCCCCTAGTTGGCTTTAACTCGATGCCAGAATGGCCAGTAGGCAAGATAATCCTCCCAGTCAAAGCTGGGACCATGACGAAACAAGTGAAATTCTGAGTATTGAATGTCCCTTCCACTTACAACATAATCCTGGGAAGAACATGGTTGCACGCCATGCGATCGGTAGCGTCAATCTACCATCAAGCACTACGATTCCCCTACAAAGCCGAGGTAATTGAAGAGGTCTTGGGAGACCAAATCATGTCAAAACAATGCTTCGTCACAGTAAACAGCAGCCGGACTGCAAAAGGATATGTACACATGGTAGAAGAGCCAGAGAGCAATAAACTATTTGCGGGTGTTGGCAAGGCAGCAGAACAGAAGGCAGTGGAAGACTTGATAGAGATAAGGATAGACGAAAAGAACCCAGAAAAGTTCTTTTTGCTCGGCTCGTCTTTGTCTAGCACTGAGAGAATAGAGATCATAGAATTCTTAACCTCTAATATCGAAGTGTTTGCATGGACACCATACGACATGCCTGGCATTGACCCAAACTTCATCTGTCACCAACTGAATGTCCACCCGACTGCTAGACCAATTATACAGCGTACTCGCAGATCAGCACTCCACCACGCGGAGATAGTGGCGGAGGAAGTGGGAAACTTGCTGGAGGCAAGAGAAAGGTTGTTAAGATCGCAATCCGGATCGTAGGATCGTACGATCCTACGACTCAATATACACTATTCGATCCGGATCGTAAGATCGTGGTGGGATCGTTGTGGGATCGACGGGATCGGTAGGATCGCATCTGGATCGCGACTCCATGCGATCCAGATTTGAAGGATTTTTTAGGCAACTTAAAAGCAAAATCGGGACCTAAAATGAGAGAAGCAAAGAAGTAAAGCAATAGAGAAGCTTCACCTACTGCGATTAGGGCAAACGAAGAAGACTGACCTGGGGAAAGAGAGATTCAATCATTCAATATCAAACGAAGCCTGACCTGGGCAAACGACTCTAGGTACACTGCTTCCTCTTCCTCTTCCTCTTCTTCTTCTTCTCCTCCCTCTCTCTTCTTCGTTGCGACTCCACTCCAGGTCTGCTGCTCTGTTTTTTTTTCTTCAAATTCGAAGACTCTTCTTCTTTCTTCGCTGCTCAGCAGCTCTTCTTTCTTTCTTCATTGATCTCTCCTTTCTTCACTGAATCACCTCCTTCGATGAATTTTTTTTTTTTGGGCTCTTATTTATTTATTTATTTATTTTTGGTTCCGTACATTACCTCTTATTTATTTATTTATTTTTGTAAACTTATAAACTTATAAACTCTGTCTCGTCTAGATAAATAAATAAATAAACTCATTGATAAATAAATGAACTTCGTAAATTTTTTTCTCCTTAATTTGAATTGCATTATGGTTGTTATGGGTGATGCTATATTGTTGAAATTGTTAAAATTTAATTGAATTGATGATGGTTTACTAAAAATTGTTGAAGTTTTAATTTTATGTATGATACATTACTAAAAATTGTAAAAATAACATTTTTTTTGAACGTATCCCCACCGTATCTGTATCTTACTTTTTCAGATTTTGTCGTATCGCCGTATCCGTATCGTATCGTACCCGTATCTATGCTTCCTAACTTTTAAATATTTCAGTTTTGACATGGCAACATGGGAAAAAATCGTTAACTGGCTACTAGTTTAGTCAGTACAACTTCACAAACATGCCAACACTACACGCACCCTTGACACCACCATTTCAGCAACTTCAACTGCACTGCCACCACAACCAGAGACAGAACCCAGGAATACTTAGAGGGGAAGCGTCTAGTTCAGTAGAAACAAGTGTAACCAGGAATAAACATAAAATCTAAGTTTTTGACTATTGCCACCATAATATAGCTAAGTAGGAATGATTAGAATTGCAGGAGACCAACTGGCCAAATAGTAGGGAAAGGCAAACTGGACCATAGATCCATGATAAAACATGTTAAAAGTAATCTTACCATTTTCTTTCCTTGATTATCCATGCAACTTGTGTTTCATATCAATGTTGAACATGTTTAACATCTAAATGATAGCGTCACTTAACAACTTCTAATACTGTTCATGTATGTGTTGTTGCTATGATTTCTATATATACCGTGACCAATATCAGGGCAATTGGTGAAACAAAACAAAAAAAAATAGGGTAAATTATCTAACCTTCCTTGAGGTCTGAAGAAAATGCATCAAGCTCCACAAGTTTGGTATAATTGCATTAGATACCCTTGAAATTTTAATTCACATCACTGAACCCAATTTTTATTGGTAAGAGTAATAAAAAAAATGATGTATATTGTACCATGTTTGTCACACTATATCTTCACATCATCTATATTAGTTCCAATCATTTTAGCTTTAATAAAATGGGAGATTCGTGTAATTATGCCAAACTTATGAAGCCAATTATATTTTTTTTCTAAACCTCAGCGTAATTTACCTAAAAAAAATCTTCAGATGAAGTATTTAGGATTAAATTTATTTGCAATTAAGATGACAAATAAAATTTTATAATGAGATTGCTTATATATATTTGCATCTGGTATACATCTAATCCCAAAGACCAAAAACAAGAGTAAAAAATTAAATTAAATTTCAAAATCGATAACGATACAAAATATTACATACAACAACAGATTGGGAGAAGAGAGAATTACCTGACTTCAGGATTGATGCATATGTTGCGCACCAACTGGAATCCGCAAATCCCTACAGCTACCCCTACGGCCGCAAACAATGGATAAACCTACACACATACACATCTCACCATCAGATCTTATCCACTAAATCAAGAATCTCGAAAAATATAGCTCAAATCCTCCATCAAGACAAGACAGATCTCTACTCATACATAGATCGACATGAATATATATATATATATAGAGAGAGAGAGAGAGAGAGAGAGAGAGAGAGAGCAGAGATCCAGGGGAGAAGGATGCGAACCTCGGGCCTCAACCATCGGTTGACAGTGGATGAAGCCATCTGCAGACAGCGAAGACGGAAGAGGGCACCACGCAGAGAGCAATTTTTTAGAAGATACGGACGATCGAGAATGACGACTTACTCCGACCTTGCCTTTTATAGGATCGAATATTCGGTCGAAAAAGAGGGAAAAAACTAGGGTAAGTTACACTATACCTAATATTTAATCCAATTACATTATATCTGGACATTTAAAAAATTACATTCTTATTTTTGTATTTAATAGTCTTATTTTACAAACTTTTACTTATATAAAAAATAATAACTCTTAATAAAAAAATAGAATAAATTACATTGGAAAAAAAAAAAAGCAAATGAAAGGAAAAAAAAGAAAAGAAAAGAAAAGAAAAGAACAGAAGTAAAGCAAAAAAAAAAGAAGAGGATATGAGTTTAAGGGGACATAATTATTGAATGACAACACGTGGCCGAGGTGGTACCGGAGTGCTAGCCGAGGTGCCACGAGTCTTAAATATAATGCCGAAAGGATCTCAGCTAGGCCGAGATTGTCTCTGAAGATACCGAAATCCGAAATAAGCGGATAAGGGACAAGAGTCCTAGAATGAGAGAGGACTTCAGTTTGGATAAAGATAAGATTCTTAGAGAGTTTATCCCAATCTAACTGAAAGTCCAGGATTAGCATTGAGCTAGAGTCCATTGAAGCTAGACTTTTATTAGGATTAGGTTACTAACCACTATAAAAGATAGTCACCCTCGTGGGTCTAAGGTACGTCTTTTGTATTCTGAATAGTGAGTTAAGCATTTTTGCTATCTTTGAGAGATAACTGACTTCATCGTCGGAGTGCCCCCGATGGACGAACCATCACCAGAATCTTATCTTTTTGTTGACAGGTCGTTCGGGCTCAATTTATTCTGCCGGTATTCTCCTACTAAGTACCTATTTGGCAGTGTGGTCGGAAATTGACACACATAATTTGGCGCCGTCTGTGAAAACTTAGTTAGAATAGATGGCCATTATCGTGTAAGATCAACATGTCGGTAACGACTGGTTTAGTGAAGATGGAAAATGTGTCAACATTAACGGAATGAAGACTCTTCCAAAAGGGATGCAAAGACAGGGGGCATGAGCGTTCCCAAGGAGATGAATTTCAAGTATAGAAGGATCAGCCTAAGTGAGCAGATCCCGGATTCCAGATCCCGGATCCCAAATCCTAGAAGTCAAGATCTTAGCCTAGATGATTAGGTTCGAGAAAACAAGAGCTCAACCTAAGCGAGTAGATCTCGGATTCAAGATCTCAGATCCCAGATCTTAGAAGACAAGATCTCAACCTAGATGAGTAGGTCCGAGAAGACAAGAGCTTAGCCTAAGTGAGCAGATCTCGGATTCCAGATCCCGGATCCCATATCCTAGAAGTCAAGATCTCGACCTAGATGATTAGGTGCGAGAAGACAATAGCTGAACAGATCCAGGATTCCAGATCCCAGAAGACAAGATCTCGGCTTAAATGAGTAGGTCCGAGAAGACAAGAGCTCAGCCTAAGTGAACAGCTCCCGGATTCCAAATCCTAGATCCCAGATCCTAAAAGACAAGATCTCGACCTAGATGACTAGGTCCGAGAAGACAAGAGCCCAGCCTAAGTGAGAATCTCGGATCCCAAATCCTAGAAGACAAGATCTCGGCCTAGATGATTAGGTTCGAGAAAACAAGAGCTCAGCCTAAGTGAGCAGATCCTAGATTCCAGATCCCAGAAGACAAGAGCTCAGCCTAAGTGAGCAGATCCCAGATTCCAAATCCTGGATCCCAGAGGACAAGATCTCGGCCTAGATGAGTAAGTCCGAGAAGACAAAAGCTCATCCTAAGTGAGCAGATCCCAGATTCTATATCCCGGATCCCAGATCCCAGAAGACAAAATCTCAGCCTAGATGAGTAAAAGACAAGAGCTCAGCCTAAGTGAGTAGATCCCGGATTCCAAATCCCGGATCCCAAATCCTAGAAGACACGATCTCGGCCTAGATGATTAGGTCCGAGAAGACAAGAGCTTAGCCTAAGTGAGCAGATCTCGGATCCCAATCCCAGAAGACAAGAACTACGCCTAGATGAGTAAGTCCGAGAAGACAACAGCTCAACCTAAATGAGCAGATCCCAAATCCCATAAGACAAAAAAGAAGCACACAAGGTCAGACTGAAGTCAGCCAGGTTCTGCATGTCGGTAGAAGGCCATCTGCACATAAGGACTTTTACTGGACCTCTATTGCGATGTGTACATCCTTTCCAGGTTGAAGACTTTTTACACGAGATCCATGCAAGGGGCAGATCCCTTGCCCATAGAGCTATATCATAGGGATTTTGGTGACCCTACATGCAAAAGGATGTCGAAACCTTTGTAAAAAAGCGTGAAAATGTTGTTGAAATCCATGATTGTGCGATAAGACCGAAATGTCTTATGGCGATGTTCCTATGGTGAATATGATGAATAACTTAGATTTATTATATAGTAGAGTTGAATTATACTTGCACATAATAGAGTTGAACTAAGTTGGCGATGTTTCTGAATGAAACATGACGAATAACTTAGACTTATTATATGGTAGAGTAAAATTATACCTGCATATAATAGAGTTGAACTAAGTTGGCGATGTTTCTGAATGAAACATGACGAATAACTTAGACTTATTATATGGCAGAGTCGAATTATACTTGTATATAATAGAGTTGAACGATATTTCTGAATGAAACATGACGAATAACTTAGACCTATTATATGGGAGAGTCGAATTATACTTGCATATAATAGAGTTGAACTAAGTTGGCGATGTTTCTGAATGAAACATGACGAATAGCTTAGACCTATTATATGGGAGAGTCGAATCATACTTGCATGTAATAGAGTTGAATTAAGCTGGCGATGTTTCTGAATGAAACATGACGAATAACTTAGACTTATTATATGGAAGAGTCGAATTATACTTGCATATGATAGAGTTGAACTAAGTTGGCGATGTTTCTGAATGAAACATAACAAATAACTTAGATTTATTATATGACAGAGTCGAATTATACTTGCATATGATAGAGTTGAACTAAGTTGACGATGTTTCTGAATGAAACATGACGAATAACTTAGACTTATTATATGGGAGAGTCGAATTATACTTGCATATGATAGAGTTGAACTAAGTTGGCGATGTTTCTGAATGAAACATGACGAATAACTTAGACTTATTATATGGCAGAGTCGAATTATACTTGCATATAATAGAGTTGAACTAAGTTAGCGATGTTTCTGAATGAAATATGACGAATAACTTAGACTTATTATATGGGAGAGTCAAATTATACTTGCATATGGCAGAGTTGAATTATACTTGCATATAATGGAGTTGAACTAAGTTGAATTAACTTAGACTTGCCATATTGGTAGAGTCAAACTCATAATAGAACTAAGTTCATTAACAGAGAAACCAAGGTTGAAACACCTCGGGAAGCCTTTGTTTGAATCTAACTTCGACAAAAGACCATAGTCACATGCTTAATGTGAACTTAAGTAGAACTTAGGTTCGCATTAGGGGGCAGGGAGCTGGAGTGATGAACAAACTTAAGAGTTTGACACTGGTTAAAATTTTCAAAAAATGGGCTTAACACTTGTTGAAATTTCGAAGAAATTTACAAGTTGGAGTTAGCCGATGCAATGATGAATAAAGTATCCGAGGTACATGTTACCCAAGGTGACCAACCAAGTTGTCAAAACTTGGAGTCTTAATAGAAGATAGTGTATAGAGGTAAAAAAACAATAACACTTGTAAAAATATTTTTATTTTTAAAGTGTTAGCAGAGGTATAAAAATGATTAGTTGAGGCAAACAGTCAAGGTTTATTCAAGGTATTGTATCCCAGAGTTATTATATAGTTAAGGTACACTTTGAAGATATGCAAAAATATTATAAGTTTGGAAGCATGAAAGAAAGCAGCAAACATGCATAGAAAAAAAGGCATACATTCAACACTTGGAAGAAAATATAAGACTTGCATTCAGGGAAAAAAATTGTTCAGATACAAAAAGGCACTTCGGCTTGGCATAAGAGGTCACTTGTTCATCTACAAAGACAAAAAGGGCACATCGATCAAATATAAAGCTAACATTTTTCAAACAAAAGATTACAACTGTCTAAAAGTAAGAAGGAAAAGTATAAAAAGGAGGAAAAACCAAAGTTCATGCATTTTCCATAGTCTGCCCAGCCTTAGCAATTGGTGTTGTGTCAGCCTCGGCAGACAGCTGGGCAGATTTTTCATCTTGGACCTCGGCGTCGATTTCACACAGTGTGTCATCTAGGCTCTTGTTGGCAGTCTCGATCTCAGCCTCAAAAGTGGTCTTTTGAACATCATCCTCTCCATCCTGAGTCAAGTTAAGAACTTGTTCATTTAGAGTTGGGGACTTGGCCCTAACAGTAGCTTTAGATTCTTTCTCGGCAACGTCAGCCTCAGCCTTTTCCTTCTCTTCGGCCTCCTCGTCGTCAGCCTCTTCTACTTCCTCGGCCTCATCCTCAGATTGATTAGGAAAGCAAGGGAAAGAGACATTGAGTTGACCCATATCATGGAGGGGTGAGTCCTCGGGGACAGACATCTTTTTGAGGGTTGTCGTCCAGTCAAGATAGTAGCCTTTGTTGCAGGCCATGCAGTATTTACATCGGCGACTCCTTCCGGCTGTTTGTTGATGGGAGTTCAAATCGACAAGGAGTGGAGGCAGGAGTAGTGCTAGTATCTCCGGACGGGCAGATACTGGAACAATCCATACATTTGGGGTTTAAAGCCTCAAACAATGAAGCAGAGTATGAAGCACTGATCGCAGGATTAAAGCTGACAATAATAATGGAAGTTGATGAAGTAATAGTCTTCTGTGACTTCCAGCTTATCGTCAATCAGGCCAAAAACAGTGGCAAAATTGAACGAGTGTGTGAATACGTGTATATATCCATAAATAAATTGCAAGTAAGGGAAATTTACAACATGAATGAAGTCATAGAAGCAGTATACAAACGTAATAGTTTGAGGAGAAACAAGAAACTGAAACAAAGGAAAGCAGTGGCTTACCAGGGGAGTGAAGCTAGTGTTGAGCACGCTGGAGTCAAATGATGGCAGCAATCGGAAAAGATCAGAAAAAGTTTCGCCGAAGGGGAAGAATGGAAGTGGTTGCAGAGCTTGAGAGCTTAAAACAATGGGGGATTTGGGAGAGTAGAGAGAGAGAACTTGCATGAAAACGATGGTAAAGAAGTGAAAAGATAGAGAGAGAGAAATGATTTTGATCAAACACGCAGAATGGCAGCAAAATGGCAATTAGTGTGCCTAGGATGACGTGCTTGTCAGACGGCGCACGCAGGTGCGATATGACTTAAAGGCGCGTGTCAGGCATGGTCCAATGGGGGGAAAATGCGTGGCAAAAACAGTTGAAACACTGTACTTGACAGCTCATACGCGTATTGAGCTCTTAGAGTTCTTGATTTAATGGAGCAAGATCTCGACTATGGGTATGATCTCGGCTAAAGAACTTGGAAAAAAAAAATGGGTTTTGGTTCTAAGGCATTGACAAAATAGACTAAATCTTGGTCATATTAAGCCAACGAATGATGACCTCAATAATGAAGGACAAAGCGAGCTTAGCCGATGTACTAAATAGAAGAAACGATATAGGTTCTATCACCTCAGGATGCCGAGGTAATAGAACTTAGGGGGCAGTTGTGGGGACATAATTTTTGAATGACAACATGTGGCCGAGGTGGTACCGGGGTGCCAGCCGAGGTGCCGCGTGTCTTGGACATGACGCCGAGAGGATCTCGGCTAGGCCGAGGTTATCTACGAAGATACCGGATTCCGAGATAAGCGGATAAGGGACAAGAGTCCTAGAATGAGAGAGGACTTTAGTTTGGGTAAAGATTAGACTTTTAGAGAGTTTATCCCAATCTAACTGGGAGTTCAGGATTAGCATTGAGCCAGAGTCCATCGAAGCTAGGTTTCTATTGGGATTAGGTCACTGACCATTATAAAAGAGAGGTACCTTCATGGGTCTAAAGTACGCCTTTTGTATTCTGAATAGCGAGTTAAGCACTTTTGCTATATTTGAGAGATAACTGACTTGATCGTTGGAGTGCACCCGGGTGGACGAACCACTGCTAGAATCTTATCTTTTTGTTGACAAGTCATTCGGGCTCAATCTATTCTGCCGGTGTTCTCCAGCTGAGTACCTGTTTGGCAGTGTGGTCGGAAATTGACACACACAGAGTTCAATATATTCGTTTCGTCTAAATAATTACAATGATAAGAGATTGGTGTAATTTTCTAAACGGTATGAGTGATATGTATTAAATCAAAACCTCAGGGTAGACGTGTAATTTATTCAAAAATATACTTTAATTTACGAATTTCACCCTGTTCTTTCTCAAAAGTAAAATAATAATTCCCTATACTTTCAAAATTTTAATTGTGCTCCATAGTGCTCGTTTGGCATGTGAAATTGGGTGAGATTAGGATTATTTTAGCCACAAAAAGATAAAATGGACTTTTTAGTTCAATAAAATCAAATGTCACATCAAAACTATAATCATTTCATTTTTTCTCTCACAAAAATCAAAAAATCTAAAAAACCTACCCCAAACGAGATTTTTTAGGCCTAAGCTAAAAAAATCAGAAAGCCAAAAAGCCAACTCACATTCCAAACAAACCCTAATTTTTTTTAGGTAATAAAATAACCGTAGTTTAATTGTGCCCCATAGTTTTATAACCTCTTCCTAATGAAAAAATAACCAAAAGTGAGTTAACCAATGTACGGGGAGCAAATATTCCGGCGAGCCCGTACTCCTTTCTTCCAAGCTCCCTGTCTGTCCGATCAACCTGCGAACACAACGGCGGTAAGCTACCCGGCGGTGTGTGGCCGAAAAACCCCTCCGACGGTCAAGTTAGCACACACTTAGGGATAGAGAGAGAGATGAGAGAGTTGAATGTCTAAGTGTATCTCACCAAATAATCATCTGTCCAAGCATGGGGGGCGCAGATACGCTTATATACCTTTTGTGCCCCAAATCTACTCCCATTAGTCTCTCGACACGTGGTACTGCTATCCCATCTGTCAGCACAAATCCAGCAATCACCACATAACCAAACTGTCAGGATATCTTGACGGAGCCCGGCAGACCGGCGGAATCACCTCGGCCTCACCCGGCCGTGCTGTGCCGCATGCCCGAATGCTCACTAGCCGAGCTCCATAACGATCGAGCTCAGTTGCATTTCGGAAGAGCCGAACTCGAAATAGGTCACGCGGGGTAAAACAAAGGCCTTCCTGCCGAGCAACGCAAATAGCGCGGTTCCCACCTGTGCAAGTTCAAGTAGCTCAGTCTTGGGCTTTTAGCCGAGCAGCCCCATCTCTGTGCAAGCCCAAAGCTATCCTGGCCCAAACGCGCTCGGCCTTTAACTTGCCCGGCCCTTACTACGGCCCATTTCCAGCTCATAAAATCTCCCTCTCAATTACCCCTTAATTCTGTCCGCAAAAGCGTGACCGGGATTACATGATCCGACCGGGGTAGACCCTTCCTCGGTCTGTTGTTTGCAAGATGTCAACCGCACTAATTCCAATGCTCGGTTCCTCGATTTGCTTGGCCGACATCTCATCTCGCCTTCCTGCCTCTTCAACTCTGACGCCGCCATTAATTGGGACACGCGTCGCTCATTTGTTGGCCTTGAGCAGCCAACCATCACGCCCCTTCACATTCAAAAATTTTGGCGATTTTCCTCCCCCATATGTATGTCATTTCCCCTTCACATTCTGTTCTTATTGACTCTCCTTCATTCTTGTCGATCCAGAGCTCCAGTGCCTTCAGCAGCTCCCACTCTTGTCCTCCTTCTGAGTTCGTGCCTGAAGGATCTGCATTCGCCTCTACTGGTAAGCTCTTCGAATCTTTTTGTGGCTGTTTCATTTGATATTTCTTGTTTTAGGGCACTAAAACTATAGATTTTAGGGTATAGCTCCCCAAAACTCTCCCCTGTCCCTTGTTCTCCTTGCTGTTCTTCAGCTTCACTGATGAACACTTGAAGATCTAGGGCGGACTGCGCTCCAGGTCTTCTTTCGATCCCAAAAAACGTTAAGACTGAGCAAATTACAAGTTTGCCAAAACCTTAGTAGAAACTGAGGTAGGCAGAGGGCTTGGCCGCTCGACCGGGCTGACATCTGGTCCGCTTGAGCGACCGAGCTCCTTGGTTTGCCTTCGCGACCGAGGTGGTCTAGCACTATTCCTGACCGAGCTAAAGTCAAGCTCATTTTGCGCGACCGCGCTTCCACTTGCAATTACCCTCATTTTCCTGCAGAGTCCAAGGGGACCACTGACCAATACCGAGGCTCTCAAAGACCGAGCAGCCACCAAACACTAGTCTGTGCCAAAACACCTCAGCCGAGCTAAACCAGTCGGCTACACATGGGGCGCTATCGCTTCCTTATCGACACCTCGGTTGCTCTAGCCGCGTTCCGGGAAGAATACGGTATCCCGGACAAGGTTCATTTAGAGCTCGGCGTTGAGGACACAACTCCATGGGGCAGATTAGACTAGTGTCCCTTCACCGTGCTATCCATTATAGAAGGGGGCCTCCGCTTCCTGGTTAACCCACTGATTTGCGAATTCTTGCGGCGTACCGGGCTAGCTCCAACCCAGGTCTCAACCAACACTTACAGAATAATCAACGGGATCCACGAACTGAACAACCGACTAGGAACCAACCTAGGACTAGCCGAGATACTGCGCCAGTATATCCTCGGGCATACAGGCGATGGCCTTGTCTACTATTTAAAAATCAGACTGGGCAAGGAAAAGATAGTGACCGGCACCCCAGACAAGGACTTACACGACGATGACTTTTTCTAGGTGTCTGGTAACTACGAAACAGCCGACGTACCGGGCTGGTTTATCAGTAAGAATTTCAGCGACACATGTAAGCCGTGCTAACTGCTGGGTCAATTTACCATATTTCACTATTCTGTACTTAGCATTTTTTCTTCTTTCCTTTGCAGCAATCGAAGCCTTGCAAGCCCACTATCATTATCCTAACAAAGCAGCCATCAGAACTGTGCTCCGCTACCACAACCGGGATTACCACGAGCTCCTCGGTTACAAACCGACATACAGATATTCAGCTCCACGTCGGAGTAAAGTCACAGACTTTCTTCGCATACCATCTCCCCCTCCCAATCCCACATTGCCGGACATGTCACTTATCCGGTTGATCGAGGAAGAAGAGATGGCCAAAAGAAGTCGCATCAAAAACCTCCTCACTGCTACCTCCACCGAGCTACTGATCATCTCGACCCGCTCACTTGCTGCCGGGCAATCTAGCGGGACCGTGATTGCACTAGGGTCTCCCGCCACCGGGCAAGCCAGTAAAGACAACTGCTGGGCTGGCAAAAGGCCACGTGCAGACCCTTCCACCGAGCTAGTTATGGATCTCAACACCAAGCAACCTACTGTGATAGCTGACCCAACTCCGCCATGGAGGCCACAACTCAAGCACCGGGGTAAAAAGATCCCAGCAACTGCGTCTGTCAAAGGTGACAAGGAGCATCTTCTCGCCTTTGACCTGACTAAAGCCTTGCTGCTGCCCAGCGACGTGGTCGGCAGCGACCACGTGCCGGACACCCGGCCGGTGAAGTCCTCGGTCAAGTCCATGACCCGGGTAAGAACTTTGCATACTTTGTTCAATTTTTTTTTTTTTTCAAGTGTTTGCTCGGTTTCCTCCAAGTGTTTGCTCGGTCTCCTTTCTAATCAAACTTTCTTCTTGCAAGCCATCCAGAAACAACACTTGGTATTGGAAAGGATCCACCGACTCCGACAGAAGGCAACTGACTCTGCCAGCCAGGTCGAACACCTTCAAGCCGAGCTGTGGCGATCAAAGGCTTCGCTCGAGATGGCAAATTCTGACAACTCAAGGTTGCTCGGCCAGCTAGGTGTCGCCGAGCAAGAAAGGGACGCTCTCTGGACCGAGCTGGAAACGTTGAAGCAGTCAAGGAAGGAAGAGCTGGAGGATGCCAACAATGTCGGTTTCAAGGAGACCGAGGAGAACTACACAAAGCAAGTCCATGCCACCCAAGACATATACTTCAAGGCGGGTTAGAAGGCTGCTTGTGAACAGCTCGGCCAAGGAGCTGGGACCGACGTGTTTGCTTCTCCCCCAGCTGTCTTCCTGCCGATGCACCTAGTGTCATATGCTAACGACGTCTTCAGCGCGTTGCAGGCTGATGCCGAGGAAGATGAAGCGGAGGACGTCAAGGAAAATGCCGAAGGTGACAACCGCCCAAAGCAGGCCGGCCAGAAGCAGACCGGTGTCCAGGAGACCATAACCACGGTCGACCTGGAGGCGACCGCGACCGGGGATGAATTCACTGACCTTTCCTCCCTAACTTAGTTTTCTTTGTCTTTCTTTTTGTTTGAACATGTAACTGGGCTATCTACCCCTCCTCTTGTAATTATTTTGCATATCAATGAAAAAGTTCAATTTTCATCAAGTGTTTGCACGGTCTTCAAGCTAAATAACGTCAGCCGGACAAAATACTTCGGCAAAACAAACCATCTTGTTTAACTTATTTAACCGGAAAAGACATCTCGGTTCGAATCATAAAGTTGAGTAAATCATCAACTCAATCAACTGGAGTAAAGCATCTCGGTTGAAGTTTTACAAAAGTTGAATAAATCTTCAACTGAGTCAACCGGAGTAAAACATCTCGGTTGAAGTTCAAAGAAGTTGAGTAAATCATTAACTTAGTCAACTGGAATAAAACATCTCGGTTAAAAACCTCAAAGTTTAGCAAATCATCAACTTAGTCAATCGGAATAAAACATCTCGGTTGACATTCACAAAAGTTAATCATCAACTCAGTCAACCGGAGTAAAGCATCTCGGTTGAAGTTTCACAAAAGTTTGAGTAAATCATCAACTCAGTCAACCGGAATAAAACATCTCGATTGAAATCTCAAAGTTACGTAAACCATCAACTTAAGTAACCGGAGTAAAGCATCTCGGTTGAAATCTCAAAGTAAAAAACAACAATCTGAATGCTAAAGCAAAGAAGAGACACTTCTATTATATTGACAAAAAGAATATTACATTCTGAAGTGTGAGGCAAAAAATTCCTTTGCACAAAAAGAACACAAAAGCTAAAAATAATATAGTTAGGTTGGCCGCATTCCATGGTCGGGGTATTCCTCTTCCCTCCAAGTGGTATGCCCTCTTGTCGGCCAGACCAGTTATCTTGTAGGGTCCTTCCCAGTTTGCCCCTAGTTTGCCTTTACCTGGCACCAGGGTGTTGCCCATGACCTTCCTCAAAACCCAGTCGCCTACTTTGAACAGTCTAGGGTGCACCGTTTTGTTGTATTTTCTTGAAAGCTCTTATTGGTAGGCAGCCACATGGATGAGAGCCTTTTCTCGGCGTTCTTTCACTAGGTCCAATTCCCGGGCGATGCCTTCGGCGTTCAGCTTAGGCTCAAAACTTTCACTGCGGAGGGTGGGCATACCGACTTCCAAAGGGATGACCGCCTCCATGCCATATGCCAAGGCAAAAGGAGTTTCCCCGGTGGATCGCCGCGGGGTCGTTCGGTATGCCCAAAGAACGCTTGGGAGTTCCTCGGCCCATTTTCCCTTGGCTTTCTCAAGCCTTTTCTTCAACCCATCAAGAATGGTCTTGTTTGATGCTTCGGCTTGACCGTTAGACTGCGGGTAAGCCGGGGTAGAGTTGTAGAATTCAATCTTTAAGTCTTCACAAAATCCTCTGAATAGGCGGCCGTCAAATTGGGTGCCGTTATCAGATATCAGAATTTTGGAGACGCCAAACCGCGTTACCACATTCTGCCAGACAAACCGTTTGACGTCTTTCTCCTTGATTGTTGCTAAGGGCTCAGCTTCAACCCATTTGGTGAAGTAGTTTGTAGCCGCGATGAAGAACTTCCTATTGCCTGGTGCCGTTGGAAGTGGCCCCACTATATCTAGCCCCCACATCACAAAGGGCCAAGGGCTGGTGAGGGAAAGAAGTTCCCTAGCCGGCTGGTGGATTTGGTGGGCAAACTTCTGGCACTTCTCACATTTGCGAACATACTTCTGTGCGTCTGCTTGCATGCACGACCACCAATAACCTTGCGAGATAGCCCGGTAGGCTAGAGATCTGCCCCCTATGTGACTGCCGCATATGCCTCCGTGAATTTCGTATAGGAAAGCTTCTACGCTGCTTGGGTGTACACACTTGAGATAGGGACCGGTGAAAGACTTCTTGTATAAAGCGCCAGATAGAAAAAGCCAAAACCGCTTTGACTTCACCCGGACTTTATGTGCTTCCTTTTTGTCGGTAGGAAGGGTCCGATCTTTGAGGAAGAGGATAATTGGGTCCATCCAAGAAGGACCTAGCTCGGTGTAGAGTACTTCTGTCTGCTCGGCTTCCTCAATGCTGGGCCTCGGAAGGAATTCAATCAGGATAGGGCTGAGAGATGTGTTATCGACCATGGAAGCGAGGCCGGCTAATTCATCTGCTCAGCCATTTTCTTCACGGCCAATTTGTTGGACCCTTATTGCCTGGAATTGCTTGATGTGGTCTCTTACCAGAGCTTGGTACTTCGTCATTCTGTCGTCTTTAGCTTCGTGAACCCTAGAAACTTGGTTAACCACAAGTTGGGAATCACTATAAACCATTAGCTCGGATGCGTACATTTGAAGCGCGCTCTTGAGCCCGGCCAAAAACGTTTCGTACTTAGCCTCATTGTTTGATGTTGGGAATCCAAGGGTGATAGAGTGTTCGATTGTCAGTCCGTCTGGCGAAATTAGAACTATGCCCAGCCCGACACCGTGGCGGTTAGAAGCCCCACCTACGAAAAGTTTCCACATTTCTCCCACAAAGAGCTTCCAACATTCTGAGGGGTCCTAGGAGGCTTGCAGGTGGATGGGCGCATGGTCGCTCCGCTGTGCGGCGTCAGGTTCAATGCTGATCGGTTCCACTTCCTCCCCTCCTGGCGATGCGGCACCAGACAGAGTAGGTTGGTCGGTAATACCCAACTCCGTCGTCGTATCGCCGGGCTGTAGTGTCATACTGGCTGAAGGTTCTTCGGCGAGGCGCGCAAGTTCCGCGTCACCAACATCGCCTTGTTGTGTTACGTCGGTTAAATCTGCACTCACCTCCTCAGCTGCCGCCGCAAGATCCACTGGGCAGACGGGATGAATCCCAGGTGAGAATTCAGCCACAAAATCGGCCAATGTCTGGGCCTTTATGGCAGTGCATGGCTGGAACTTGATGTCAAACTGTCCCAATTCGACCGCCCACTTGAGAATTTGACCGGAGAAGTTCGCCCGCTCGAACAAAGCTTTGAGGGGGAATTCGGTCAAAACAATGATTGCATGAGCATGGAAATAGTGCGCCAACTTCCTGGAGGCCATTATCAATGCCAACGCAAGTTTTTCCAGTGGCAAGTATCTCGACTCTGCCAGTAGCAAGGTTTTGCTTACGTAGAAGATAGGGAGGTGCTTGATTCCTTCCGACCGGACAAGCACCGCACTAACTACATGCTGAGAAACGGCCAGATAAAGGTAAAGTTCTTCGCTGAGCTTCGGTGTTACCAACAGTGGTGTTGAAGACAGACACTCCTTCAGCTCGGCCAAAACCCGATCACATTCTTCATTTCATGAGAACTTTGATTTCAATGCTTGAAAGAAAGGGCGGTAGCGATCTGATGACCGGCTTATGAATCGGTTAAGCGCGGCGGACATTCTGACCAGATGTTGCACGTCCTTAGCCGAGCTTGGCTGCTTTAACTCTTGTACGGCTCTGATTTGTGTGGGGTCTGCCTTGATGCCTCGGTTTGTGACTAGGAAGCCTAAGAATTTTCCGGATCCCACGCCAAAGGCACACTTAGACGCATTCAGGCGTAGCTTGTGTCGTTTGAGAATGGCGAACATCTCGGCCAAGTCGGACAAGTGGTCTGCTTGATGTCGGCTTTTAACCACCATATCATCAATATAAGCCTCCATTGTTCGGCCTAGCAGAGGAGCGAACATCTTGGTCACCATCCTTTGGAAAGTTGCCTCGGTGTTCTTCAAACCAAAAGGCATGACTCGGTAGCAGAAGAGTCCCCTCGGAGTAGTAAAAGAGGTGATCTCGCGGTCGGGGCCATGCATGGCAATCTGATGATAGCCGCGGTAGGCATCCAAAAAACTGAGCCTGTTATGTCCGGCCGTTAGATCGATAAGCTGGTCTATTCTAGGCAGAGGAAAGCTGTCCTTAGGGCAAGCCCGGTTGACGGTCGTGTAGTCGACGCAAACTCGCCACTTCCCATTCTTCTTAGATACAATGACCGTGTTTGAAATCCACAGAGGGTAGTGCACTTCCTGAATAGCTTGTGCCTCAAGCAAGTTGTTCACCTCTTCTGCAACTACCTCGTCATGGTGTAGCACCGATCTCTTCGTTCTCTGAATGACCGGCTTTGTCTCGGGGAAAACATTGAGGTGATGGCAAATAAAACTCGGATCGATGCCGGGCATGTCATAAGGCGACCATGCGAAGACTTCGATATTTGCCATAAAAAATTCCACCATCTCGGTCCTCTCTTGGGCGGTAAGGCTTGATCTGAGCAAGAAGAACTTGTTCGGGCTCTCCGTGTCAATCCGCACTTCCACCAACTCTTCAACGGCTTTGTCCTCAGCCTTGGTGCCCACATCGTCAAGGACTCCCCGGTCTTCCGGTCCTTCAATCATTTGGACGAAGCCTTTTGCAGCTCGGCTCTCGTTCACTGTCACAAAGCATTGCTTCGACATGACCTGATCGCCCCAGACTTCCTCAATTACCCCCATAGCCGAGGGGAATCTCATCACCTAATGGTAGGTCGACGCTACGACTTGCATAGCGTGAAGCCATCCCCTTCCAAGGATCAGGTTATATGTAGACGGCACTTGCAATACCCAGAACTCCACTTGCTTGACTACGGATCCCGCTTTGACCGGCAGAATAATTTTTTCCAAAGGCCACTCCGGTTGTGAGTTGAAACCAACCAGTGGCGAAGTTGCCGGAGCCAAGTCTGTATCTCAGAGTTTGAGCTGTTTGAATGCGTCGTAATACATGATCTCGACCGAGCTTCCCTGGTCGATCAAGATGCGTTTGACTTCGAATTCCTTAACGCGGAATGTGACCACTAAGGCATCGTTCTGCAGCGTCTGAATGCACTCTAAGTCCCTTGTAGAGAAACTGATCACGTTTTTCTCTTCGGTCTTCCCCCTCTTGATCGCGAGTTGGACCGACAAAACTTTCCTCAGGTGTTCTGCCTTCTTGATCATACCTCGGAGCTCACATACACGCACCGGCTCCACTATGCCGTGGATGACATTAACAACTCCTTGTGGGGGCGCCCCCAGGTCATCCGGTCAGTGCGGGTCAACCGTGGCTTGATGTGCGGCCTTCACACCCCCATCAATGTAAAGGTCCAAGTGTCCGGCTGCGACTAGCTCCTCCAAGTGTTGCTTTAGAGGCAAGCAGTCTTCTGTTCGGTGTCCGCGCTCCCGGTGGAATGTGCAGCGGTACCGCGGATTGAAGCCTTTTTGCGCATCGCCTAACTTAGTAGGAAACCGGACGTAATCCTCATCACGGATTTCGCTAAGTATGCGATAGACTGGAATCCTAAAGACCGTGGTGATGCCCGTCCGAGCTCTCAACCTTTTGTTTGCATCAGCTACGTCATCGCGGGGGTATTCATCTCGGTCATTCCGCCATCCCCTACCTCGGTTTTGACGATTTGAACCTCGGTCAGACTTCTCGATGCGATCATTTGAACGGTTGGCCTCCTGTCCGACCGCATGAACCTTGCCAGCCGACCTCTTGTCTGTTGCTATTGGAATTGCCTTCGCGGTAGATGCTGCCACATTATCTTCTACTCAGATGTGCTCGTTAATGCGTTGCATTAGTTGGCCCATGGATGTTGGCTGGTACATGGTAAGTGAGTCCCGCAGTCTATGTTCGACCGGGAGACCACGCTTATATTGTGTGATTGCCAGGTTAACCGGGCAATCCAAGATCTCATTAAAGGTTTTCCAGTATCTGGAGTTGTATGCCTTGAGTGTGTCGCTCGGCTCCATCTTGACACTAAGAAGGTGGTCAACTTCCTTTGGCGTTCTGGTGTTGGTTTTGAAACGCGTCACAAAGGCTTCCGCCAACTGCTGCCACCTTTCGATGCTCCCCTCCAGCAGCCTCTTAAACCATTTCAAGCCCATCTCGCCCAAACTTGACGGGAAGATAAGGCATATAAGAGCGTCATTCCGCCTATGTCCGGCCATGACCTGTCGGAAGTGGCTTACATGTATGTATGGATTGGTCTTTCCGTCGTAAAGCATGAACTTTGGCTGGTGGAAGCCCGCAGGAAGCGACGTTGTTTCTATCCCCAGGGAGAAGGGAGTGGCACTCAGCCTTGCCAGATCTGTGCCTAAAAGGAGGGGCACAGTTGGGCGGGGTGATGGCATTACGACTTCTTCACTGGTATGACCCCCGTAAGATAGCTGCTGGAGAGCCGGTACCCGTTGAGTCTCTCGCCGGCGAGCCCGCTCCTTTAAGACTGCCCGCAAGTCCTCTGAACAAGTAGAATAGGAATACCTCGACGTCGTCGCCGGATGTGAGGGCTGATATGTACTGTCTTGCACACTAGATCTCTTTTCCGACGCGTCGAATTTTCCAACCCTGTAACTTCTGGTGATAGAAAGGGACGGAGTGTGCCGCTGGCTCTGACTGCCTGAACGGCGGGGTTGGGTGCGCTTACTGTGGTCTCCCACTCCAGCTACACCCTTCCCTTTGACATGTTGCTTAAGTGTCACAACCCAAACCCAGCCCTATGGGTTTAGCACTGTAACCGGCCAGTAATCCGAGATTACCGAAGGCCTGCAGAACAGTAGAACAGTAAAACAGAGTACAGGGCCTGGCGGAAGCCAAAACAGTAAATAAACAATGTCCAATGAGCTGTGAAAGTCTGTATGCAAAAAGACTTTTCATACATATATACATAATCAGTACAGAACAGTATGCACAAAATGTACAATCATTCAGACTAGGGACTCAACCCTTTACATAACAGTGCAGTAAACATTCAGTCTATACAGAACAGTAAGACAGTACAGAAGGGGGAGTCCTAAAACACCCCTAAGCCTTAGCAGGATAGGCTCGGAACCTCGCAGTGAGGCACATAGGCTGGCTTGACAAAACTGGAGTAACCCTGACGCTCCTAGCCGCGGTCTAGTGCCTGAACACCTACATATATATAAGAGCAGTGAGCTAAAGCCCAGTGAATAACATAATGCGTAAAGGGGTTAAGAATGAATGTCCTTACAGTAATGAAAACAGTTCATTAAATCAGTATTTCAGTCGTTCAGTCAGTACAGTCATATGTGGTACATCCATTAGCATAACAGTACAGTAAACAGTAGGTCTTAAAAGACCGAACAGTAGTGATGGCCATCAATCAGTAAACAGTAGTGGTTCCAACAAGGGAACCGACAGAGATCTCTGTAACAGTAACAGTAAACAGTAAACAGTAGGTGCTAAGGATGCCACAATACAGTTCAGAATATAGGACATACATTCATTCAATTAACAGTAATCAGTCTAGAAACAGTACGGTTCAGTTGTTCAGAAAATAATCATTATTGAACATATCTTTACACAATCGTTACTCACAGAGTTTGGGCTACGGTATGCTAGAGCGTGCCTCCCCAGTCGCCAACCCTACACAGTTAACAGATTGAACACACTAAGCTATACAGCTGGGAAAGATAATAACTTAACCCCTAATGCCTCGGTGTGTTCTACATCTATATCCTCAGTAAGATGCCTTAAACTAGGCCTAAGAATGCCTAGAATGGGATGAGGATACAAAGATGTACTCAAAAAGCAGTTTCAGAAGTTTCAGAAAAATAGAGTCCCGCTCGAGCGCAGGTTTACCCGCTCGAGCGGACATGCAACAAAGGTACACGCTCGAGCGTCAGATATCCCGCTCGAGCGTACCGTAAAAGTACTGGATGGGTGAAATCTCCGCTCGACGGACGCTCGACTCCCGCTCGATCGTGAGACACATGACTCCGCTCGAGCGCCCAACCCTCCGCTCGAGCGGACTGTAAAACAGTGCAGAGAAAATACTGGATGCTCGGATTCCACGCTCGAGCGTCACTAGTCCCCGCTCGAGCGGAAGTACAAAATCTGGGAATTCTAGATTGCACCTCCAAGCCAAAAACCAAGTTTTAACAACTCAAAACTCGACCTCTTGGGCTGAATTTCCAGAAAACATTTGTAAACACATAGAATAACATGGTTCAAAGCTCAATTTGAGAAATCAAAGCCCAAGGGTGTTTAATTCAAACTCAATTTCAAACCATTTTTCAAGAACAAGATGAACATGCAAACATGCATGAATTTTAAACAACTCAAAGCTCAATTTGATGCTCTAAGGAGCCAATTGATCCAAAAACAAGATGAAAACATGGACCATTACAAAATCATGGACATGCATGTAACAATTTGCCATGAACTCAACTCAAAATCCAACAATTCAAACATGCATGCATGGATTATGCTCTATATCAACATGTATGAACTAAAACATGACTTAGCTCTACAATTTAACATGGACCATGCAAGAATTAGCTCAAACACAAGAATGAGAAGATAAAATCCTTACCTAAGTCTTGAATTAGAAGACTAGGAGCTCAAATATGTAATCTATACTTCAATTCTCTTAAATTTCCAAGCAAAACCAAGCAAAGTGAGATGAAATCTACCTCTCAAGTCTCTCTCTCTCACTAAGGTCGGCAAGGTAAGGAAGAAGGCTGAGGAAAACGTTTTGATTCAAGTGTGCAAGGCTCTAATAGTGACTAGGTAGTGGGCCACTCATGTGGCAAAAGTGTAAATAAGCCTAACACTTGTAATTCATTGATCTTTAATCTCATTTAATCATACCTAATCAGTTTTCAGCTAATTATACCATAAAATCACATAAATTATGATGATCATAAAACATCAATCAATTCCCGGTTCGGCCGCCGATAGGGCCTCCAATTAGCAGTTTGAACATAAAACATGAACAGATCAAATAAACAATCAAACAGATAGAATACAAATTAACATACATACTCAGTCAATTCAGTTCCAGTTTTCAATCAGTCAGTTCAGTACTTTAATCAGTTCAATTATCAGTCATAATCAGTTCAGTTTGACGGTAATCAATGTTTTATCAGTAAGCAGTGATGAGGGTTATTACATTAAGATCCTCTATCTCGGCCGCCATTCTCTAGATGACGGCGTCTTGGTCCCTTAGCTTGTGTTCCAGACGTCTGGCATGCGATTCTCTCCGCTGCTGGTGACCGTCTAGACTCCGAGAATGACCAAAGCTTTTTCCGCACTTATCTCGCGCGTCTCTTGAATGTCCTCTTGGAGAAGTCTCCAGGTCCACCATCGGAGGAATGGCGGGGCGTCCTCTCTGCCTGGCTGACTTCGGGGTAACTTTGTCGATGGCGGACAACGAAATCTCGTCGTTGTTCGCCATGGACGACGATCAGATGAGCTGGGAAGACAAGGTTTTTTCTATCAAGTTCCCACAGACGGCGCCAATTGTACGAGAAACAAATATTCTGGCGAGCCCGTACTCCTTTCTTCCAAGCTCCCTGTTTGTCCGATCGACATGCGAACACAACGGCGGTGAGCTACCCAGCAGTGTGTGGCCGAAAAACCCCTCCGACGGTCAAGTTAGCACACACTCAGGGATAAAGAAAGAGAGGAGAGAGGAGAGAGTTGAGTGTCTAAGTGTATCTCACCAAATGATCATCTGTCCAAGCATGGAGGGCGTAGACACGCTTATATACTTTATGGGCCCCAAATCTACTCCCATTAGTCTCTCGACACGTGGTGCTGTTATCCCATCTGTCAGCACAAATTCAGCAATCACCACCTAACCAAACTGTCAGGATATCTTAGCGGAGCCCGGCAGACCGACGGGATCACCTCGGCCTCACCCGGCCGTGCTGTGCCGCATGCCCGAATGCTCACTAGCCGAGCTCCATAACAACCGAGCTCAGTTGCATTCTGGCAGAGTCGAGCTCGAAATAGGGTACGCGGGGTAAAACAAAGGTCTTCTTGCCGAGCTAAAGGCACGAGCCTTCCTGCCGAGCAATGCAAGTAGCGCGGTTCCCACCTGTGCAAGTTCAAGTAGCTTGGTCTTGGGCTTTTAGCCGAGTAGCCCCATCTTCGTACAAGCCCAAAGCTATCCTGGCCCAAACGCGCTCAGCCTTCAACTTGCCCGGCCCTTACCACGGCCCATTTCCAGCTCATAAAATCTCCCTCTCAACTAAGTTCTATTCATCCTTAATTATTGTCTACATTTTAATTAGGGTTGTTTTGCTACATTGTTGTTATTCATATTATTTTGCCTATAGAAGGCATTTAAAAGTGAAAAAAATGAATGTTGATTAAAAATATTCTTGAATAAAAAAAAAATTAATTCCAAAAAATATATTTTGTACTCTTTTTGTGAAATATTTAAATTGTGACAAATTTGAATGTTGGAAAAAATGTACATACAAATAAAATTTATTATGAAGATTTACCAATGATCAGTTCTTACAATTTTACCAAAAGCTTCACCTTCTTTTGCTATAAAAAGAACAAAAAATCTTCACTTTGATTAAAAGCCATATTTGGAAATATAATTCAAAATACTTTACTATTTTGTTTTGAATGTTTATTTGGTAATAAAAAATAAAAATAAAAATATCAATTTGAGGCCAAACGTTGTTTCTATCATGTATCCTTTCTATTTCAAATTAACATTATATTGAAAATTTTATGTAATAATAGGATATCATAAAAGAAAAGAAAAGTGATATTACAATTAAAATTTTCTCGCTTATATTGTCATCATATTTTTTATTTGTTTCTATTTTTTGGTAACTAAACAAAAACAATAATTTCATATACATATATTTAAAAAAAGATTAGAGACAACTCTTATTTGACTAAAATAATTATGTACTTATGTCACTTAGAGCTTATTTGGGAACATAATTTGGGCTAAAATAGTCATATAAGACAAAATAAGTTATTTTAGCCAAATAAGATAAAATGTCGCATCCAATCCATAATCATTTTTTTTTTCTCACAAAAGTCAAAAAAATTAAAAAACCTATCTCAAATGAGACTTTTTAATCTCAAGCTAAAATAGTATAAGTGGTAGCTGCTAGGTTTCTTCCCTCGTTAAAGTCCTTTGTGTGGAGTTGCTTGCCTTGTTGCCGAAAAAGCGTCTGTGTTGGTGCTGGTATCGATGTAGTATGGATTATTTCGATTTGCTGGAAGGGTCCGACGAGTGTGAAGATGTGTCTCATCGTTGTTTAGTGGGGAAGGTTTTGGCCCCAAAGCTTTTGAATCAGTCGGCCGTATCAAATATCCTCTGTGGTGCCTGGAAAACCAGAGCGGGGGTCTCCATCACACCTTGGAACGACAACATTTATCTCTTTCAGTTCGAGGATGTTGAGGATAGGCAGAGAATACTAGATGAGTCCCCTTGGTCTGTCATGGGTAGCATTCTGGTCCTTCGGACGCTTCAACTCGGCTTGGCTACGGCAGACCTGGAGTTCTGATGGAGTCCCTTTTGGGTGCAAGTTCATGGCCTTTCGATTGACAAAATGACGCGAGCTCATAATGAGGTTATTGGTAATCGTATTAGGCGTTTAGTGGAGGTGGAGGCGCTTACGACTGGACTATTTTTGCACCATAATTTTCTCCGCTTGCGAGTAGAGATCGATGTCTTCAAACCTCTACTACAGGGGTTTGAATTCGGGTTATGGTCCAGAGCAAAGAACTGGTCTTGCGAGAAATTTGGTCTCTCTTTTGGGTCAGCAGCGGCGAACTACGTCGGTAGGACAACCGGTGGTTAGCCAACTGGTGGAGCACACCACTGGGTAGCGCGTGGGGAGAGTGCGTGAGCTTGATTCATCTGCTTCACGCCAGCTGGCAGAGCACGTGCCTGTACTACCTGACGTTTCTCAGAAGGTGGAGCGAGATGATACGGAGTCCTCACCTCCTTACGACAGATTGCCACGTATCCCCTTAGTGATTCCAGAATCTTCTCCAGTGCTGAACCTCCCCTAACACGGGATAGAAGAAGAACATGGGCCCAGTGATAGGCTTACTAAGGTGCCACAAATAACACCAATTTTGGGCTTGGAAGATATAAGTAATGTCCCATGTGCTAGAAGGACTAGCGCTGGGCCCAAGTCCTCCTATTTTGTTACGGAGCTCACTGAGGAGTCTACTAATGTTTTGCAGCCCATTGTTAATACGCACCAATCATAAATTTGGGTGGAGGAATTGAGTCTTAGCCCAAGTCCAGAACGATATAAGCCTAATCATTTACTCATGGACATTAGTATGTCTCAGGTGTTCAAGAGTTTATCTTTGAAGCGACCAATTTCAGAGAATGTCTCAGGTGTTCAAAAGTTTATCTTTGAAGCGACCAATTTCAGAGGATGATTGCAGTGTGCAACTAAACCAGAAACGTTACAAGTGGGAACCATTTACGGGGGTTGCTGCAGATTTCAGGCCAGCAGAGGAAGCAAAGGCTTTGACCATTATGGGTCGTAAGCCTAAGGCCAAAGCAGTGGGTCGGAAGGTGGGTCGACCAAAGAAGGTGTTGATGTGCGAAGTTCCGGTTCGGCATGCAGAGATTGATGAGTTGTCCAGTTTGGGAAGAGAAGTCGCAGTAAATGTTTCGCCATTAATGGATGAAGACCTTTGTTCGCAAATGGCTAGTACATTTCCTTCTTCGGCTTACTTGAGCGAGTCTGCTATGCATGGTATGATTGATAGGGTGGTGGTGGCTGACCCAGAACAGCCACAAGGCTCATGTTGATTATAAGCTGGAATTGTCAGGGGTTGGGTCGTCCCCTGACAGTCCAGATCCTCCGAGGGTTGTGCGCAACCTATTGGCCTGCTGTGCTATTTTTAATGGAAACCAAGAATAAGAGAACTCTGCTGGAAAGAATTCGGCGATGCCTTAACTTCCCGAATAAATGCTATGTTGATCCAATCGGCATCTCGGGGGGCTTAGCCCTTTGGTGGGTGGATGGAGTGGGGTTAGATGTTCGATTTAAATCCAAAAACATTTTTCGATGTATTATTTCGGCTCAAGGACGGGGTCACTAGGCAGCTTCTTTCATCTATGCTCCTCCTTGCAAGCAGGAAAAGAGAGTGTTCTGGAACTATTTGACTACTATGGCTAAGGAGATACAGTATCTGTGGTTATGTATAGGTGACCTCAATCAAGTGGGCTCCGTCTGGGAAAAGCAAGGTGGAAGGGAATGTAATAGTAATCAACTGTCTGAATTTCGAGAACTGTTATCGGATTGTGAGCTGAGGGATTTGGGATTTAAGGGAAATGCTTTTACTTGGTCCAACAACTAGGGTGGCATAGATAATGTTCGAGAACGCTTGGATCGAGCATTGGCGACAATTGCATGGAGGGATTTATTCCCGAATGCTCAAGTCTTTCATGATATCTGCTTTGGATCAGACCACTGTCCCTTGGTGCTTAATTGTGATGTTCTTTTGGTTTGGGTCCCACGAATTTTCCGTTTTGAATCCCTTTGGACTACTAGCCTAAACTGTGCAACTACCGTACAATCTGCATGGGATCAGGACCAATCGGGCTCTCCTATGTTTAAACTTGTCCAACACTTAAAGAATTGTCAACGAAGGCTACGGGCATGGAGTGGTCAGGAGTTTGGCAATGGAAAAAGGAAAATAGATATCCTTCACGCACAGATTGCTTGGGTCCAGAGCCAAAATCACTCACTGGACAATGAGGCCCTTCAAAAGGACTTGTTTCACGAGCTGGAATTAGTCATGAAAAGAGAGGAGATGTTTTTGCATCAGCAGTCTCGCATTCGATGGCTTAATTTTGGTGATCGCAATTCTGCCTTCTTTCATGCGACCATTAATCAGCGGCGCCAAAGGAATCAAATTCTGCACTTGAAGGATGACCATGGCAGATTGCTAACTGAAGAGACTGAAATTAATGCCCACTTGTTTGATTATTTCTCGACACTTTTTTTCTGGAAATGGCGGGGGTAGCACCGTGGCTGCTTTAGAGGTGGTGGAAAGGGTCATTACTGATAACATGAATTCTCAGTTGATTAAGGAGGTAACAGATGAGGAAGTCAAGGCAGCGGTTTTTCAGCTGGGTTCTTTAAAAGCTCCTGGGTCGGATGGCTTTCCTGGTTTTTTCTATCACACTCATTGGGATATTGTAGAGCCATCAGTGTGTCAAGCAGTGAGAAGCTTTTTTCGGAGTGTCCATTTGCTAAAGGAGCTCAATCATACTAATTTGGTCCTGATTCCTAAAGTTCAGGCTCTTAAAACTTTGTTGCATTTTCGACCAATCAGTTTTTGCAATTTTAGCTTGAAAGTCATTACCAAAATTCTTGCGAACAGATTAAAGGGGATTTTAAGGACGGTCATCATGCCGAATCAGTCGGCCTTTGTGTCGGGGAGGTTGATTCAGGATAACATTATAGTGGCCCATAAGGCGTTTCATGCCTTGAAACTCCGAAAAGGCAAATTGGAAGACCTGACACTTAAAGTTGATTACAACAAAGCATATGATCGTGTTCATTGGGGCTTTTTGAGTGCTTTGTTGGAAAAAATGGGGTTCCATTCCAAATGGGTTCAGTGGGTAATGGAATGTGTTACTACAGTTTCCTTCTCAGTTCTTGTCAATGGAGCTAAGCGGATAAGCTTTTTCCCGTCAAGGGGTTTAAGGTAGGGGGATCCCTTATCTCCCTATTTGTTCATTCTTGTTATGGATGTTTTCTCCAAGATGATTGCCCGTAGTGTGCAAGAGGGTAGGCTGTCTGGCCTAAGAATTCGGCGGGCCTGCCCCATCCTCTCGCATTTGTTTTTTGCGGATGATGCAGTGTTATTTTTTAAGGCCACAACTGATGAGTCTAAGGAGGTCGAAAGGTTGCTACAACTTTATGGGGATGCTTCAGGACAATCTGTGAATTTTGATAAGTCGGGGGTGCAATTTTCTGGCAACATCTCCCCCTCTCGGCAAATGGAGATTTGTGAGTTCTTAGGGATCCCAAGAATAAAGGCCACTGCGAAATATTTGGGGCTACCTTCTTGTTGGGGTCGTTCAAAGGCGGAAGCATTCAATTTTCTTTATGAAAAGTGCTATCCAAGTTGCAAGGGTGGAAGGCCAAGTTGCTCTCCCAAGCCGGTCGAGAAGTCCTAATTAAAGCTGTGGCCCAGGCTCTGCCTACGTATGCAATGGCGTGTTTCCTATTTCCTAACAAACTGTGTGATAAACTAAGCTCTTATATCCGTCATTTCTGGTGGAAAGGGGATCCGGAGGAGGGGGGTATTCATTGGTGCAGCTGGAGTCGGTTGTGTTTGAACAAAAATAATGGTGGTTTGGGATTCAGGGATTTTCGGGCCTTTAACAGAGCACCCCTTGCCCGCCAAGGATGGAGATTAGTCAAGTATCCAAATTCTTTATTTGCACAAATTATGAAGGGCATTTATTACCCCCATACGAATTTTTGTCATGCTTCTCGGGGTCTGCGACCATCATGGGCTTGGGTAAGTTTGCTTCAGGGCAGGGAAATCCTTAATGGAGGGCTTCGATGACAGGTTTTGAATGGCCGCTCAATTCATTTTTGGGAGGATAGATGGATTCCTTCCAACCCGGGATTTAAGGTGCACAGTGCCAGGCCTTCTGGAACAATGGGGCAAATGGTCCATGAGGTGATTGATCCTGTTAGACACACATGGGATGAAACTCAACTCCGAACTCTAGTTTCTAATATAGACTGTGAAGCCATCCTCTCTATTCCGGTAGCGTTAAAGGAAGGTAATGATTCTTTGGCGTGGCACCATGATGTAAGGGGCTGCTATACTGTGAAATCGGGGTACCAAGAAGCAGTGAAGCAAGCGCATATTCAATGTAATTTTCCTGGTTCGTCCGCAGATTGGTCGGCGAAGATTTGGAAGTTAGTATGGAATTTAAATGTGCCTCCCAAACTTAAACATTTTGTTTGGCGGATTTATCATAATGCTTTGGCAACCAAACAAAATCTGTGGCGTAAGCGGTGTGCTCACTCGGCGGTCTGTCCTATTTGTTTATCAGAGGTAGAGACAATTGAACACCTTTTATTTGGATGTGAATGGGTTAAAAGGGTCTGGTTTGGCAGCGGGATGGGCTTTCGGTGTGACGACATTGCTTTGGGACCTATTCGGACTTGTTTGGGCAAGCTAATTACATCACTGGGTACTGCTTGTGGGGGCCGAGAATCACTGTGCTCTATGGTTTGGTTGGCTTGGTGCATTTGGAAGGCACGAAATGAATTCATCTTCAATCACGTCCCAATGGATCCTATTGGAGTAATTGCTACAGCTAAAAGGGTGGAAGCTGAGTTTTTGGTAGCTTGTGAGGACGCCTCAACATCTCCGGCAACTCTCGCAGGGGCACCGTGTCCAGTGCAGCATTAGGTTCCTCCCCCGAATGGGATTTGGAAAATCAATTGTGATTCGGCAACTGATTTGTTAAGAGGGAGATGAGCTGTTGCCGTTCTCCTTAGGGATGATACGGGCAAGTTGGTGGATGGCATTGCGGCATCACTTCGAATGACAACTGCTTTGCAAGGTGAGGCATGTGCTGTGAGACTTGCATGTTCTATGGCCCGAGCTCTCCATGGTGCCACTGTGGAGGTGGAAAGTGACTGTAAAACTCTCATTCAGCTTTGTGTGTTTGAAGGGGTCCCTCCGTGGGAAATTTGTCCTGTGATGAATGATATTCGGTGCATGGCTAGCAGCGGGAATTTGACTTTCAAATGGTGCCCCCGAATCCAGAACAGAGCTGCTCATTGTGTGGCCTCAGCTTGTTTGCGAAATGCTTTGCCTGTTGATTGGGTATCCCAGCCTCTTGTGGCTTTAGTTGGATGCCTTTAGCTCTTTTTTTTGTTGTTGCAGCTTTTCTCGATCAAAAAAAAAAAAAAAAAAACTTACATCCCAAATGAGTTCTTATCTTTATTTGTGTTTTTCTGGATAAATTCATTAAAAACAGAGTAACAAAAAAAAAAGAACAAATATGTCAAAATTAACATAATTATCTCAATTTTCAGACATCATCCACTTTCAACATTAAACTTTAGTAAATAGGAATGGCAACGGGGCGGGGCGGGGCCGGGGATCACCCTCCCCGTCCCCGATCCCCGATGGCCAAAACTTTCCCGTCCCCGGTCCCGATCCCCGACGGGGAACCAATCACAGTCCCCATCCCCGTCCCCAACGGGGATCGGGTTTCCCCGACCCCGAAATTCCCCGATCCTCATCAACAGATCAAAAAACAACATCACCACCACTTGATCAAAAAATCAATAACAGATAAAAAAAAAAATAAATAACAAATTTGTTTTGTTATGGTATTTCGTACAAACCCTCCACACAAAAAAAATTCGTTCAAAAAAAATAAAAAAATTCACTTACAGATCTGTTACAGAGATCTGTATTCGTTCAAAAAAATAAATAAATTACATACACAAACATATCTGTATTCGTTCAAAAAAAATTAAAAAAAAAAATTATATACATACATACACATACAAACCCAGATAAAAAAAAAAAATTACATACACAAACAGAGGCTGAGGTTTGGTTTGGTTAATGGTATTTCATACAAACCCTCCACACAAAATCTGTTTCAAAACAAGATCTGTGTCGGTGGAGGACGATCGGGGGAGGAGGACGACGGATGAGGACGATCGGCGGAGGAGAACGACGGAGGAGGACGATCGGCGTCGGATGAGGACGAACGACGGAGTAGGCGATCGGCGTCGGAGGAGGACGAACGACGGAAGAGGACGACGGAGTAGGCGATCGGCGTCGCGGAGAGGTACGAGAGTGAGAGTAGAAGAGAGAGAAAGATGACAGAGAGAGGAAGATAAAAGGGAGGAGAAGAGGCTGCGGTTCAACCAAACCCTATATATTATATATATACCCTATATATGTTATATATATATAAGGGCAAAATAGTAATTTTATATCGGGGAAAACGGGGCGGGGATCGGGGCCGGGGTCGGGGCGGGGCCGGGGCTGAAAGATGTATCTCCGTCCCCGGCCCGTATATCATCGGGGATTTAATTTTTAATACCACCCCCGGCCCGTCGGGGATATTTTTCGAGAAATCACCACTCAATTCGGGGTCGGGGGATCGGTTCCCCGTCAAGCCGGGTTCCGATTGCCATCTCTATTAGTAAAGGTGTTTATTGTGGCATAGTAGCAATCGACTAGTTTGGAGTCAACGTCGCAAAGATATGTGTGGTTCATAGGAGTCATTACCAAGATTTCATGGTTGGTCTACCATATGATTTTTAATTTTGTTGAAAAATAGTTTTTCACTTTGATTTAAGCCCGATCCTCCAACAGAAGTTCATTTTGAAATCAAGGAAATTTTTTAAAATATTTTTTTTAATGCTTTCACTAATAAGTGCTTGTAAGAAATAATTTTGTTTTTTTATTTATTTATAAAACACATGATATATTTTTATTAAATTTAATATTTTTTTATTAAAATTAATATATTTTGATTTTTTAAAATAATTTTTATGTCAATTTCTATATTAAACAATATCATTGTAACACATTAATATTTTTTTTTCTTATCATATCACTCTTTTCTTCTATAATTTAATAAGAATCCATAAAACAGTAATGTTATGAAGTTAAATATAAAAATTTAAAAGTTATAACTTAAATTTATTTCATGTGTGAATCTCAGATTCCATCACTTCAATTGCTACCATTTAAACCCATTTCAATGGAATTGGGGGTGCACAGCAGCCACTGCTGTGCAGTCAATTGGGCCCTTTTCAGGATCCATTTTGATAATTCAAACCGTTCACATTTCAGAATACATCAAGTAGAACATACCTGTAAAAAATCAAGTTAATCGGATATCGTTTATCCATTCATCCACTCACAAATAACAATTGTAATTTAAAGTATTAAACTGAATACAAATGTGAGTGGATGAATGGGTAAATGATATCCGATTAACTTGATTTTTTACAGGTATGTTCTACTTGATGTATTATGAAATGTGAACGGTTTGGATTATCAAAATGGGTCCCGAAAAGAGCCCAATTGGCTGCACAGCAGTGGCTGCTGTGCACCCCCGCACAGCAGTCACCCCAATTCCGTAAAAAATCAAGTTAATCGGATATCGTTTATCCATTCATCTACTCACAAATAACAATTGTAATTTAAAGTATTAAACTGAATACAAATGTGAGTGGATGAATGGGTAAGCGATATCCGATTAACTTGATTTTTAACAGGTATGTTCTACTTGATGTATTCTGAAATGTGAACGGTTTGGATTATCAAAATAGACCCCGAAAAAGGCCCAATTGGCTGCATAACAGTGACTGCTGTGCACCCCTGCATAGCAACCACCTCAATTCTATTTTTTACAAGTATATTCTACGCATTCTGAAATATGAACAATTTAAATTATTAAAATAAATCTCAAAAAAAACCCAATTAACTACGCAAAAATACTATTATGTACTCCCGCACAACAACCACCTCAATTCCCATTTCAATATACATTTCGGGTCCAAAATTTGGAGTCCCTAGCTTTTTCGATTCGTAAAATATCTCACAGAGTAATTAGCGTGTAAGACGTGTGCGCCACATGTTTCAAATTGCATTAAAAAAGCCGCGATCGCCATGCCACTTTGATTCACACGTTATAACTTGCAACAACGTCAACACGCGCGAAGGTCAAGAAATGTATGCCAATAAAACCGTGCCACGCTAACCATTGGCGGCAAATCGGATCCCTCACGTCGTTGTCCGACCCAATCGTTCAAATCTCCACAACCATTTCTGCATATCAGTGGCGACTCCGTAATTTCGATCAACAACGAGGGCATACCCTTCACCACTTCGTAACCAAACAAAACCAACAAAAATATTGGTGGGCTGAAGGCAGAGCCTCTTCACGGAGCCACATCAGAGAGAGAGAGCTCCTCAAGATTCTCTGCTGTTTTATGGCGGCTTTTGCTAGAGCCTTCTTGATCTCTCGCGTCACCGACGTGTCACTCAAACCCCTCCAACCACCACCGCCTCCCTTCTCCCACCACCACCGCCTCATCCGACCGTTGCTCGCCACCAGGAGGCTCCCCTCCACCGTCGTCAGCTGCCTTGTCTCCGGCGTCGACGGAGGTGGAGTCTCTGACGACTTCGTCTCAACGAGGATGTCTGGTTTCGATCGAGAATTTTTTGTAATTGCTACTATGCTGAAGAAAATTGAACTCCTGGACACTTCCGTTATTTCCAAGGGCGTTTCTGATGCCGCCAAGGATTCCATGAAGCAGACCATCTCCACAATGCTAGGGTTGCTCCCATCGGATCAATTCTCCGTCACGGTTAGGGTTTCGAAAAGCCCTCTGGATGGCTTGCTCACTTCTTCGATAATGACAGGGTAATAATCACTTGTGCTACTTCATTATATAGACAGATAGATATGTATAATTGTAATTGATTTGCTTTTGCTTGGAGCTTTGTTATAGGTATACTCTGTGGAATGCAGAGTACCGGATTTCATTGATGCGGAATTTTGATAGATCGATAGATAGTTGGAAAAGGTCTGGATTTCCGGGGGAAAATGAAATTTCGGAAATGAAGAGTGAGGATGGTGTGGTTGAGGTTGATCGTTGTGCTGAAGATTTAGAAAATTTTAACCTTGGGAGATTTGGGGATTTGTCTCCCGAGGCTCTGAACTACATTCAGCAGCTGGAATCAGAACTGTCTACAGCTAAGAAGGTGAAGTTTTTACTTTCTCTTTGTCCCTCGGATAAATTTGATTTCAAAATTGACATGCTACTACATTCAGGGATGATAAAATGAAATATTCTCCCCAAATGCATGACCTGGAACCTTTTGTTTAGAAACCCTATCTAAGAGTGTCTCCAAAACTTCATCTTTTGTTTCATCAATTTAAATTTGATGAAAAACGTACAAAACTGATGCTCCAACGTTAACATCAAATCAGTATCAAATTGAGGATATCTCAAATTTTTTATCAAATTGAGGATGCTGGAACCTTTCACCAAATTATTGTAGATAGCCATTAGCTTTACAAGTGGTTGTTGGACAATGCTTGAGCACGGGATGACCGGCTACTTGACCACCTCCTTGCAAAATTGTCTATAACTGAAACAAAAGTTTACACTGGCTGGCCGACTGGCCGGACATCCCGGGTCGTCCTCCTGATCGATCGACCGGTGGTTTGATGAAATTTCAAATTATTCCGTTGGAACGTGCAATATCAGATGAAACTTTTACTCAAATTTGATATAAAAAAAAGAAAAGAGAGTAGACGTTGGAGATGCTCTAAGAGATACCTCAATCTATTCTCAATCAGTTACATTTTTTGATGTCCAACTACACAGCCGTAACATTTGTAATTATGTGCTTTATAATTGTTCTTGCTCTTATAGACAGACTTTTATAAATTGGTTTCATCATGATATTCAAATCTCTAAATATTGATCTACTACTCATGAAGTAATATTTGATACTCGTCAGCTCTAATCATCTGATTTTTAAAAGTGCTAAAAGTTATCCATTCTAAACTGATTTGCAAATGTTGTTGCAGGAGCTGAATGCCAGGAAGCAGGAAAATGTGCAAATGGAATATATTAGAGAAAGCAACAATGATTTATTGGAGTATTTGCAGTCCTTGGAATCTGATATGGTACCCACCTGGATTTTTTCCCCCCATGCAATATAGTGCTTCTATGCTTGAATTGGGTTCCTTAGCATATGCCATTTGTTTCAACAGGTGATTGAACTAGCACAACCATCATCTTTAGAGGTTGAGGAAATTATTCACCAACTTGTTCAAAACATATTAAGGAAATTCTTTAAAGATGATTTTAGCTCTGATTTTGTGGGAGATTCTGCTATAAGGAATGTCGAGAACTTACAAAACGGTGATGATGAGTGTTGCAATACCATAGGCACTTCACGGAATTACCTAGCAAAGCTTCTTTTCTGGTTAGTATTTTGTAGTCGGTGTTTCTTCATCACTTATCACACAGGCATTACTAGAAACAAGTTATTCATACCTAATCGTAATTCCACCCTGTTTTTAAGCATTGCTAATTCTATTGCTCCGATGGATCAAATCATTTATTTATTATTATTATTATTATTATTATTATTATTTTCGTGGAAGTGCAGAATTAAGATGTTCCTTTGATGACATTGGCAGGTGTATGTTATTGGGTCATCACTTGAGAGGCTTGGAGAACAGATTGCATCTAAGTTGTGTTGTCGGCTTGTTGTAAGTGAGCAGTAAAGAGGGTGTATATTCTTTTGTTGTGAATTTTCTTTTCAAATTTTCTATTTATGTTCGTTACTTTTACTTTTATTGAGAAAAATAAACTTAAAATGTGCAATCATCTCATTGGTTTCCTTTTCGTTTTAATAAATCATGTAATCATCTAGCAGAATATAAACTGGGTGGGCAATTGCCCCGGCTCGAATCAATGGAAATGTATTAAATAAATCGTCTTTGTTGTTTGGTTGATTGCACAGCTAACTCAAGCTGTTTAGCATACATTACAAATTTTAAATAAATAAAAAAAATTGATCTAATGAAGTTAACAGTGCCCACCACGTGTAATAGTTTTCTCCCCAATATATTCCTCTTCTTTGTCCAATTGTTTTCGTTAAAAATAAAAAATAAAAAAATGGCATTCCTGAAATTACAAAGAATTAAAGACAATAATAATCAAATAATTACATTGTATTTGTTCTCAAGAGAATCATTACAAAAAAAATGCTTAGAGGCCACAAATGCTATATAACTCAGTTGTATATATATACAAATCAATCCTCTGTAATGAGGTAGATGAAAAAATATAAATCGTTTTCGTTGACCATTGTTACAACTGTTCATGATGTTGGGAATGGGTTCTGTGGAGATCATAAGGTGCCCATATATGATCAACTGTGCATGGAGATTTGGCATCGAGACTCACCCATGGCTTCCCTTTGCCACACCAATTCACCCATGGCTTCCCTTTTCCACTCCAATGCAAAAGACTAACCAGACCCAGATGCAAATTCCTGCAACTATACACCACATTATGCCCACCAAGCACTTGTTGGTTCCATCTATACCAAACACTAGCAAAAATGGCGGCAATGAACCCAATTCATATATCTTCGTCTTTCTGTATCTCCATCCATTTCTCTATCTTGAACTTGTAATTCCCTTCTCCACCTCGCCAAATACATCACCATCACACCCGTGTTAAAATGACACAGTCTCTTCCCTTCAAACACCATTGACAACTTCGCATCAATACTAAACTCATCGGTGAAGTACTTGGTGAAATTAGTACGGCAAAACTCAGGAGCTCCGATTATTCTTGACCCAGTTAAAGAGAGGGATCAGAGCTTCTGAATGTCGTCAACAATGATCATATCGGAGTCTAGATAGATCACACGGTTTATGCAGGGTTCAAGTATGTCAGTGAAGAATGTTCTCGCGTAGTTCAATGTGTCGCCAAGAGCTTGTCTGATGAAAGGGCTGCCAACTAGGCTTGGGATAATGGTGCAGTGTTATGTAATTGGAGACAATTCCCCTTCAGTCTAAAATTTATAGTGGAGGGTGCTATTTGGGCCAATGGGGCCTACTGCAGTTTCATTTCAATAATTTAAACCCGTTTATTTTATCAGACATTTCATGTATTCCATCTATACAAAAAATTAGATTGGCATGGTAACTATAAATTGTTCAATTTATCGTTTTTTTTTTACTTAAAAAATGGATGGCAATAGTGTTTTTAAAAAGAAACTATACATTTTAGTAAATGCTGAGATATTTTTGAAAGGTGATACTAATGACATAGTATTACCGTTAAATTGAAATTTTTTTCTACTAGGGGAGGAGAGTATTGTAGCCTTGTAGGCTGCTGAGGATTAGGCCTCTCTGTATTTCTTCCTAATCTAGGACTGTAGAAACTTTGGGAATGAATCTAGCAAGGGTTTTTGAAGCATGAAAACTAAACTAAGTGTTATATGGATCTTCACACTCAATGTAATATTCACCTTCGGCCATGACAATGTCTTTTGAAGCTTGAAGGAAGATGGACATGGATGGAGGTCTTCTAGTCCTTGTATTTGCTCTCATAGATGGGGATTGAGAAGCATAATATATTGACGAGAAAAAGGGCTTTGCCATCCAATGTCTAATGTTAATTTATGAGTTTTTTTTTGTCATGAACTGAGTATAGTAATAGACAAATAGAAAATACATACAAAGATGATAAGTTTCAATTACAAAAATGACATTGTCATATTATTATTATTATTGTTATTTATTTATTTACAAACTGAAATCAATGGAAATATTGACCCCCATTAACAAAAAATTTGAATAGCTAGAAGCAGCGTGAATATAGTAAATAAATCATCTTTGTTGTTTTGGTTAGCATACATTGCAAATTAAATTATAAGATAAGATAGTGACTACGATTGATTTAACGAAGTTAACGGTCCCCACAATGTGTTGTAGTTTTTTTCCCAAGAAAATCCTCTTCTTTGTTCAATGTGTTTTTGTAAAAAATAGCATTCCTAAATCTCAAAGAAATAAGACAATAATCATTACAAGAAAAATGTTTTAGAGGCCGCAAATGCTGTATAACTCAGTTTGTAATCTGTATAGATATATACAAATGAATCCTCAAGAATGAGGTAGGAAAAAGAATGAAAAAATTATCAATCGTCTACAGCTGTTCATGACGTTGGAAATGGGTTCTATGGAGATCATAACGTGCCCATAGATGATCAACTAAGCATGGAGATCCGGCATCGAGCCTCGCCCATGGCTTCCCTTTTCCACTCCAATGCAAAAGACTAACCGGACCCGGATGCAAATTCCTGCAACTACTCACCACATTGTGCCCACCAAGCCCATGTTGGTTCCATCTATGATCAATTGACTCAACATCTCCACCAAACACTAGCAAAAATGGTGGCAATGAACCCAATTCATATATTCTCTTCTCTTTCTGTACCTCCATCCATTTCTCTATCCTCACCTTGTAATTCCCTTCTCTCCACCTCCCCAAATCCATCACCATCACACCCGTGTTAAAATAACACGGTCTCTTCCCTTCAAACGCCATTGACAACTTCGAATCAAACCAGAACTCATCGGTGAAGTATTTCTTGAAATTCGAATGGCAGTACTCTGGAGCTCCGATTACTCTTGACCCAGTTAA
Organism: Camellia sinensis; assembly: GCF_055761805.1. Taxonomy (NCBI): domain Eukaryota; kingdom Viridiplantae; phylum Streptophyta; class Magnoliopsida; order Ericales; family Theaceae; genus Camellia; species Camellia sinensis. Next base: position 242,662,291 of record NC_138961.1, on the reverse strand, counting down.
AGCGATGGACCAGAGCTTCTGAATGTCGTCAACAACGATGATATCGGAGTCTAGATAGATCACGCGGTTTACGCAGGGTTCGATAATGTCAGCTATGTATGATCTCGCGTAGTTCAATGGGTTGTCGAGAGCTTGTCTGATTGAAGACGAGATCAAACTTTTCACGACTCCTTCGTTGAATGAGTAAACCTTGAAGGGTAGAGATGGGAATGTGGATTTGACGATTTGGGTCAATTCGGTGGGATTGGGGGTGTTGGAATCGGAGGCGACGAAATGGAAGTAAACGTTTTCTGGGCACGATGTGTGCTTGAGAACAGAGTAAATCGCGGCCATGGAACCTCTCAAGTACTTAGCATCGAGTGTCATTGCGATGTGAACGAGAAACGAAGCACAGGTCGATGATGAGTTGTTTGATACTGGAATTTGACATTCGGGTCCATTTCTATATACGGGTGCTTCATTAAATTGAAATCCGTCATTGAAACTCAAATTTTCTGTCACTTTCTCGGGAAACAATCGAATGGCGAAGACGGGGGAGAGAAACAGAGAAACAAGTATGAGAACAGAGACCAATCGGTGAGGCATGCTAGATAGAACAGCAATGATTTTGGTTTTCTGGGTTTGTTTGAGAATGGAGGAAAGAAGAGAGGTTGCTTAGAGAAATGGTGAGACGAGGTGAGATATTGAAAGTCTATGTTGATTTTCTTGGTATATATGAACAAAGAAGAAAAACAAGAACGCGTAGAGTTGATGAGAGAGAGAGAGGAGGACAATTCAAATGGGTTGGCGTACTAAGAATGATTCCAAAGTGTTAGGTTCGAGAAAGCTCACCACCAATTGGTTCACACGCATCATTGAAGACAATGTCAGTCCACATGCCTCGTATCTATATATATTTATTTATTTCTTTAGTTACCATACACGTCCCACCCAGGCTGTTTCCAGGATACTTCTTCACTTCTATGTTTTATTTATTTATTTTTTCATTTTCTATTTATAGATTTATTTTTATTTTTTTTTTGGTAAACAGGAACTAAAATAAATTAAGTAGGACAGTACAAAGTTCTGGGATAACTAATCCCGCGAGCATCATCATACAATTGATTAGCAATACATGGTGGAGCAAAATCAAAAATATGTAAGGTATCAGTTGTGGGAGAGGCTTGATTTGCTAGAATATCCGCGCAGCTGTTTCCTTCGCGGTAGATATGATTAATCACTTGGACTCCCAGCTGCTGTAACAGGAACCTGCAGTCATGGATTAAATTACTCAAGTGATGGTTAGCATTTTTACTACCCATGATGAGTTGTTTGACAAGCAAAGAGTCGGTTTCCACTTCAATGTTTCTGTAACCTTTATCGAACGCCAAATTTAGGCCATCACGGAGTGCCCAAAATTCGGCTTCTAGACTTGAAGCAGTTCCTATGTTTCTGCAAAATCCAGTAACCCATTGGCCCCATTTATCTCGGATAATTCCTCCACCAGAAGCAGGCCCCGGACAGCACTTGGCTGAACCATCAGTGTTCAGTTTGTAATTGCAAAGATAAGGAGGGTGCCAAGAGATAAAATGGGTGGATTTTGATCTGGTAGGTTGGAATAGGGTGGAGGTATGCTGCCATTCAAGGGCCAAGGAAGTGATAAGTGAAGGGTTAAAAGGGGTAGGGTTGTTTGGGGAGAAACAGTGAGAATTTCTAGCTTTCCAAAGGGACCAACAGGTGATTGGGAAAATAATGGACCAAGCAACATTGGTGGAATGGAGAACTGCGGATTGACAATTTGTGCGGACCCAATTAGTGAAGGCAAGGTTGAAAGAGTCCTTGAGAAGTGGGGGAATCCCAATGGAGTTCCAGTGATCTTGTGAGCTTGGGCAATCTCTAAGGATATGGCAAGTGGTTTCGGGAGCAAGCAAACAAAGGGGGCAAGTATCATCCGAGGTGATGTTTCGACAGAAGAGTAGGGATTTGGTGATGATGCGTTGATGAAGGCATAACCAAAGAAAGTGGGTTATTCTAGGGCTAGCATGGATGCGCCAGACCCAATCCCAATTGGATAAAGGGGGGGATATGGTGAAATCTTTTGAAAGGAGGTAGGCAGATTTTGATTGAAAATCACCATTCACAGAAAAATTCCAAATAGCTTGATCGTCACCCGAAGAAAACCAAGGAAGAGTGATACTTTTGATTTTGTTACCAATGAATGGAGGGAGGACAAAGGAGATTTTAGAGAGATCCCACGAATTATCACACCAACAGTCACTAATTTTCAAGGACACTTCATCCCTAGTGAGAGGACCCGATATGACATTTCTAAGTAAACCAATGCCCACCCAGTTATGCAGCCAAAAGGATGTGGTTAAGCCATTCCTAAGGAGGGTTTTGGTTCCTTTTTCAATAATATTGTGACCTTTGTGGATACCTCTCCAGGTTGGTGAAGCTCTAGTGGGTCTAAGGTTGGGATTTTTATATTTGGCATTAAGAACCTTAACCCACAAGGCATCTTTATCACGTTGCAAGCGCCAACCTAGTTTTGCCATCGCAACACGGTTAACAAGGTTGGATTGCCTAATACCCAAACCCCCGAAGTGTTTAGGTTTGGTCACAGTGTCCCAACTAATGGCATGGATTTTGCGGATCGCAGAATTTGAACCCCAAAGGAAGTCCCTATTGATTTTGTCAAGAGCTTTACAAGTGGAAATGGGAAGGTAATTACATTGCATAATGTAAGAGGGAATGGCGGCATTTACAGCTTTAATGAGAGTGGTGCGACCAGCTTTTGATAATAGTTTGCTCTTCCAACCACTAAGTTTGGACTGAATTTTTTCAACGAGGAAGTGGTAGGTGGCTCTGTTGGGTCTGTTATGAAGGATAGGGCAGCCTAGATATTTGCCAAGATTAGTGGTTTTTGGGATTTGGAGAGTGAGGGCAAGGTGATCTTGGATTTCGGTATTAAGGTTGGCTGAAAAGAAGACTTTTGATTTAAGGAAACTAACTTTCTGGCCTGATTGGGTACAAAAGTCTTGCAAAATATTTTTGATGCACTCACAATTGCTATCAGTAGCTTTACCAAAGAGGATGAGATCATCCGCGAAGAAAAGATGGGATAGTTGCGGACCACCCCTACTGAGTGTGATTGGAGCCCAGAGATTTTCATCACAAGCCTTGTTGATGGTAATGGAGAGGTATTCAAGGCAGAGAATGAAAAGATAAGGTGATAAGGGATCGCCTTGACGGATACCTCTAGTGGGTGTAAAAGAATCAGTCAAACCACCATTAAACAAGATAGCAAAGGATGATGTGGAAACACAAGACATTATGAGGTTGATCCAGAGGGGGGGAAAGTTGAAGAAGGTTAAGACTTGTCTAATAAAACCCCATTCAAGACGGTCGAAAGCCTTTTCGAGATCTAACTTGATGAGCATGTTTCCGGATTTCCCTTTTTTGGATTTGAATTGATGGACACATTCTTGAACAATGATGACATTGTCAGTTCCTTTTCTGCCCGGAATGAAACTTGATTGGAGAGGACTGATGATGTCATTCAAAAAGGGGCGAAGACGAGCCACAAGGGTTTTGGTAATCACTTTATAAATAGTGTTACAAAGCCCAATGGGACGAAATTGAGTGATGGTTTCAGGGTGGTCAGATTTGGGGATAAGACACAGAAGGGTTTGATTAATTTCAGGTTGGATCTTACCAGTGACAAAAGCATCTCTCACACAATGGAAAACAGAGGTGTTTATGAGGTTCCAACAGCGTTGGAAGAAAGCTGGGTGGAGGCCATCGGGGCCAGGAGCTTTCCAGGGCTTGAAAGTATGAAGAACAGACTGAATTTCCTGCAACGAAGGAGGATTAGAGAGAGAACAATGAAGAGTGTTATCAATGGTGGGAAAAGTGAGGGCGGTTTGAGGGAAAAGATTTTCAGAGATGCTAGAAGATGTGAAGAGGTCCTTGAAGTGAGTTACAATAACCTCTTTAATCTGACCCTCTTCGTACAACCAGCTGTTGTTTGAAGTTTTTAGGGCAAAGATTTTGTTTCTTCTGCGGTGGGACAGGACAGAAGCATGAAAAAATTTTGTGTTTCGGTTGCCATCAAGAGTATAGTTAATTCTGGCTTTGAGGGCCCAAAAATCTTCCTCCATTTTGAGAATACCATTATAGTCATTGATGAGAGATTTTTCAAGATCAAGGAGGAAGGGATTTGAAACAGAGTCAAGAGATTTTTGAACCCCAAGAATCCTAGCAGCAAGTCTTTTTTTTCGAAGGAAGATATTACCAAAAGTGGTCTTATTCCAAAGAGAGACTCTAACTTTAAAATCAGAAACACAGTTGGTGTAAGGGTTAGTGGGATTGCTCCAACTTTCTTTGACAACACAAAACAAAGATGGGTCAGAGAACCAAATAGACTCAAAGCGAAAGGGCCGGACAGTTCTACGGAGGTGAGGATTTAGATTGAGGAGAATGGGGCAGTGATCAGAGTGGATTCTGGGGAGGTGAAAAATTGTTGTGTCAGGGTATAAAAGGTGCCAATCATTGTTACAAAGAGCACGGTCAAGGCGCTCTCTGATGATTCCACCAGCTTGTCTAAGGTTGGTCCAAGTGAAACGGGGTCCAGAAAAACCCAAGTCCATAAGGCCACAGTGATCTATGCAACTTTTGAATCTCTGGGAGCGATAAGGATTAATGGCTCGCCCACCAAATTTATCCGCATTTGAAAGAATTTCATTGAAATCACCCACTATAAGCCAAGGAGAGTTGTGGTTATCAGCAAAAAGCTTAAGGTTATCCCACAGGTCTCTTCTTAGATTATAGTGAGGACTTGCATAAATAGCAGAGAAAAACCAACTAGCAGAATTTGAATGTACCTGAACAAAGGCGTGGATTTCCTGCTGAGTCACAGAGAGGATGTCGCAACAGACTTCAAGATCATTCCAGAGCAGCCAAATGCCGCCAGCAAAGCTAACGGGTTCTGAGATTTCAAATTTGGGGAAGCCAAGGCTTTCACAGATTTCTCTACCTCTATCCCCACCAATTCTGGTTTCAGTGATAACAACTATGTAAGGTTGATGTTCATTCCTCAGGTTGTGAAAATGTCTTCTAAAATGGGGGTTAGCTGCCCCACGGCAATTCCACAATAGGACTTTCATTGGAGACTTAAACAAGGGAGGGTTGGGGGTTTCCCCCAAGTTCAGATCCGCCTGCGAAGACACCCATCCTGGGTCCAAGCTGGTTTTCTTCTTCCTGTTCCAGTATGGGGTTAGGCAGACTGAGTGTTCTAGAGCCCAATTTACGGGCGTCGTGTAAGATTTGGCGATAACGCGAAGGCGGAGGAGATCTGGTTCTGCTAGGATTTTTTCCACTTTGGGAAATTGGCCTGGGAGAATGAACTCCCTTGGGATGGTGAAGAGACGGTGAAAGTCCAGCGGTGGGGGTTCTGGGATAGGAAGGAGAGTCTCCACAACTAGGTTGTTCTGGAAACTTTGGAGATTTGGGAGAAATTGGATAGGTTGGGTCACAATCTGGTTCAATTGAATCACCTGTGGAGGGGAATCGGAGAGGTGGGTGAAGGGTGTTGACAGGTAAGTTACCACCACAGTTTGGCGATGAAGATATTGTGCTGGAACAGGGAAGAGAGGGGAGAGGGTCATCCAAATGTTCATTACTTCCAGATCGAACCACCCCAAGATGTGGGTGGGATCCCTTTGAATCTCTTGGATCAGACGATCGTCCACCCTTTGGTAGTGACCTCCTGCCATCATGTACCAGCCCTGTTGGCTTTGTGAGTCTGTGGTGGTAAAGCGAAAGGGGATAGCCAGATCTGGGGTTGAGTTTAGGAGAGAGGAGTGTGGTTGGGATGGGCTCCTCCGGGTCAGTGCGAGGTTGCGAAGACGAGGCATGGGTTTGGTTTGGGCTGTTAGGGGTTGGGGTGGGGGTGGGGGTGAAGACAGGGGCAAGAGGGTTTAAGGAAGAGGGGAGATCCATCGCAGGGGTCACTGGGTTTGCAGAACTTAACGAATCAGAGGGGATAACTTGTGCAGAGTTCTGGGACAGAGAGGAAGCTGGGATGAGGGGCGTAGACAGAGAAGGGAGGAGAGGTGTAAAAGGTAAGGCGTGTTTGGAGAGATTGGGGGAGGTAGATGGGGGGGTAGGGGGACAGCTGGGGTCGACAGAAGAGGAGGGTTGGTCAACGGTTGTACAGTCAGAGAGGGTTTGAAAGAGATTAGAGATAGGCGTGGTGGATGTGGGGCCCAAGGATGCCAATGGTTGGGATATTTTTAGGGGCACTTTCTGCTGCCAGACTTTTTGACTTTCATTTCCATGCAAGGAGTCGCGATTTTGTCCTTGGTTCTGGACACCCTTTGTACCAACAACTCTAGTGAGGTTTTTTTTCAAAGGTTTCTTCCTCGCAACAAGCATCCAAGAACCGAAGGGTTGATCATCATCTTGTTCAAGGGGAGTGTGAACAGTAATTGGGGCTGATGTGGATGTAGAGTTGGGAAGTTTGCAATCACCCCTTTTATGGCCCATACGACCACAATCAAAACATACGGAGGTAATTCCTTCATAAGACACTTTTTGGATAAAAGAACCCACTTTAATCTTGGAGATAAGAGGCTTGGATAAGTCCACTTGAATACAGAGTCTAGCAAACCTTCCCCTATTGCCATTTTCTGTATGAACGTCGATTTTAAGGAGTGTACCAAGCAGGTTACCCAATCTTTTCAGAGTACTTCTGTCATAATACTCTATAGGTAGGCCTTGGAGTCGAGCCCAGATGACTGTGGTGGACATAGTAGCTCTGTTTGTGTGAAATTCAGGTTCCCATTTTTGTAACGCCAGAAAATTTACACCAATAAACCATGGACCATCGTTGAGAACTTTGTGAAGATCAGACTCCAGGTGGAATTTAATGAGATAGTAGTGGTTACCTAAGTCAATCCCATGGATAGGACCAGAAGGTTTCCAAAGTGAGTTGATTCTATTCATAAGAAGACTATAACTCACATTGCGACCCATAAGTTTAACAATAAGTGACTGATTCCAAGGATCGCGAATGCGAGTTAGTTCTTCCTGGGAAAAGGTGATGCAAGGAAGCTCACAGTCATCTACTTCCTCACTGAGGGGGTTAGTAGTAACAGTACCAGGAGGAAAGAGAGTAGGGATATCGTCTGAAGGGAAGGGTGAGGCAAGGGCCTCTTTGAAAGAGCTGAAACGGGGGTTGTTACCTGATGGGTGCCCATTTTTCCGGAGATGCCTCTCGAGAAGATCAGTTTCTTCCTCTGTTTGTCCGTTGGCTTCATCCTCTGGTTGTGCGATGGTTTTGCCGGCTGCTGTGGAATGAACTTGTGCTGTTGGTCGTCCGTCTGTGCCTCCTGCAGTTTCACCAGCCATTTTCCTCTGGTCACACTTCACGGCTGTCTTTGCCAACTTGTCTAATGTGCCGGCTGTTTTTTTCTGGGTTTATAGATTTATTATTATGCTATGTTATGGCTTCATAGCTAGAGTAAGATCATGAATCATAAAAAAAATATTATGAAAATGATTATAAAAGATTTTTTATTTTTAATTTATATATATAATAAAATATAACACATTAATTTAATAATGAAAAAAAATTATGATACATTTCATAATATTTTTTCTATGATTCTTAATTTATACTATATATATTAAGTACAATGAGATTTTTAACCCAAAGTCTTGTGGGAGCTCCAATCTCCTAATCTAAATTTTCTGATTTCTTGATTTAAAAAAAAAATCTTAGCATTTATTAACTTCTCTCAACTCCCAAGTCTTACCCTCATAATAACACTTTAATGAACAAGCATAAAAAAATTCTTTGAAATCCAACAAATGAATTCCTTGAAAAGTCCCAACACATATGATTATTATCCCCTCGTAATAACACTTTAATGCATTAAAAATAAGCATAAATTTTTTTTTTGAAAAGTCTAACACATATGATTATTATCAAAATATTAAATTTTAATATAATATAATAATAAAAAAAAAGATATTTAATTCTTTAAAAAGTCCAACACATATGATTATTATCAAAATATTAAACTTTAATATAATATAAAAAAAAGAAAGAAGATACTTAAAAAAAAAAAATTTAAAAATCACAATTTACATATATATATATATATATATAATTATAAATACAATCTGTGTATAACACGAGTGATATACTAGTATTATTCTTATGGGTATGGGGTGATTTCAAGGGTTGGGAAGACATTCCTTGGAATATAATACAAGCGTGATTCGATTGTAAAGGAGCACGTGGACAGCGGTGCATGGCTTTGGCTGCATTGGATTCAATTAATTAAAATTTTTTATTTATGAGGTGCGGTTATTTGACCCATCACATAATTTTGAATGCATAATAAAATAAGAGGGAAGCCTAGCTTCACATTACCCTTAATTAAATAGGTACATGTTTGTCACACATGAAACATAACTCTCTTTCATTCATGCACCAACCTACTATTACTATATTACTATATTAGTAATTTTTAATTATTATTTTTAGTGTGTGATTGGATTTGAAGAGTTTAATGAAAAATATAATATAATACTTAAAAGAAATAAAGTAAAAGTTAAACTTTTTTCTCATTTTCAATTATATAATTGAATTTTTCACAAATTCAAAATCTAATCTAACCTTAATAAGAGTGGACAAATTCTTCCAACCGCAGAGTAAAAAATGAGAAAATAGGATTCATAAGAGTTGATGTGTTTTGTTATTAGTTAGTATGAGTTGTTATTGTATACATTTTATCATAATATATAGAATATGAGAGGGTAATTTTTGGAAAAAATTGGGCCGAGTTTCGAGTTGGGCTTTGGGGCCCAAAACGCAAAGGACTAAGTAAAAAGGCCGTAATGGATACTCTGGCCCAAGGAGGTGAGATTACTCCGGCTCAAGAAGAGATAGTTGCGTCGGCCCAAGGAAGAGTAAAGCTACTCCGGTCCGGAGTAGCCTCGGAGTTAGGCCGGTCTCAGAGTTAGTCCGGTCGCAGTATGCTCTGGGAAGGCCGGTTTCGGAATTAGTCCGGTCGTGACTTACAATGGTTAGGTCGGTCAGAACTTGTTATTTGGAAGTTTGATCTAAGCACACCAAGGTTGAACAGGGGCAGCCGAAGTAAGAAGTTAGAGGAGAAGACCGAGCTAAGGATAGTTCGGCCCTCTGTGGCTCGGTATAGCCAATTTTACTTCGGTCAAATGGAAGTTCGGCCATAAAGAAAACCATCCCACTTGGTTTAAGCAGTGGGGGAGGGTGTAAAATGATAAGCATTATCCTTAGGAGAATGAATCCTAGGAGGACTCTGCATGGAGAAGTACAAGTCCTACTAGGATTGTGCCGCGGAAAACTTATAAAAGCTCACAAACATCACCTTGGAGGAGGTAATTGAACACAACCTTTTTGAGAGCATAAATCTTTGTCTATTTTCCAAGCTTACTAACTTAGGCATCGGAGAGGTTTCCGGCACACACCCGCCGGCTAGCTCACGTTTGTGTTTTCAGGTGATAAAGCGACGTCGTACGGAGGAGCGTGGACTTGGTCAACAGGATTATACGAGGAGAATTATTTCCTCCCCGTACAATTGGCGCCGTCTGTGGGAAGAACAGACAAGAACAAAAAACCTCTTGACTAAGCTTCTCCTTTTCTCATTCAATGGCACACATTGAAGACTTGCCGCAGTCCGCCGTCGACGGGCTAACTCCAGACGGGGGCGCAAGGCGTGAAGGATTACCCTCTGTCCCTCCTATGGCAGATTTGGAGCCCCAACAACATAACTCCAGGAGGAGTGGCAGGGGAAGGCGGAATAGCAGCCCTCGTTACTCTCAAAGTCCTGACAGGCAAAGGAGGAGGATTGATCCTCAAGCCCTGGAAGATCGCGTAAAGGAACAAGATGAACTAATTCGGAAGATGGCGGCGGACATGGAAGCATTAAAACGCCAGATGAAGACTAAAGAGGTGGCGACAGGAGAGGGGCGCAAGCACAAGACGCCCCCTCGCCACTCAGAGAATCGTAGTAGGAATACTACACCCTCCCAAGGAGAGAGCAGAAGCCTCAGGACAGGCGACACTCACTCCTTATCTTCAAGGACTCGTCACTCCAGGTCTGAGAGGACGAGATCCGAAAGATCATACACTGAAGGAAGCACATATTGGCCTTCACATTCACACCAAACCAGATCTAGACAAACGGAGCTCCCCAGGTCATCCGACTTACGAGCCGTACTCGAAGAAAAAGCACGATGCAAAGAGGATGCCAGGGCAAGGGATCCACACCGAGTTTCGGCCTTACAACGGTTAGCTCCTCGGACGCATGGAAGCGTCGAGGTTGGAATGCCAATACCGCAACCGGCCTACGAACCAACGGACAAGGCATTGGCAAGACTACAGACTTCACCGTTTGTCCCAGCAATCGAAAACGCGCCCCTGCCATCAGGCTTCCTTCAGCCGAAATTCAATACATATGAAGGGAAGACGGACCCATATTCACACATGAGCCACTTTCGCCAAGTCATGGCTGTGTACAGGCGAAACGAGGCCTTAATGTGCATACTCTTCCCGTCAAGTCTGGGCAACCTAGGCTTGACTTGGTTCGAAAAGCTCCCAGAGGGCAGCATAGCCTCCTGGGCCCAATTGGCAGAAGCGTTCGTAACGAGGTTTCGGACAAATACTAAGACACCGGTGGAGATAGACCAGTTACTCTCCATCGACATGGGTGAGAAAGAGACCCTCAGATCTTACAACAGTCGCTACTGGGAGACATTCAACCAGATTGGAGACTGCCCCACCAATCTAGCCATCGCGCAATATAAAAGAGGCCTACCAGTAGGGAACAGACTAAGGGATTCGATTACCATGACGCCACCCCTCACCATGGAGGCCCTGATGGAGAGAGTGCATCAGCACATCAGGGTAGAAGAGGATGGCGCACGTACAAAAGCAAAATCTAGTGCAACCGTAGTACCAGAAAAGAAGACCTCAGCAAAGGTCAATACGGTAGATCGGCAGAATAAAAACGGACGTGGCAGACGAGATAACGGAGAAGACCCAGACAAAAGATGGTTGAAAATTCGCACTGCCATAACAACGGTGTTTAAAAAACCAATATATCGGATTCTGAGCGAAATAAAAGACGAGCCATTTGTCAAGTGGCCAGCCAAGCTAGGGGAAGCTCAGAAGAATTACGACGACAGATCACGGTGCACCTTCCACAAAGAAAAGGGGCACCGAACTGAGAATTGCACGCCACTGAGACAGCACTTGGAAGAATTGGTGGTAGCAGGCCACTTGGACAAATACATTGAAGGAGGAGCGCAACCGGCCCCCCAAGATCATAATGACCACCCCAATAGAATGCCAATCGACGCACCACCTCAAGGCATTATCAATGTAATTCATGGAGTTTTTGAACCTGAGCGCGTATGCGAGCTCAGAGGTTCAATCAAGAAGGCTGAGCACTTCAGGGAAGTATTAAGTGCCCAACCTGCCATCAAGAAGGGGAGGACAGAGGCAACAAACGTCATGTCCTTTTCGGATAAGGACTTAGAACGAATTTACTGCCCCCATAATGATGCCCTGGTTATCACTCTCCGAGTCAAGGATTTTGACGTCAAGCGGATTCTGATTGACCAGGGTAGTTCATGTGAGATCATGTATTACGACACATTCAAGCAACTAAAGCTGCAAGACAAAGACCTGGCACCTGCAGTTTCTCCCCTGATTGGATTCAACTCCATGCCAGAGTGGCCTGTCGGCAAAATAATCCTTCCAGTCAGAGCAGGGAGTGTAACAAAACAAGTGGAGTTCTGGGTATTGAAGGTCCCCTCCACATACAACATCATCTTGGGCAGAACATGGCTGCATGCCATGCGTTCGGTAGCATCATCATACCATCAGGTAATGCGGTTCCCCAACGACACCGGCATAATTGAAGAAGTCTATGGCGATCAGATCATGTCAAAACAATGTTTCGCCACAGCGAATGGAAGCCGAGCGGCCAAAGGATACGTTCATTCGGTGGAAGAGCCAGAAAGTAATGAACTATTCGCGGATGTCGGCAAAGAGGCTGATCAGAAAGCGGTAGAGGACCTGGTGGAGGTAAAAATAGATGAGAAGAACCCGGATAAGTTCTTCTTGCTTGGCTCATCGTTGTCCAGCACTGAGAGATCAGAGGTCTTGGAATTCTTGACCTCTAATATCGAAGTGTTTGCCTGGACGCCCTACGACATGCCAGGTATTGACCCAAACTTCATCAGTCACCAACTCAATGTCCACCCATCCGCCAGACCAGTCATCCAACGCACGCGCAGATCGGCACTCCACCACGCCGAAATAGTGGCAGAAGAGGTAGGCAACCTGCTGGAGGCAGGAGTAATAAGAGAAGTGCACTACCCAAGATGGATCTCCAACACAGTCGTAGTGCCGAAAAAGAATGGTAAATGGCGTGTCTGCGTCGACTACAAAACAGTCAACAAGGCGTGCCCAAAAGATAGCTTTCCTCTACCAAGGATAGATCAACTGGTGGACCTGACGGCAGGGCATAACCGACTTAGCTTTCTGGATGCATACAGAGGCTACCACCAGATCGCCATGCATGAACCAGACCAAGAAGTCACATCCTTCACAACACCAAGGGGGTTATATTGCTACAAGGTCATGCCCTTTGGCCTAAAGAACGCTGGGGCGACATTCCAAAGGATGGTCACCAAGATGTTCGAACCATTGTTAGGCAGAACAATGGAGGCTTACATCGACGACATGGTGGTCAAAAGCAAGGATGAGAATGACCATCTTAAAGACCTAGGCGAGATGTTCCAGATCCTGAAGAAACACAAGCTGCGCCTCAATGCGTCCAAATGCGCATTCGGAGTTGGATTTGGCAAATTTTTGGGCTTCCTGGTGACCAACCGAGGTATAGAAGCCGACCCCTCTCAGATCAAAGCAATCCAGGAGTTGGAGAGACCAAACTCAGTCAAAGAAGTGCAGCATCTCACTGGTATGGCGGCTGCACTCAACCGGTTCATAAGCAGATCGTCGGACAGACTACGACCGTTCTTCCAGGCTTTAAAAGCCAAGTTTGAGTGGGATGAAGAATGCGACCGAGCTCTGGAAAGCTTGAAGGAGTACATGTCTTCCCCACCACTACTTGTTACTCCAGTACCTGGTGAAGAACTCTTTTTGTACCTGGCAGTCTCTCAGCACGCAGTCAGCGTAGTGTTGGTCCGTGCAGAAGGAATACAACACCTGCCCATCTTTTATGTCAGCAAGACATTGTTGGGAGCCGAAACAAGGTACTTGCCCTTGGAGAAACTAGCATTAGCATTAATGATGGCATCCAGAAAATTGGCACACTACTTTCACGCCCACACCATAGTCGTCCTCACAGCCTTTCCACTAAAAGCTCTATTTGAAAGGGCGAACTTTAGTGGGCGAATCTTAAAATGGGCAGTGGAGTTGGGTCAATTCGACATTAAGTTCCAACCCAAGACCGCAATAAAAGCCCAATCTCTGGCAGACTTCGTCGCAGAGTTTACTCCTGGAAGTCATCATATCTGCCCAGTCGACCTGACTGACACAACCGAACTAGGGACGGAAGTTGACGCCGGAATAGCGCAACCCCTAGTGGAAGGTAGTCAATCAAGCACAAAGGCAGACCATACTAAGGACAACAAGGAAGAGCCAAACAAAGGCTCACCAGCAGTTCAAACAGAGGACGAAGGGCAGACAGCCAACATGGACTTTGAAGAAAACACCATTCTTGACCTCACGACATCATCTGATCCTTCCACTTGCTGGAAACTATTCGTTGGAGAGATGTGGAAGCTCTTTGTGGATGGAGCATCCAACCGACATGGTGCAGGGCTTGGCATAGTCCTCATCTCTCCAGACGGCCTGGTTATAGAGCAAGCAATCAACCTTGGCTTCCCAGCATCCAACAATGAAGCGGAGTATGAGGCGCTTCTCGCAGGACTCAAGTCAGCACACTTCATGAAAGCAACCGAAATAATGGTATACAGTGACTCTCTGCTGGTGGTAAACCAAATTTCTGGCGAATACGAAGCAAAGGACGACAGAATGGCCAAGTACCAAGAGTTAGTCAGAACAGAGATCAAGAAGTTTGATGTGGTAAGGATAGAACAAATTGGCAGGGAGGAAAACAGCCGAGCGGACGAGCTAGCAGGCCTTGCGTCAATGGCAGATACATCGATCCCTCATCCATTACTCGTCGACTTCTTACCAAGACCAAGCATAGAAGACCCCGAAGCAGAAGAAGTATGTTGCGCAGAATTAGGCCCTTCTTGGATGGATCCCATCATCCTGTTCCTGAAAGACGGCGTCCTACCAGAAGAGAAAAAAGAAGCCAACAGAATAAGGGCAAAGTCGCAGCGATTTTGGCTATCTCCATCTTTGGCATTATACAAGAAGTCGTTCTCTGGGCCTTACCTCAAGTGCGTTCATCCCAGCAAAGTAGAAGCATTCCTATTCGAAATACACGAAGGGGTGTGCGGAAGTCATCAAGGGGGAAGGTCCCTCGCTTACAGGGCTATTTCGTAAGGATATTGGTGGCCATATATGCAAGCAGACTCAGAAAAATATGTGAAGAAGTGTGAGAAATGCCAAAAATTCGCGCACCAAATACATCAACCAGCAAGAGAACTCCTACCCTTAACTAGCCCATGGCCTTTCGCAATGTGGGGCTTGGACATAGTAGGACCACTTCCAACTGCACCTGGCGGCAAAAAATTCTTTCTCGCAGCAACAGACTACTTCACAAAGTGGGTGGAAGCAGAAGCATTGGCGTCAATCAAAGAAAAAGACGTGAAGAAGTTTGTTTGGCAGAATATCATCACTCGGTTCGGTATACCAAAAGCACTAATCTCAGACAATGGAACTCAGTTCAATGGCAGAATCTTTAGAAGCTTTTGTGAAGAATACAAGATAGAGTTCTACAATTCCATACCGGCATATCCTCAAGCTAATGGACAGGCTGAAGCTTCAAATAAAGTCGTCTTGGATGGACTAAAGAAAAGGCTAGAGAAAGCAAAAGGCAAGTAGGCAGATGAACTCCCTCACGTCTTATGGGCTTATCGCACCACGCCCCGGCGATCAACTGGAGAAACACCATTCTCCTTAGCATATGGAATGGAAGCGGTGATCCCACTAGAAGTTGGCCTCCCCACAATTCGAAGCGAAAATTTTGATCCAGACTTAAATGGAGAAGCCATAGCCTTAGAACTCAACCTTGCAGAAGAAAGAAGAGAAAGAGCGCTGGTCCACATCGCCTCATACCAACGAGAGTTAATCAGAAAATACAGCAAAAAGGTGCATCCAAGACAATTCAAGATTGGGGATTGGGTACTACGCAAAGTAATGGGAAACACCTTGATCCCAGGAGACGGCAAGTTAGGCCCAAATTGGGAAGGTCCTTATAAGGTGGTTGGGTTAGCAGGCAAAGGGGCATACCACCTAGAAGACAAGGATGGCAAGGCAATCCCTAGGCCATGGAATACGGCCAATCTCAAGTTATTTTACTTTTAGCTTTTCTTTTTTCAAACACATGTAATTTTCTCTTCCTTCAATAAAATGAGAAATTCTTTTGAGCACAAGTTGTTCCTTGTAAAAGTTAGCTTTAGTAAAGATTAGGCGCATTGCAAGCTTTTTTTCATTCTAAGTTAGCCGGAAAAACTAACTTCGATGGTTGGCTGGAATAAACCAACACCCTTCCTAAGCCCAGGATAAGGATCCAGGCTACAGGACATTTGGTCGGAATAACCAAATACTATAAGTTAGCTGGAAAAATTAACTTCGATGGTTGGCTGGAATAAACCAACTCTTGTTACTCTTCAGCTTAAACCAACTCTTGTTACTCTTCAGCCGAAGTAAGTGCAAGGCTGAAGAGTGGTTGGCTGGAATAAACCAACTCTTGTTACTCTTCAGCCGAAGTAAGTGCATGGCTGAAGAGTGGTTGGCTGGAATAAACCAACTCTTGTTACTCTTCAGCCGAAGTAAGTGCATGGCTGAAGAGTGGTTGGCTGGAATAAACCAACTCTTGTTACTCTTCAGCCGAAGTAAGTGCATGGCTGAAGAGTGGTTGGCTGGAATAAACCAACTCTTGTTACCCTTCAGCCGAAGTAAGTGCATGGCTGAAGAGTGGTTGGCTGGAATAAACCAACTCTTGTTACTCTTCAGCCGAAGTAAGTGCAAGGCTGAAGAGTGGTTGGCTGGAATAAACCAACTCTTGTTACTCTTCAGCCGAAGTAAGTGCATGGCTGAAGAGTGGTTGGCTGGAATAAACCAACTCTTGTTACTCTTCAGCCGAAGTAAGTGCATGGCTGAAGAGTGGTTGGCTGGAATAAACCAACTCTTGTTACTCTTCAGCCGAAGTAAGTGCATGGCTGAAGAGTGGTTGGCTGGAATAAACCAACACTTTGTACTCCTTAGCCGAAGTAAGTATATCGGCTAAGGAGTGGTTGGCTGGTAAGCATAGTTTAAAAAGCCAAAACCGAAATACAAGTTGGAGTAATAAAAGGCATTACAAAGTACAGACATACATATCAAAACCGAAGTTAGAGTTCAAGCAAATTTCCATTTCATTAAAGATCAAAATAAGTACAAAGCAAGGATCGAAGCCCGGTTACAAAGACGAAATAAAAAGTACAAAGTCAAGAAAAGAGTTCTTGTATTTCAGCGTCAAAGGCCGCATCACCATCAACTTGAAAACCGGTTTCAAGGGGAAGATCACGCTCGGTCGCCGGGTTGGTTTCGGTTGGAACCACGGTGTCACTTGGTTGTTCAATAGGTGGTTCCTCCACCATGGGCTCCAACCGAAGTGACGGGCTTGCACCAACAACCGGAATGTCTTCAGGAGCAGAGGAGTCATCAGTGTCTGAGTCCTCCAGAAACTCTTGTTGCAAGGCGTCTGCATACGCCGCAAGGGATTTCGGTATAAAATATGCTGGAGGGTCGAAAACCTCGGTCTGTTGATCATGACCGAGCTTGAAGAAAAGCTCGGTCACACTTGAAGAAAAGCTCCTTGGCGGCGTCGCATTGTTTGACATAGGCATCTTCTGCCTCCTTGTAACCTCTCTTGTACCCCTCCTTTTCGGCCGCCCCCACGCTCTCTTTTAGTTCGCTTATTTCGGCGTCTTTTCTCTTCTCAAGCTTCAACAACTCCCGCAGATACTTGTCCTTCATAACGATGGCTGCCTTCTACTTCTCCGCTTCAGCCGAGCTAACAAGATCGGCAAGCCGACCGTTCTCTGCTTGAAGCTCGGTCATTTTCCTTTCGGCCTCCGCTAGTTTGGCCGCCTTTGCTTCGGCTTCCGCCATCGCCTGCCTTGTAGTTTTGCGGAGTTCTTGGACTTTCTTATAAGTGATGTTGTTCTTCTGCAAGGCCTGACAAAACAAAGATTTCTTTTCAGCCGAAGTAAAAGTTGGAAAAATTTAGACAGAAAGAACAGACAGAGCTACTTACCAAGATCATGGACTTGGAAGCAGACCGAATTGACTTCATTTCGGTGTTCAGTTGCTTCAAGTGGTGCTCCATGTCCTTGGGGAGGCACACACTTTTGGCCAGGTTAAAGGCCAATTGGTGGTCTTTTTCAGCCACGACCGAGTCAGTAGCTTTGATGTCTCGGTCGTTGAAGGTTAGCGGCGGAGCCCACTTTGGAGATTCAGCTCGGTCAGTTTGCTCCGGTTGGGGGGAAGGTTGGGGACTTCGGGGGATGGATTCAACCTCATCAACAAGTGGCTGTTCGGTCGATGTAGATCGGGCGCGTTTGGAAGGGCGAGATGAAGAAGGCCGTTGAGAGGGGAGGGCCACAACGGCAGGCTGCTCCTCAATCGTCGCTGGTACTTCGGCTCTGGTTGTCGAGGTGAGAAGGGCCCTAACTCTGCTCCTCTTCGCCATCTCTTCTTCAGCGGTTAGTGGAACAAGTCTTATTTCGGGCAAAGTTGGGTCCGGTTCAGGTGCTTCTTCAAGAAGGAAGTCAGTCACTCTTGCTTTTCGGCGACCGCTGTACCGGTAGGTCGGCTCAAAATTCAGAAGCTTTGCCCAACTTCTTTCTTTAATCCGTAGGGCGGCTCGCAAAATTGCAAGGTTTGGATAACTATATAAGGAATGAAGATGGGCGAAATCTGCAAAAAAAAGAAGTGTTAGTTCGGTTAGTAGACTAACAAAAACCGAAACAAAATACAAGGAAGAGGACCGAAGTTAAATTACCAGGCTCTCCCTTCTTCCAATTTATAGGTCGGCCAGGAATTTGGGCTTGAAAATCCTCAAAATTCCCAGAGACCCAGAAGAAGTCATCATCATTAAGGTCTTTGTCCGGTGTGTGCTTAATTATCTTCTCTCGGCGGCGGCGGATCCTAAGGTAATAGACCCACCCAGCATCTTTCGAGCCGATGGAATACTGATGGAATATTTCGGCAAGGCCAAGGTTTAAACCGGTTTGGTGGTTTAGTGCGGCTATTCCCATAATAATACGGTATGTATTGGTGGACAGTTGGGTGGGGCATAACCTAGTCTGCCTAAGGAACTCACAGATCAATGGTTGGACAGGAAACCGTAGTCCGGTTTCTATTATGGATTGAAGAGTAAAGGGGACGAAGCCTTCATTATCCCAGGGTGTGATGTCTTTTTCGGCCAAAGTCAAATGGACGTCATCCGGTATGTTATAGTCCTTCCTGAATTCGGCCATCCCACCAGGGGTCTCAACTAAATACCTATACTTACCCATTTGTTGTATAATTTACGGATAAGTTATTTCGGTGCAAAAATCGTGCTCAGTAGCTCGGTTGAGCGCACGTAGGAGTGCCTGGATAACCTAAGTCTGCAAAGTAAAAAGCAGAGGGGGTTAAAGCACTGATCAATGGACCGTGCTACAATTTAAAAGCAAGGTATAAGAGCCCTACTTCGGCCTCAAATTAATTGGTTCTATCTCGGTTCATCTAAAGGTTTGGCAGCTCGGTTTGAGCAGTTTGCTCGGTAGACCGGTTTAACGTCTAGGGGCAGCTTTCTGAGTTCGGTCTAAAAGACTAAGAGAGCTGGTTTAGCCCCAAGGCCTAAATCGGCTGCAGTGTGAATAGAGTTACTTCGATTAAGCCTCTGGGGGCGGCTTTCTGAGTTCGGTTTAGGAACCAAGAGAGCCGACTTGGCCCCAAAAGCTTAGTTCGGTTAACCACCGAGGTTCCTAGTTTGCTATATTCAAAATTTGGTGATCTTATTCCGGCTAAAGCGAGTTCGACTACAAAGATCTATCTATTTGGGGGCAAACAGGATCCTAGTTCGGTTGCTATGTGATTTTGGATCTAAAAGTGGTTTTCTACATAATAGTTCATACACACGTTGAGGTCTACTGGTTTTTTCATAAAAGTACGAAAGCAAAGCAACAGATGAAGAAAAGTGTTTTCAAAAGCATACAAAATAAAAACAGGCGAAAAAGCAAGAAGGATAGGCTTGCTTACCCGTATAAAAGAGGAGCTAGAGGTGGAGGCAATGGCAGCAATGGAGACACGAACACAGCAAGCTCAAAGCTCAAAAGTTCAAAGGCCCAGGAAATAGGGGAGAAGAGAAAGTGAAGAATAGAAGGTGAAGTGATTCAAGACGAAGAAAGGTTGTTTTGTGAAAGAAGGGAGAGAAAAAGGCGGCAAAAAAAGGCGGGAACAGTACAAATTTTCTGAAGGGCGGCATGACAGTTGGCCACAGCTTATCAGAGCTTGCCACGTGTCACTGGAATGGGAAGCGTTACAGTCGCTGTGATTGAAGAGACGTTTTGACGGGACATAGTGATACCCGAGGTAAAATTAGCTCGGTTGGAGAACCTGAGGGTTTTTTTGCTCGGCTGGAGAGGCTAAAGGGTTTTTTAGCTCGGCTGAAAAAGCTTAATAAACCCTAGCTCGGCCAGTAGACTGGTAATCCCAATCATGTTGCGCAGATAGGAATTAAGGGGCAATTGAGAGGGTAATTTTTGGGAAAAATTGGGCCGAGCTTCGAGTTGGGCTTTGGGGCCCAAAACGCAAAGGACTAAGTAAAAAGGCCGTAATGGATACTCTGGCCCAAGGAGGTGAGATTACTCCGGCTCAAGAAGAGATAGTTGCGTCGGCCCAAGGAAGAGTAAAGCTACTCCGGTCCGGAGTAGCCTCGGAGTTAGGCCGGTCTCAGAGTTAGTCCGGTCGCAGTATGCTCTGGGAAGGCCGGTTTCGGAATTAGTCCGGTCGTGACTTACAATGGTTAGGTCGGTCAGAACTTGTTATTTGGAAGTTTGATCTAAGCACACCAAGGTTGAACAGGGGCAGCCGAAGTAAGAAGTTAGAGGAGAAGACCGAGCTAAGGATAGTTCGACCCTCTGTGGCTCGGTATAGCCAATTTTACTTCGGTCAAATGGAAGTTCGGCCATAAAGAAAACCATCCCACTTGGTTTAAGCAGTGGGGGAGGGTGTAAAAGGATAAGCATTATCCTTAGGAGAATGAATCCTAGGAGGACTCTGCATGGAGAAGTACAAGTCCTACTAGGATTGTGCCGCGGAAAACTTATAAAAGCTCACAAACATCACCTTGGAGGAGGTAATTGAACACAACCTTTTTGAGAGCATAAATCTTTGTCTATTTGTCAAGCTTACTGACTTAGGCATCGGAGAGGTTTCCGGCACATACCCGCCGGCTAGCTCACGTTTGTGT
The DNA here is from genome assembly GCF_055761805.1 of Camellia sinensis. Lineage (NCBI taxonomy): Eukaryota > Viridiplantae > Streptophyta > Magnoliopsida > Ericales > Theaceae > Camellia > Camellia sinensis. Next base: position 242,641,589 of record NC_138961.1, on the reverse strand, counting down.
TTTCAGGTGATAAAGCGACGTCGTACGGAGGAGCGTGGACTTGGTCAACAGGATTATACGAGGAGAATTATTTCCTCCCCGTACAGAATATAATTACAAAATTTTATAAGAAATTTATCATCCGTAGTTTTACCTTCTTTATAGTAGAAGATGTGTATAGTAATATTTTTTTAATAATAAAATTACGATGATAGACTTTTACTTCAATTAAAGTTAATTTTTTTTTCATTTTATTTTCAAAAATCAAAACATACCAAATATATAGAACGACAATGCTAGGTTGCTCAAATTTTTGTGGCTCAAATGGCTCAAATCTGTCAAAACGACGTCGTTTTGACAGATTTTGAGTGTAAAACGACGTCGTTTTAACAGATTTGAGCCATTTGAGCCACAAAAATTTGAGCTACCAAACATTTTCCTATATAGAATGTGCCGAAAAAACACATTAATCTTTTCAACAAAATTTAGTTTGATAAGAAGAATTTTAATCATGTGATTTTCTAGACATTTTGAAAGTATTATGACCATGAAATTGTTAAAAATTAATAAATAACATTCAGTGTGTTTGGTTTGAGTTTTCTGGATTAAGTTTTTTAAAAATTGAGTTTTTTAGTTTTCGTATTTTTTTATTTTTAGTGAATATTTTTAAAATTTTAAACATTTTTTTTTACTTTTTTAGATGCACCTTACTTAGATGTATCTAAAAAATAAAAAAAATATTTAAAAAATATTTAAAAAATACATAAAAATACAAAAAATGTACTAAATTCTTGTATTTTTTTGTATTTTTTGTATTTAGTGAATTTTTAAAAGATTTTTTTTACAATTTTTTTACTTTTTAGGTGTATTTATGTTAGGTGTGTCTAAAAAGTAAAAAATTTGCATAAAATATTTAAAAAAATCAGTAAAAACAAAAAAACATGAAAAATAAAAAAGTAGAATTTTTTGAAAACTGTTTTTAGAAAAATGTACCCAAGCAAGATCATTAATTTTTAAAATATGTGATCCCTCTTTACAATGAAAAAACAGGACACGAGTAGACAAGTTTTGACAGTATCAAAACAAAACATTGGCCGATGAGGAAAAACGAAATTCATTTGTAAATCTCTAGAGCGGGGATGGGGCGGCGGAGAACACACAACGAATGCAGAGCCTCTACATGTGGCAAGCACGTGATGAATCAGAGAGCATTACCAGACAAAAATCCATCTTGAATCGTTAACCAACAATTTTCCTAAGAAAAAAAAAATTTGTATGAAAAGTCGAATTCAGGAATTTAAATCAGAAATTCAACTAGAAAATTTGTGCGTGGTTGGGATCTATTCTTATATAATAAGACACACATGAAATTAATTTTAACCATCCAAATAATTCATAAGAGTGGCATCAAACTAATTAATAATACCGAGAACATATATATGTTGATAAGGAGGATAAGAATTTTCATGAAATGGAATAAGTTTACTGTTTATGTGCAAGAAAAGGGTAATTCAATATTGCTAAAATCACTAGTGCGAGCAAGCCACGAAGTGAAACACTGACAAATCACCTAGCATAACCAACACGAAGAAATACAGTAATGGCTGAACTAAAATCTTCATTCATGCTTCTTGTCTTTAACCTTGGTACCGAACATCTGCGTTCACAGATCAAGTTAGCCACATAAGAGAAGAGAAAGGCTGCTTATAGTTGATAGAATTGGGTGACACTTGCAACTTCAATACTTGAATGGGAAGTCAGAAAAAATTCAGTAAGCATAATGGCAAATAAACAAAGGCGAAAAAAAAGGAAAGTGATTGCTCGTGAATGAGAGTATTCACCTAAACTCCAATACCCTTCAAATACATTGAAAAGTGTTCATGGGAAATCCAGCACTAGGATAACCAGTTGGCATGAAATAAAATGCAAACAACATTGAGAAGCACAAGGCAATGATTAAGACAAACAAATTTCAAATATAGAGTTCAAAATTTTGTATTCCTAATAAATTTTTTCCCAAAATATATATACATATATAAATATCTAAAACCAGAAATGGGTAAGGCTGCACACACTGGGTTGCCCCCTTTCTGTTGCTTATACCTTGCCAACCCCGTCATCTAACGGGATTTGAGTCCAGATGAAGGCTTAATTATACAAAAAGTGTTGTTTACCTTTGATTGCAATGCCTTCATGTACTTTCTCTTGGATAAAAAAAAAGCAACACCCAATTAATATATTAACAAATTAATGTGTGTTTAGAAAGGGAAAGATTAGATACACACCTAACTTTTGGCATAGTGCATAAAGTATTTGTTCCGAAACTTGGATTCATTACCTTAAGGTTATGAGGCCAATGAACCGATGGTCAATGTACTTTCTCTTGGATCTTTTGACACAAAAAAAAAAAAGAAGCACTTTCCTTTTCGTCTAGCTTCTATCAAGCAAATGTTCACAGCACATTCACTCAATTGATACAGATACATGCGTGGAAAATCCATTCAAACTTCCCAAGTCAATAAGGACAGAGATATGTTATAAATGCCTTCTTGCTATATTACAACATGAATTTATTTCCTTCCATCTGCATCACTGTGCTTTCTCCCAAATGCTGTCTTTGCTTCAAGAAACATAAAATTGCTGAGAATTCATCACAAAACAAAAACTTAATAGTATAAGCAGCCACTGCAACATTCCTTTCAAATGACACTCTTTCTTGTAGCTTCTTGAACAGAGTCTGCCAAATCAAGGACTAACATGCAAAACAGGTTCAAAAGTTGAGCAATTCTTTGTCCTCGTTACTATTTCAGTTAGATAGCCTACATAATTAGAATTCACCATAAAATGTTCCTAAAACAATTCATACAGTAAAATAAAAAACATAACCGGAGATAGACATACTTTTGCCCGAAAAGGTTCTCAGATAGTAAAAAGCATCTACAAACCAGATATATTAAAAAACAATGTTGATATGAGACAATAAAAACCAAAGTAAAACATAGTAAGATGTGTGAGTAGTGATTTCTATTAGTCATTTGGTTCCTAGTCAAAACATTAAAACCAGATAAGTAAATATATGCTAGGACACATAATTGGGGAAGAATTAAAGAAAAATTCACAAAAACAATGATGTCATCATGTTAAAAATGGGAAACAAACATGAAAAGACATCCCACCACCTAAAAGGAGCAAATAAATATGTAAAACATCTTAACTAACAGAATAAATTTGCACCTTGTTAACGGTGGATCTGGCAACCTACATTGCAAGGGATTTGTAAAGGAATGATGTATCTGTGATAACAAGTATCAAGACAGTTACATTAACGGTACAATGCAAAATGGTATTTAAACTTCAAGTTTATGAAAACAAAGTACAAGAATGGAAAGGGGAAAAAATTAATAAACAAACAAAATAAAAATATATTGTACTCCATTGAGAGAAACTTCTTTTTTTTGGATAAATAAACCAACTTTATTAAAAGGCATCAAGGAAACTCCATTGAGAGAAACTTGATCACATATTCACATAGCTACATAATTTTTTACAGAAAAATGATCAAAACATCATATAAGAAATAATTGATTTCATTAAAAGTCTGAATCTGTTTCCAAAAAATGCTTCAGACTCCTTCACTACAATCACATCTTCCACAACGATTATCGGATCCCTAAAAAGGAACAAAAACACAGATGACACATAAGCCATAGATGAGAGACCCCGTTTACATGATATTTCTATAAACCAAAAAAAATTATGTTTCTAAGACTTTGTACTCATACTAAAAGGCTGACCCGTACAAAAAGATGTGACACCTCCATTAAAGCCTACATCCGCTGTCATTTGTTCATAATGCTTCCTGCAGCCTGGACATCGACCATCTGCCTCAAGAATCCTTTTGTGGCAGAAAAGACAAAGCCGGAATCCGCAAGAACATGGAAGAAAACTAGAGTCAGTAACATCCAAATCCTCATAGCATATAGGGCACGGAGAAGGTTGAGACAGGACACTTTGCCACCCACGAGCAATGGTTCCATGGCCACAAAGCCACTCTGAATTCATGGTTAAAGTATGCTTCTTTGACAGGTTGGGCAGACCCCGAGGACGGAGAGCATCATCAGGGCACCATGCTCGACAATTCAAGTCATTCAAATGAGACCTGGGGACCATTACCTTGCTCTCTATTTTTATGACATTGACTCCACAATTCTTCTTAGGTAATTCATGATCAGCAAGTACAATCTTGGTTTTTAATCCTGCTTGTAAATCTAAATTTTGATTTTCATCGGCTGATAAAGCATCTGCAACAGCCTCCCAATCATCCAAGCAACCATCATCTTCATCCGCTTCACTGACACTTCTGGAGAAGCACATGCTGCTGGCACTGCTGCAACTGGTCCCAGGAAGATCCTTCATTGAATCGTGTTGACCCAAACTGCTGCTAACAGAGGAGCTCATCAGGGAGTCCATATCACTTTCATGAAAACTTGACCCTTCAGCATCCACCTCTCTAGACCTCAATTTAATATTCTCTTTTGATCTGTTCCCCTCATAAGCTATCTGCAATGATGCGGGAGGAGATCTGCCCCTATCATTTGAATCCGCTTTACATGCCTCATTCTTGACTGCATTGCAATCCCAGCTTTATTTAGTGCTTTTTGAAATATGCAAGCCAATCTAAAACAGTACTTGAAACCTGCCTTTTCGAAACACAATTCTTTCTCGATATGATTTTACCAAGACATATTTATCAGAGTCACAGGTTATGCAATGTCATATTTATCACAGGTCATTGCATTCTAAGGGAACTAAATCACCGACCCGGTAAATCCACTTCTTTCATTAGACCACAGCATCTGTCACAAAACCAAAACATATTCCAACAAAAGCAACTCAAAAGTATAATTAACTTAAGAATCAACATCCAATTATTACACTTTCTGACATTTTCAACACAAGAAATGCTATATGTCGCCATTCTGTATCATTACCTACGTGAATACTCCTGATTGATTCATTCTTTAGAAATAATCATTAAGCAACTCAACAACCAAAATCTTAATTCCTCATTCGTTTTGAACCAATAAACTTAGTAAAAGGGTAGCCCAATGCTTGAGGTTCCCACCACTGTGGGATATAGGGATGATCATATGTTCACACCCACATAGGGACGGAGCCAATATTTTATCCTAGGAGGGGCCGGGATATGTGTATTGTCATTTTTATGTGCTTCCAACAATTGAAATCTCAACTAAGACAAGCAGTAAAATTGTTTGAACAATCCAATTCTCACCCCCGTAATGCAAATTTTCATCTGCAGTTATTTATTCTTTGTCCTTAAATTTCCAATCAACCAAAGAAGCATTAAGAATGAATTTTATTTTCCTGATCAACAATCAAAATTTCACTTTATGTTTTGCACAAATATTCCAATATTATGCTTCCTAAGAAACCAGGAGAAATTTACCTGCACCCTGAGAAAGGCATTGCTCACGACGAACATCAAGCTTGCTCTGTTTCAATTTCGCCAATCTGTTCGTCTACAGAACAAGAAACAACGAAAACACACACACACACACACACAACAAAAAAAAAAACGAAAAATCAAAAACAATTCAACATAAATATAAACTCACACACTCATATATATACACACATTACAAATATAGATAGAGCGAGAATGTGTGTACCCTCTTTTTCTTCCCCAGGTCCTTTGAGAGAGCAGGAAGAGAAGCGTTCAAGATCGAATCAGGACCCATTGCTTTTTCTTCTTCTTCTTCTTCAATTTGTTGCGAATAATTTGCTAAACCCTAATTGGCGAACAATTAGACACAAGAAATAATATCAAGGGAGATAGAGAGAGAGAGAGAGAGAGAGAGAGTAGATAACAAATAAACTCCTGGATTGCGTCCGGAGAGTGTCTCTGTTTCTTTCACGGCCTGGAATGACCCACTCTGATTCTATCAATTTTATATACCATAATGCCCTTGATATTTTATGTATTTACGGAAGTAGTCCCAAATAAGAACATTTTTTATAGACCCATCTTGGAAATATTATAGACCCATCTTGGAAATAGAAAAGTATTTTCAATACTATTCACTGTGTTTTGTTTGAGTTTTTTAGATTAAATTTTTTAAAATTTGAATTTTCGAATTTTTATATTTTTTTATTTTTAGTGAATATTTTTTAAATTTTAAACATTTTTTTTTTACTTTTTTAAATACACCTTACTTAGATATATCTAAAAAGCAAAAAATTTGTGAAAAAATATTTTAAAAAATTAATAAATACATAAAAATACAAAAAATGTACTGAATTCTTATATTTTTTTTATATTTTTGATATTTAGTGAATGTTTAAAAGATTTTTTTTATAATTTTTTTATTTTTTAGATGTATTTATATTTAGTGTGTCTAAAAAGTAAAAAAATTATTTAAAATATTAAAAAAATTTAATAAAAACAAAAAAATACCAAAAAATAAGAAAATTGAATTTTTTGAAAAGTGTTTTAAAAAACTAGAAATCAAGCAATTACATTAATTTCTCTCTTTCACAATGTAATAAGTTGGAATGAAATGTATATTTTAATTTTGTATTCTCTTTTTTCTTATTTTATATGCCTTAGAGGCACTTACTTCTCTTCTTTCGACCCCTCGTTTCTTTTATTTATTTTTAATTCTAATTTTGTCCAAACATAAAATTATATTTTTACCTTCATCTCTATCATTTTATTCCTAATTTTTCAAACCCTAACCCTAACAGTGATTACACATTGGTCAACAGCCCCCACTGAAGCTCCGGCGATGCACTCCGATAACGCTCCTCAGCTCATTCTTGCCGCCATTTGCCACCGTCTCCGCCCAACCCCCCAATCTCCCCTTGACCCTCGTCCACCACCCCGGCCACCTATCATCCCATTCTCACCCACCATCGCCATAGCCCAGCATCATCTCGACCTCCAATCTCTCTCTCTCTCTCTCTCTATGACCTTTCTTCCGGTGATCTCTCTCTTTTTTGTCCTTTCTCCACTGCATTGCTACCCTTAACCCATCCCTAACCACCACCATCACCACCCATTGCCATCTCCACCCAACATCATCTCTCTCTCTCTCTCTGCGCGCGCACTGCGATTGCAACATGGTTAGGGCTGTAGATGAGGACTACGCCGACTATGAAGCTCGGGTTGAACTGGCTTGAGAGCATTTGGAGCCATTGGAGTGGTTTGAGGATGAGTAAAATTAATGGGTTGGGTTATCTGGGATTTTTGTGATCTGGATTGGTGGTTAGAGATTGGTCTGAGGAAAAGTAGTCACCAGAGGTAAGGAGGCTTTGTGTTGGAATCTTGGGTTTTTGGAAAGCACATGTTTCAGATTCGGAGCATGGATCTGAAAAAGAAGAAGGTATAGGATGTGAGAGAGGGAGAGAGGGGGGTTGGGTTAGGGTTTGGAAATGGAAAGAGTGGAGGTTGCCGGTGAAGGATTGCTGTCGGTGGAAACATTGCTAAAAAAAAGAAAAAGAGTTAGGTGTCCAAAGATAAGGATATAGCTTGTGTTATGGTGGGAGCTCAAAAAGAAAATATGAGTTTTAATTATGTCGGTGGGGTTAAAAAGAAATAGAAGGGCCAAAATAAAAAAGTAGAGGCATATAGTAGCTATTTATGTCTTATTTAAATAGGAATAGTCATTTTATTAGAATCGCTATTCCAATAAAATGTGAAAATATATATTCTTTCCTCCACCCTAACATAACAGTATGTTTAGTACAATGCAATAGGTTGGAATGAAATGCCCTTTCTAATTTTGTATTCTCTTTCCTTTATTTGGTATGCCTTACTTCAATGTGAATAGTTATTTTATTAAAATGACTATTCTAACAAAATGTGAGAATGTCTATTCATTCTTTCAACATTTCCACTACTTTATCGCTATCATTATCACTGCTACCGCCACAACCACAACACTACCATATTACAATGTTGCAACTACTATCACCACCACTATCGTTGACTGCTGCAACTGCTACTACCGCCACCACCACCACTACTACCACTAAGGTCAGTTATCACCACCACCAATGCTGCCGCCGCCACCACCACTACCACTACGATTCACAACATCACTTTCACAATTATCAATATTATCATGATCTATATAAATTTTTAATTTATTTTTTACTAGTTTTTTTAAAAAATAAATAAATAAATTCCATGAGTTTAATATATATAACTGAACATGAGATTGTGAAGTATCATCCTATTCCTATATCATTCCATGTTTGCAACCAAATAATGGAATGTGAATGGACATTCCATTCCTTTCAATCTTATATTTCATTCTCACTCTCATTTCATTCTATCGTACCAAACATGAAAATGTAAACATTTTGGCTTCTATTATGCTTCACTCACTCAAATGGGCTTTATAGTCTTTTAATCCAATTAATTTAATAGGCATTAAAATTTAAATTAGAATGAAGGATTTTTTTAATTTAAAATTTTTAGTGTAAGGGTAGGATAACAACTCCAGCTCATTTCATTTTATAATTTATTTGAGCTGAACATGCTTAAAACTCATTAAGGTCATAGACACATAATATTGCAATAATAACACCAAAATATGGACTAAGCATATTTTTTGTATTTCATACAATATTCACTATGTTTGGTTCTATTTTTTTAAAAACAGTTTTCAGAAAATTCTACTTTCTTATTTTTCGTATTTTTTTATTTTTACTGAATTTGTTTTAATATTTTATGCAATTTTTTTTTTACTTTTTAGACACATCTAACATAAATACACCTAAAAAGTAAAAAAATTATAAAAAAAATCTTTTAAAAATTCACTAAATACCATAAATACAAAAAAAAATATAAGAATTCAGTACATTTTTTGTATTTTTATGTATTTCTTAATTTTTTTTAAATATTTTTTCACATTTTTTTTACTTTTTAGATATATCTAAATAAGGTACATCTAAAAAAGTAAAAAAAAATATTTAAAATTTTAAAAATATTCACTAAAAATAAAAAAATACGAAAATTACAAAACTCAATTTTTAAAAAACTTAATCTAGAAAACTCAAACCAAACACACTGAATATTATTATTATTAGTTTTTCTATAACAGATTCAATAATAAAGGTTTATAAGGCAATCTATATGTTTATTGGGAGATCAAACATGATTTTAAGATTAGCAACTTGAATTAAATTGATGTAAAGTCATTAATTTGAAGTTTAAAAAAGAATTCATATAAGACCATCTTCAACGCTTCACCAAACCTGTCATCAAATTTGAAATTTAGTGAAAAAAACACTATTTGGAGCTCCAACGGTTTTACCAAATTAATATCAAATCGAGAATTCACTAAACGTTTCACCAAAGTGAGGACATGCTCCGCATTTCACCAAAACACTGTGCATGATCGTTGAGGGAGACGAACCGGTCGACCAGCCGGTTGACCAACCGGTCGACCACCAAAAAGTTCAAACAGTTCCAAAAAAAAGTTCAAACAGTTAAAAAAAAAAAAAAATTTCCTTACTAGTCGACCAACCAGTCGACCACCACAGGGTTCAAACAGTTCAAAAAAATTGGTTCAAACAGTTCAAAAAAAAAAATTCCTCTTACCGGTCGACCAACTGGTTGTCCCCGGAACAAATTTGATAAAAAGTGAAGCATTGGAGCCAATGGTATTAAATTGAGGAAAGCATCATTTTTTTCATCAAATTTAATGACAAAAGAAGTTCAGGGTTGGAAATGCTCTAAGATACTAATCACATCTTTCGATTAATTTATATGCAGTGACTGTCTTTTCTTTGTCGTAGTGATTAGGTGGTTAATTATTCATTTTGTTCATTTAACAAACCAACTATTGCTATTTACATAATAAATATGTTGGTAATATAATTATTCGCACAACCAGAAGTGCATTTATCATCCTCCCGAAAAAATTTCATGTGATAAAATTTCTTCAAAACACCATAAATAAATAAATTGTACTACCAGGGAACTCCCACATAACATTGTTAGAATATAATATGTAAAGTGTATGCTTTCCCCTTTCGGTGACCACTTTCCCTTTAGGCCATGATGTTGTTTTGTATAGTGTGTATACCACTTAGGTCATTTTCTCCTATATAAAGGAGACCGTGTATAACATTCAATATATCAATAACATCAATCAATAATACATACAATTTATTCTCTCTCTATCAATTTATCTTACAAACATAATTCAAGTCGAAATTCATTTCCCTCAAATAAAAGGAAAATAAGTAGGAGTGAATATATAAATTTAGAGTAAATTATAAATACGCCTCTTAAAATTTGGTTAAAATATAATTTGTTTTTTGTGATTCTAGAAATTATATCTCATCCATTGAAATTTCTAATTTCATAACAAATGACTCATTTTATTAATAAATTAAGTCAATTATAAGTTTTTAATCATATTAAAATTTTATTTTAATTAATAATTTAGGTAGTTACAAATTTTAATTTTTTTAATTAATTCTGTTAAATAAAAATTTATGACAATAAAATATTTGTAATTTTTCAAACTATATTAGACAATTCATATTGGGAGCCACTATTCCTATTCCATTTTGTTTCAAATACACTATCTTTCTTATTCTTATTATACATAGTTACACTAACATTCATTCAAACAAAATAGTTCCTGAAAAAATTAAAATTTCAAATGTATTAACGTATCTATGTATAATAAAAACAAATAAAGAAATGTATTTAAAATAAAACGAAATGAGAATAGCGACTCCTTTCATATTTTAAGTAAATTTCAAATGATGTATTTATAATTTATTTTCAAATTTATATGTAATATGAAGAGGTATTTTAGTAATAACACAGCACAGTGTCACGACCTTTGTTATTTCTAAACTCAACTCTTTGCTTCCGAAATATTTTATTAGCTTGCCTTTCCTAGGACTTTTTCTTGGTAAGTAATTTCGCGAGACGTGACAATTGGCTCACATGCCACACGATTTGTTAGCTGCTGTGGGGCCGACAATTGCCGAAGGTGAACGTGGCGGCCTCGTCGAGGACGAGGGCAAGAGGTACCAACACATGTGGACGGCCCACTTTTAAACCGTTAAACAGTTAAGATGCATGCAGTCTGAACAATTGCAGATTTACGTCTCTGTTGTTGTTAGTTTGGTGGGCCCGATTTGGAGCTGTTTATACCTGGCCGAAACAAAGGTCCTTTCTTATATATTTTATTTTGTGTAAATTACACTTTTAAATTTTATTTTATTTTAAATAATTTGATTTTTATATTTTAAATCTAAATTTAATTTGGTTTTTTCAATAAAGTTAATTTGTTAATTTATTAAGGTATATGTGTAGAAAAAACTAATAAAAGTTTGAGGAAGAATTAAATTGAAACTTAATTTAAAATGTAAGAATCAAACTATTCAAATTGAAACAATAAGAATCAATGTAAAACTAAGTGTTGAATTAAAATAATTTATTTGATATGTATAAAATAAAATTTTAAAATTATTAATTTTAAACTTTTTCTATCAATTTTTGAATTATGATAGTGGCAATTATAAGACCAGTGACAATGGTGGAGGTGAGGCAACAATGGTGATGCCTCTGGTGGTGGTGGTGGTGGAGGCGGCGGCAAATTGATGGTGATGGCTATGGTAGTAGTAACAATGATGGTGAGAGTGGACAATTGTAGTAGTAGTTAATTGTGGTTGTGATATTTATAACGATTGTAGTACATGTGATAAAGATGACAATAATAGTAAATGTAGTGATAGTTGCAGTGGTGGCGGCTATAGTAGTAGCAGTGCTGAGGCAAGGGAGTAACAGTAATGGTGATGGCATCATAATAATGCACATTGATATTTATGCAAAATTAATAATAAATTTAATAAATATTAAATAAAATCTTGCTGTCCTCAAAAAAAAAAAAAAAAAAAAAAAAATCTACTTCAATGTTAAAAAAAAAAAAACTTAACCTACATTTTAAAAATTATGATTATCAAATAAACTTATTTAATTTCCACTTAATACATTCAATTTTAAGTATTACAATATATTGAATTATTAAACACCACCTCATTACTAGTATTTGCCTATTTCTTTGTAGTCAGGAATTTTTGTAAACCTTTTTTTCTTCAAATTTTTATTTTTGGGATAAAAATACACTACCAGAGCCTCATAAAGTGACGTATAGTGCAGGTTAAAAGGGATTAAAATTTTAAACATACATAATTTTTATTGTTTTAGATGTGATTAGATTTATTAGAAAAAATATAAGGTAAAAAAATTTGCCCCTACGAATTTCTTCCTCACTCTTTTTCCTCCATAAATTCAAAATCCAAACACACTAAGTTAAAACTTTGATAAACCAGAGGTCCATATGCTGAAAAGCAAACATCAAGATATGCCACCATATTCAAATTCATAAGAGTCAAGAAATGATGATGCAAGTTTCAAATGTAAAGCTCTTGTGGTATATTCATTTTCTCCCTATTTAATCACTTTTAAATTACATAATCTTACAAATTTGTGCTACTACAGAACTCGGTGCCACCAATAGGCACCATTAACATAAAATAAATAAATAAAAAAGTTATATGAAGCAGAGAACAAATACGTGTACACACAACTCTACAGTAACATTATAGATCAACCTATTTACAGAACATTAATGCCCCAAATAAGTATATGAGATAGTAGATTCAGAGCATACCCTTTGTCTGAGTCTCTGTTTGGCTATTTCAGTGAATGCAGAATACAAAAAACATGCTGTTCGGTCATGCCTGTGACAATAAACATAAAATAGCATTGGAATAATCCAATCTAATTTGATAAATAAAATCAGTAGACAAAGGAAAGATCATATCTACCTTCATCAATTAAAAGGCATTATTATTATAAGGATGTTAAAAATTTGTGAAAACGCTCTACTCTGGTCTGATAATGGCACGACGATCTGCCAGCTGACAAATTCCTTCTCCTTTTCAAGCGGAAGAAATAGTCTTCCGTATCTAAAACATAGGAGATCTGGCACACAAAGCTTTCATGATTAGTGACAGTAAGAAAATTGACCATGCACAAAACAAGGATACCAACATCATCCACTCTCCACCCAAGTAAGAAAGGCTCACACAATTAATTCCACAACACATACACAAGGACCTGCTTCATATATATATATATATTATGCATATAAATTCCAGAAGGCCTCTAAAAGTGACTTATATGCCCTAACTCCACAACCAACCGTCAGTTTTGATGTTAATAATCCCAATATCCTCTCCAGTTTTGCCTTCAACATTCTTTTCTATTGATTTTTGTTTAGACTTGAGAGTTCCTAAAATAAAAAGGGATTGATAGGTATACATCATCATTGTTTTGATTTTTAATCATTGGCTTCAATGTTTTTTTTTTTTTTTTTTTTTTCCCTTTTTCCTTTTAAACGCCATTTGATTGATATGTGTCTTTGTGATGGAATTGTATGTCCCTTGAGTGTCCAAAACAAGTCTGGTTCTAAAAAGAAAATGGTACACGGTTGAACACTAGTCTGACATGAACACCTCACATTCCTAAAAATGTCCATACTTCTTAGTTGTCTAGATTTCCCACCAAATAATTTGAGCTTCTTAGTGCTATCCTGCGTGTGTGAGAGAGAACAAAACAGAAAAAAGGTAAATGCTATGCAGCCAATATTAAGTAATTGCGATTAGCTTTCCTAGGTCAATCAATTACCAAATAATCCCGGCGGATATTTCAATGTCTCAGCCTGCAAGTATAGTGACAGTGAAATACCTTTGATGAGCTGCAAGTCATCTTACATTCCAAACCATTGACTACACAAACGCCTTCCATAGCCTTGCATATGGCAGAAGATTCATCAAAGTCTGCATATTTGCGCTTATTTCTGCATATTTATCCATATATACATGCTTAATAAGTAAATCATCTGTTGAATTTAATTATCCAATAATTTCAATATCCTAATTCTAAGTAAAGCTCTTCGAGACATCTTATTCTAAGAGTAGTCCATGGGATAAGCACCCATCCAATCCCTATAAGCACCTTGTAATAAGGTACAATTTGCTTGAAACATAATGTAAGGACACACTATTATTGAACCCACCTAACAAAACACAGACAAAAATTAAACAAACCATAAACACTTTCAAAACTAATTATATCAATGTTCTTAAAAATGAAAGCAAATTTCAGAACCAAGTATATCACCTCCTTATTCATGGTAAGGTGGCTAGAGACCTTTAGTGTGAGTGTTCCCTAGGGATGTGACAGAAGAGAAGAAAAATTCCTTAGTTTTTGGTCACCTTAAGTTTTGATGAGAATTATTTGGGGACAGCAATTGGAGGGACTTTGATGGGTTGGAAGAATATAATTTTCTTTTTTGTATAGTTGGTCATTGAGTAGAGTTGATCTGTCCTTGAACCAACTTTTGGACTGTGCAGAGCCATTTGAGTAAAGAGACAAGGTATAGGCCTTTTAGGTCTTTTGTTTTCTTTCTCTCGTAGTTGTATCCCGATGGAACCATAGCAGCGCCCTTTCCATAAATAAATATCATTTACTTATAAATGAAAAAGAATGGACATGAATCAATCAACATACCATATGACTGTCATGTTGGCAATAATAGTCTGTTTAAGAGAGCCCATGTAGTGGTTGGTCCAACAAAACTCAGCATAACCAAAAAAAAATCAAAATGTTAACTTCATAAGCTTGAAATCAATTACCTCTGCAGAAATATGCCAGATGGCTCCTTTTTTCGGGAATTAACAGGAAGAAAATCATTGTGCAAATAAGCCACAAAATTAGGGTCCACAGAGACGGCAACCATGTCAACCTTGTCATTCCCATCATCCATCAACTGAATGGACAAACGAGATGGGGCAGATGACTGCAACAAGTATAAAAGCAATTTAAACATCCATGTGACAAAATATAAAACACCCCCACTAATAAGAGAAAACAACGAGCAAGCAACTTACACATTCAAATCGGTATATGTTCTCATCGTGAAGAACAACATGTACATTGTCATAATAAACTGAATCCACATAATTCTGTCGCATCCGAGATTTTTCATACTCGTATAATTGAATAAGCTTATTATCAGTCTCATCACTGGCAACAGTTTGAAGCTACAACAAAAACAACAAATTAGAACATTTGCTGGAAAACAGTGATGAAAAAGACAAAATAGGGCTCACAGACGCATTACCTGTTTCACCAGCTTATATATCAACTTGTCCAATGTAAATAGCACATAAGACTGATTTCCAATAATAGCCTGGCAATCATCCTCAAACTTCGCATTGTCAGCTGCTCCATCAAGCAAATTATATAGGGCACTCATAAATCTGCACAGCATATGCAGTCCATGAAAAAAAAAAATACAGTAAGAAATTGTGAGTTGATTAAGAACCAACGATGCCATGTCAAACTACCTGCTGTATGGATCAGGGGGGTTAGCTTCCTTTGCTGTTCTCCATTTCATTTTGGCAGCTGTTGAGTTCAGTTTTGCTGATAATAATCTTTCATACAATATCTGGAAGAAAGGACAAAAAAAAAAAAAAAAAAGAGTATATCATAAATCATTAAGAAGAAAATTGAATTGCATCCCAACAATGCCCAAGTTAGAAATGATGGGGGAAAAAAAGAAAGGAAAGAATAGAATCTCACTTGTTGAAGCCTAAAAAGCACATAGAAACTGTCATTTCCATAAAAAGCCCGGGAATATTTCTTTTCATTATCATGTAATGCTGAAGTGACATGCTTTGCAAGAGGCTTCACAGTCCGAAGAAAATTTTCTGACGGTGGTGATATGCCATCTCTAACAAAGCGCACATCAGGCATCCCATCAGCCTCACCCTCACTCTCAACTTTACCATCCATCTCATCTTGTTCTCCATCTTCATCTTCTTCATGCTCGTCCTGAGAGCACTCATCGGCAGCAGACTCACTACCCGAAACATCTTCACCCTGAGAAATATTTTCACTATCCTCATCATCAGCATCTACATTGTTTTCTCCTCCAGCATCTTGACAACAGAGCTCTTCCTGATTCACAGCTTTGTATTGCATGCTTTCAGAACTACGCATCATTTTAGGGATAACCTGTGAACCACCACCATCTCCATAGACAACAAAATTATCCTCTTCAAAATCACCATTAGGTGATAACTCACCCTCTTCTTTCTCAATTTTGGGCGACTCAATAGATTCCTTGTGATATCCGTTGACGTTAATACCCTCTGTGAGCACTCCATTTGTCAGGGGAACTGGTCTCAAAACATTGCCACCCTAGAGCAGAAGAGAAGTACACTATCATGATATCATCTTAACAGATAATAACAAAGTTGAGAACCAAGGGGAAGCATCCATGATATCATAAAAACTGGAGGACATATCCATTAACCAATGCAAATAGGATCTTCAGCTCATTAAAACTGCATACACATACCTCTAAAGAAGGCACATCATCAATATAAGACTTGGCCTCATTATCTTCAACAGCAGCGCGACCAGGTCCAAGAGAAGTTGCTCCATGTCCTTGAAATTAAAAATAATCTCAGCATTGCGAGGTGATTAAGAAGTCCACAAAAATCAGAGAGAGAGAGAGAGAGAGAGAGAGAGAGATCTACATATAACTAGGTCAATGATGATAAAAAAAAACTTCTACATATACAGTGGTGATGTCAATTATACACCATGGATCATAAAATAATATAAATCATGCAAGTGTAACCCCAATACACAAACCTGATGTTAGTTCCATACCGACTCTCCCATGAATGTTATCTGCTCCAATAGCCAGTGATGCTGTGGAATTGGTTAGTTGTTCAATGGAACCCACTGCTCGAGACACTGTATCCACAACAGCCATAATCTTCGGCTCCTTCTCTAGATGAAAACAATTATCTTTGGCCAAAGTATCCCCATTTGCCAAACTAATCTTGCAAGAATTTGCTTGCTTCAGCAATGTGCTTTGATCACCATTGTTGACAGGTTTTGATTGGTTAGCATTCAAGATAGTAGCAGCAGCACTTGGACTACCATCACATTCTACTATACTAGTTTTAGTACCTTTCCCAGTATGATGTCCAGCCTTTCCAACATCTTCAGTGCTCTCTAAATCATGAGGCCGAGAAGGAACACCCAGCATTGGATCCAAGAAGGTAGTCCAAAGCCTCATAACTTTATTCAATTGCTCTTTTGATGTACAAAGCTCTTCACAGGAATATTTAATAAGCTTGCACAAGTCTTCATGAATGACAGTGTCGGAGTACTCAAATTCAAGATTTGGACAAATAGGATGTCTGCTTCCAGCAGCCATAGACAGAACCACATCATCCACTCTATGCATTTTTTCTTTAATTTCTTTGATCTCGGCCACCAAGGCTGTTCATTAGAAGCATGGAAAGGATCCATGAGAACAAACAGTGGAAGTACATGAACAAAAGCACATATGAAAATAAACCTTGTACACGTAAAAAAATGTCTTTACAAAAATTTAAATAACCAAACCCTCATATTGCAACCTTGTGTGAACCATCTCAAAATTCTTGTGTAAGTTAGACATAGCTATGGGTAAAAAAAAATTATTCACACAAAAAAACTATGGATAAAAAAAAAAAAAAAAAGATCAATGAAATAATAGACTAATGCTTTTGCACTTAATAGAAACATAACATAAAATAATTTTACTTCAGTGGAAAAGGTTAAGAAACTTGGTGTGCAAACAACCCATTACAAGAAACGTGGTATTAAGAAGAAGAAAAATCAGTAGCACAAAGACTGAAATCTCTGGCAAATATCGTACCCATTATTTCCAGATGAAACATCTGTGTACAGATTATAATATGAAGTTATCATTGGATGCCAATTATAACTGGTGAACAATGTCTGCCAACATCATATCAGGTAAAGCCATGAAGGTTAAAAACCAATTTTCCTAGTCATAAGGTGCGGCAAATTGGTGCAAATATGCTATATACTTAGAAGTTAGAAATTGTGGCAGCAGCAGCAGTAACAAAAACCTTTAAAAAAAAAAAAAAAAAAAAAAAAAAAAGGTGTAAGCATCGTGGTGGCAGGTTCATGGCAGCAGCAGTGACACTGATGCTGGCAAAAAATCAAAGAAGATGGCAGTAATAGTGTGGTGGTATTACCAATGGCATTTGTAATGGCAGCAGATAAAGATGATCATCACAGTAACGATAAAGATGCCAGTGATAGTAATTAATAGAGGAGTTGGCAGCGCAGCAATACTGATTGTAGTAGTAGCTGCAGAATTCAATAGAATCAATAGTGATTATTGTGGTTTATTTATCAAGTATGAACATATCTTAAGTATGAAACTAACCATAATTTTTAACTTGATAGAGTGAGTTTAATAAGTCAATCTATAATTTTTAAAAGTTGCCAAATCGCCGCATCATTTTTGGTGACAAAGCCCAAACTTCAAAATGATGGAGAAAGCCCATTATATCTTGAGAATTTGTTAGCCAATAATGCATTTGAGACTGATCTAACCAAACCAAATAATTTGAAACCAGATTGTTTGTATCAACCCCCATAAATGTGACCAGGTTAAAGGTCAAATGGTTTGGAATGACGAAATCACTATGATTTCATCTAAACATGTGACCTTTTATTTTAATATGTAACTAAGTAAACTTACATACAACTCTTCTATCTACAACGTTTGCCTAACAATCAGCAATGCATCTTCCAGAGAACTCGAAAGTAACGGCGTTCCCCCCCCCCCCCCCCCCGGTTCCCTTTTTCTCTCTAGTTAGTATGACACCCACACCTATATCAGGATTTAAATCTTGCACTCTCCCTTTGGGGAAGTGAACCCATGGAAGAAAAATAGCCCCCCCCCCCTTTCTCTCTAGTTAGTATGACACCCACACCTATATCAAGATTTAAATCTTGCACTCTCCCTTTGGGGGAGTGAACCCATGGAACAAAAATAGCGTAAGGACTCGGGAGTAATGTCACTCCACTAGGTTTGAGATTCATGCACAATGTATCAGAGGCTGGCCTGACACTGATAAACACCCGCTGACCTGTGTGATACATCAGAGAGCAAGAAAACCTATTGCTTGTCAAAAGCTGCTGGAGACAGAATTTTACGTGAGAACTATAAAACGAAGCCCCAAAAGTTACTTTAACTTGATGTAATTTACCCTGCCTTGTTCACCTCACCCATGAATGATGCTTAGGATGGCTGGTTCATCTAGTGGTTCAGATAGTTTTCCTTCAAATGAATTTTGGGGAGAATTTTCAATTTTATTTTATTTTATTTATTTTTTTGCATTGGAGGAAGGTGAGGGGTTGCAACTTGGGTGTTTGCTTAGGACCTGCTGAATAAATTAGTAACCACTTCTAGCCACTCAGTCTGAGTTTTACAACATTGAACCAAACACAAATCTGCATTAATCACAATGTAAAACAAAAGGGCCATAGCCTCTAAATTTTCCCATTCAGAATGAAGATGAGATATGCATGAAAAATGCATAGCAATTGGACTATAGTTATCATTCTTCAATATATATATATATATATTTTGACAAGTATCACTCTTCAATAATATTCTGATGTAAGCAAAAATTATAGAGCCTGTTTTGTACGTAATCAAGGAAAACTGGGGTCATCATTTCCCTACAATCAAACTGGGGTCATCAGTAATCACTGGCATTTTAAGCTTGAAAGAGCCTAAAAATTAAGGATTTGCCATACAACTACAGGCATCACTGAACCCTATGTCCTTTCATTGAACTAATGCTGCATGGCATCCTCCTTAAAAATGCAAGATGCAAAGCATATCATTTAAGAAATGTTTAATTGGCTCAAGTGGTCAGTTAATTTATATGAAATATTTAGCACTGATATAGCCTCCACTTAGTGGACTAATAATCAGTGACGAGTTTGTACCTGTGCATTGTACAAAGCAAATCAACAAATGAGATCATCATGCATAAAATAAGTTCATAACTTTTACTATTACAGAAAAAAATAATAATAATAAAGAGAAACATACGTAAAGAATGATTTAGTAGTAATGGAAATGGCTTCTTGAGAGTATTCTATGCCAATTACAAGCCAAAAGATATAAAGACTTGCAGCTGCTCTTATAATTTTGCACACTTCTGAATTTTCCCCCACTAGTCATGCATTTTTTCTATTGTCCTACTGCATACTCATTACCATACAATGAACATGACATCATAAAGCTAATAATGAAAAGGAAAAATAATCAAATCATCTAACATCTACAACTTACATTTTGTGCTCAAGTTCTTTGAATCCTGTTGCTTGAAATAGAAGCTACGATGATCAAGCGATTTATAGTGGTTCTTAGCATATATTTCAGCCCAAACCTTGTTAAAATCAGAGCGGCATTTGTTCCACTCATCTTGTTTCTGCTTTATGCGAGTTAGTATAACAGGCAATGCAACAGATGGATTCTTACGTAATATGTCCATCACATCCAGACCATGATCACCATAGAGTCGTTCAATACACCTTAAATTAAGAGCTACATGATGAGAGAAAAGCACAATCACAATATGATCAATGTATAGTATTTGACTATTTGTAAGCAATTAAACAAATAAGGCATAATAACAATGTTTAAATACATGCCCTAAGATAAAACAACTGAACACCTGTAAAATGGTCTTCAATATTGATTGGACTCTCTGGTCTGATTGTATTATCATTAAGGCAGTTCAACAATTCCTCTGCTCGCTTAGAAGTTGAGCTCACAGACTCCAATAACATGTCTAGCTCAAACCTGAAAGTATTAGACAACAATACCATCATCACTTACCAAAGCAAAATGACGTAGACAAAATTGCAACAACCAAGGTGCAGAATTAAACAAGTGCAGTAGCCAAGTTCCATCATTAAACAAGTCGAGTCAATGAAGCCTTGAATCCTTGATCAAACCTAATAGAAAGGAACTTTTGTCTTCAACATAAACATCAAGTTTCATTCAAGCAGTGCAGAATGCAATAAAGGATATCTAAAAAACAATTCTTAAATACAGGAACATGGATTTTTCTAATTCCACACAGTAATAATTAGTTGTACAGTGATGTAAATAAATTGATAAAATATACAAAATAAGGCCTATATTACCTAAACTAAAACAACAATATGAGAGAGTTTTTACCTATCATCCTCACATCTAAACAGGCTTTCTTCGTACTGATTTCTGCGCATGTGTTTAAAAGAGTAATCCTCACTGCCAGAAGTTACAGATACCCAATGGTCATTTAACAGTTGAGCACCAAGCTCTGATCTCTGACTTACTAAAGGTATTGGATACTGCATAGTGTCAAGAATGAAATCGCAATCAACAACGAAGTTACGATATACAAACAAACAAAAGCAGAAGAAGAAAATAAAAATCGCACATCATCAGGCAGAAGTCGATAGCTAGGAGTACAGCGTTGACAGTTAGAAAGGTCAAGTTCTTGGATAGATTTTCCCATATACTTCTCCTTGTATCTATCCTTTTCTTTTGCTCCCTCAATTTCACGTTTCTGCTCCTTATCTTTGTCCTCTACCTTCACCGTTTTGGATACATGCCCTTCAGTCCACAAAGGTTCTGCTATTAACAGAAAAGCTACGTCAAACTTTGCAAACACATGAAAAAGCAAAATATCGAAATGTTTGTTCCACTAGCTCAAACCAAGCAGTCAAAAAAATATTTAAATAAAAAATTAAAAAATCTTGTCCTCCATTCACAATTACTAATTAAAGTCTCGCTTTATAAAGGCTCATTAGTTGAGCACCAAAAAAAAAAAAAAAAAATGCCAAATTTATTCCACATTGGATGAGGGTCTGTGAATGGTAGATTAGCTACAGTCCTAACCACTGGCAATATATGTATAAAGTGTCTGCTTTCAAGTTTGAACCCACAACCTCAAGGCTGATAGACCGCATTTTAAACACGGAACTAGTGGCTCTTATTAGTTGAACAATTGAACAAAAACTAATGATTCTATTATAAAGGATAAAGGACAAGGCAATGTTACATACTTTTATTCATAACTCCAGCAAGAAATTCATCTGCAAATGACGCATTAATCAGAAACAACCTTAATATGTCCAGATCAAACAAGTTAAACAACAATAAAATTCCAAGGGTTACCAATATTCTCACAACGCTCCAAAAATTCATTGAACCCCTCCATAAGGTCTGGAAATTTTCCAAGTAAATCACCAACCTGCAATGAATAAAGTTTTCGAACAATGTAAATCAACCTAATTGGGTACAAATTGAACAATCCTTGGCCAAAATGGGGAAGGAGGGATGGAAGCTATTTCGGCCTGAGTCTGGTTCTATATACCATACACAGTGGACATGGACAGACAACAGGCTGACAAAGAAATAACTTGTAACTGATAGCAAACCAATAGAAGGGCTAAAAGATCTATAAGATATACCCAGACTACATATCAAATATATATATATATACATATGGGCAGCGTTCAATCATCAAAGGATGGGAGCATAGTCTCAACTCTGGGCATCTTGAAAATCGGACAGAAGCTTGGTTAAAATTTTCGAGTCAATCATTCAGATGGGCCAGCGCAGGGCAACAATCATCCAACAACTTTTTCCATGCTTAAATAAGATTTCCACGTGCCAACACCATACAGAATCAACAGTGCCCAGATTTAGCAAGGGGGGTTAACCCAATTTATCATTAATGAACGGAGCAATTAGTTCAAAAGATGAAACAAAAGACACTTGCCACCCAAATAGATAGCATTGATAGAGTGGCACATACCAAATTTTGTAATTCGCTTCTTGTGATTATTTCTGTGCTGTATATATGAAGACACTTCAAGAATGCCTGGTAATTATCTGAACTGCACAACCTCTCTTTCACTTTCTCACAGAAAATGAACTCTTGCTTGTACATGCCTGGAATGACATTTCGCAAACAAAACATTTTAAAAGTTAAGAAACAAGGGAATGACGAGACTATGCATTATGTGGCAACAATCCAACCAAAAAAACATAAGACACAAAACTGACATTTTTTAACTTCAAAACATTGAGATCATGGACAAAAGAATCTAATAACAGGCAAAATTCATTCTCATCAACATGGGAAAATCAAAGTTTAGAAGTAGAGCAGAAAAGGAGAAAAGTGGGGTGGACAGCTTCCACTCTTCTCTGGCAACCAGCTAATATCCTTAGCAAGTTACATAAAAACAATATGAGTGAATTTCCATGACAACATGAACTCATGATTCAGAAATAATGGACTGAGTTTTTCAATCACCTCTATTATTTTCCAAAATCCACCAAATAATCATTCATCCGAAACAAGAGACCAATAACAAATACTTATCAATTACCCAACATTTAAAAAAAAAAATCCACAAAAATCATATAAATGTGACTTAAGAGCTGATTTTTCAAGGCACACCATGACATGACAAATCACAACTGCTTCTACATATAAAAGACTGGAATAAAAAGATAAAACAAAAGGAATTTTCTGAAGGCATCTTTATAATCACAAGTGGCATCATCAACTCACTTCTCAATGCATCTTTATCATCAAAAGAGGCCACAACAGGATTCACTCCAAAGTCTTCAACCTTCCGGGCAGATTTCCTCTTTTCATTAAGGCGTTGCATGCTGAAGTCCCTATTGCTATCATTCTCAGATTCTTTGTAGTCCTGATCACGATTTCTTCTGTCCCTGTTCTCCTTTTCAGCACGTTTCCTCTGATCCTTCTGCATTTTCATCATTGTTTTATCATCATCCATGTCAGTGCGTTCAACACTTAAATCATGATCTGTGTGGGGTGTAATACTCCTGTCTCGCCGGCGTTGCTAAAAAGCAAAGGAGGCTCATCCTTTTATTATGAAAGAACTAGAAAACAAGTATACACAAACATGGAGGAGAAAAATAAACAAAGAAACCATGAAAGGAAACAAGAATTTACCTTGTCTGCAGGTACCTGCCGTGATGTGGTCATAGCAGAACTCTTCTCATCATTGCGATGAAAAGAATGTCGGCCAAGTGGAACATGTGGAGCTGATGCTGTAGCTGAAGTATCGGGTAAAAATCTTGTGAACTCATCAAGCAAATCTGAGTGGTCTGAAAAAAGTACAGCAACCTACAAAGCAATGGAAAATAATCTCTAAAACTATAAAAATCAGTATAACAAAATTATCCACACACCAATGGATGGTCAAATATAAAGCAATTTATGTCATTTAAGTTAAAAATAAATGATACTACAATTTTACCTCATGGTAGACCTCAGTAATGCCCTTATGCTCCTTTCTGTACATATTCAAGATCTCAAGAAATGATTTATATACATGATCATCATTTTGGAAACGTTTCTGTAGGGAAAAAATCCATCTATTAGACGCCCCATAAATTATAATCAGCGGCTCAATATACACAATCTAAAACAATTTCACCTTTATCTTGTTTACAAAACTTATAGCTTCTTCAAACTCAACAGTTCTCTTTGCCGGGGGCTCTTCCTCATCAATGAGGGTAATTTCATAACCCTTTGGCAAGAAGGTGTTAAACCCAAAGATTAGATTGTTGTGCCCTTTGAATAGTTCTTTCACCCTCGCTATGACACCAGTAGTGTCGATTCTGAAAAAATTAAGTCCATTAAATGAATTTGATGAAATATTCAGTGCTGACCCATTTGCAACGTGATAAACAGATGAGGAGAAAACTATGTACCTTTGAGCCTTAAAATCTTTCATGACATCAAGGAACATGTCATATTTATCTCTTTGATCTTGAAACATTTCCTTAACTTCCTTGAGGTAAGTTAAGGCATCATTGGTTGTTAGTTTCTGCGCACCTCCACCACCACCACCACCACCAGCAGCTCCAACTCCTCCTCCTCCTCCAGGGATCTGGGGCTGCCCATTGCTTCATCACCAGAAAAAATATTATAATTTGACAAAAGGTCAACTCACTCAATAATAACACCAGTAAACCAAAATCCATAGAACAGCTGATTTGCAGTTCATCTTATATTCTGCAAATGCTAATTTTGGTGCTGAGAGTGATAGGTTTTCTATCAATTTTTATAATTTTTTGATAACAAAGATATCCGGAGCTTTGCCCCGACTACTCCCCAAATACATGTAGTTTCACCATCTAATACATACAGCATAATTCCTGGTTAGATATTTCATAAGATTTGAACTCGTGACCTATGCTTGCTAAGGCACATATCACAAATCAACTCATAAAACGGCAAACCCCTTGGAGTTTAGGTTCTATTACTTGAAAGCACAGAAAATAAAATCCTACACTCTACATGGTTAGATGCAACTATTAGGCTCATTGTTTGTAATTTTTATTTGCATCTCTTTTCCATGATTAGTTTGGCAACCAAAAAAGTGGTTGACCATACAATCTATTCGAAGTAAGTAAAAATAGAGGATATCACCAGATTCTGATCACAAATTTTTCCTACTGAAACCATGTACCTGAAATCAGTGATTAAACATACAAGACCTCACAGAATTCAAGGAAATCCCATGGTAACTCATCATAAAACATAGCATTGAATAAAAAAAATAAACAATACAACAACCCAATAAATCAACCCTACGGTCGCCTACCAGGAAAGAAACAGATCAACTTACAGTAAAACCATTACAATACAAACCTTTTTTTTTTTTTTTTTAAATACAAAATTCTAACCAACAGGATTCATAATTTACCAAAATCAAACAAAAGAACAAATCGAGAATCCAACAATTGTAGAAAGAGATACATATGATAAAAAGACATAATTATATGGAGAGAGAGAGAGATATAGCTCACGATTCCACACGAGAAGAACTGAATGGCCGCTTAAATTGCGAGTTAGCATTAACATCATCTCGTAATCGCTTCATCTCTGCACAACAAACAAAAGTTACTTTTTTTTTCCTTCATTTTTTTTTTTGTCAAACCAAAAACCGCAAAAAAAAAACAAAAAAACAAAGGAAAAAAAAATATTTCCAATCAAGTCCTGTACTCTTACCACTGGTTCCCCCAGATTTTCTCGCGAAAGGAACAGAGAACTGGTGAGCAGATCTAACGAGTAACAATCTTGAAAAGCAAAATCGAGTTCAATTCTTTCGATCAACTTTTTGTGAGAACGAATCGTCTTCTACTCTAATTTTTCTTTCTTCTCTCTCTCTCTCTCTCTCTCTCTCTCTCTAACGTTTGGAAACAGCCAAGTTGAGGAACAAGGAGGTAAAAAAAGTGGGGAGAGAAAAAATGTGTACCCTTCCTTCCCTGGTTTCATTTACGTGACAGTGTTACATATTTTTTGGGTATTTATTTGTAATCCGAGTCAATACTAATAATGCAATTGGACATAATTAAGATCTTATTTGTCGTAATTTAAAAAAATTATAAAATTAAAAAGTCATTATCTTATTTAAATTACATTATCTTATTTAAATCATATTATTTCTCTATCACATTATTTCAAACTCAACCTATATCCAATGTATATTTCATAAAAAATAAAAAATAAATTTATTTAGATCATCACTAACTACCTTAAAATGAAAAAATATAAAATTTTACATATTAAATTATTTTTTTTATGATATGAGTTGTAGAATTCACAGATGATGTGAATTTTATATTTATGTGAAAAAAATAATAATTTGGTGTGTAAATTTTTTTGTGCCAATACCTTATACTCTATAAAATAATGCCTTAATCCCTCTCATAAAACTAATAACCTCACATGTTCATGATTTTATTTATATCTTAACCATTTATATTTAAAATTTATAGAAAAATAATAAATATATATTTTTACTTCGGTTTTAAATTTAAACTAATAAATTATGTATTTAATTAATATATCTTATTATCGTGAAACAAAAATAGTAATATTATTATTGTAAAAAAATCATGATAAGATCATTATTTGTTTCTATAGTACATATATGTAGGGACGAAATCAGGATTTCATCATTACAAGGATTAGAAGATAAATAATATTTTTTCACCGTATAGACAACACATGTGCATGTATAATACGATATATAAATTATATATACGCATAAAATTTTTTTCAAATATCATATAAATAATTTTTAAAAAAAATTATAAAAAATAAAAAGAGCATGCAAGATGGAAAAAGAATGAAATATACATCTTTTATACTAATACATCATTTTATTTATAAAACAGGAGAGTTATGGTCCCGTAATTTTTTCCTAATTTCATTCATGCATATATGCTAGATAAAACTCTTTAAAACGTGAATAATTATTTTACTTTTTAAAAATACCATGTACAAAATGAAAAAATATAAATAATAATAAATAAGTCACCAAATATTATTCACCAGACACATGATCATATAGTGTATCGAATCCACCTAATAATTACATAAGAATAATTTAATCAATACTTTATGCGGTGGCTATAAACTTCAATTAAAAATTAGGTGGATGGCCTTGGTCTAAGGTATGAGGTTGTTTTGCTCGCTGGGCTCGCTTGCTTGGTAACATTTCTCATAGTTTAGGCCCATAACTGCATTCAAGTCCGCATAAGTATAGATTGGGCCCAGAACTTCATGGCTCCATTACAATTTGATTTTTAGGTGAAGGTTTGTTTGTGAGTGTAAATAATAATAATAATAATAATGAGTAATTAGAACATGAAATGAAATAAAAACTCAGACAAAAGGGGAACTTAATCCCAATAACATGGGGTTGGTAAACTAATAATTAGTGTGGATTACGATTACCGTCATGATCATGATCACGATCGCAATGAGAAAGGTAAAAACTATTCAATAAGAACAAATTTCAACAAAAATAGAAATAACAAGAATCTCAACATTAATTATGATTCGCGAGTAAAACAAATAGATATCGCTTTTAGTAGATGTAACGATTTGCGATTGTATGAATCAGTTATGAGCATCTTGAAATTATATGTTATAGTAAAATTTAATATTTACACATTTATTGATGTCGTATTGAAAACTTTTAGTAATGCATTAATAACTAATTATAAATACAAACTAATAAAATAGTTTTTATACAGTTTACCATGTACGGTGGGATGAAAAAAAATATGCTTTTTTACTTGTGACAAGTTTTCACATTGATTCCTTTGTTTCATAAAAGGTATATACACAAGCATTTTTCAAAACAAATAGTTTGTTTATATAGTTTATAATGTTAGGTAGGATGAGAAATACATACTTTTTTCACCTATGGTTGGCACGTTTTTACATTGACCCCTTTGTTTGATGTAAGATTGTTGAATGTTAAAAAATAGATATAGGTCATTAACAGAAATCTATATACATAAGAGATGATATGTTGAAAAATTACAATTTTTTTGTAATGAAAAGAGAGATAATGATATGAATTTTTTAAATTATTTTTACCAAATATGAGACCATTGTCACCATTAAAAAACAATGATAGTGAAATTTGAAAACTTATTTTTACCAAATATGAGACCACCATGGTCACCATTTTACCACCTTTTTCTCAGACAAATTGGGATTGATTACCAATTAATAGTTCCAATCATTTGTCCACATTACACCTTTCTGAAATCATCACCAATGTTGAAAATGACAAATTACCATAAGAAAAACAAAAAATAACAGTTCCTAGTATGTGCACACAACTTAAAAATATTAGACATTATAAGCTACTTTAAGATAGTTAATTCCATAATAACTTATTTTAAAATGGGGCATTTTTAAAATTTTGCGATAAAAGTGTTATGTCAAGTTATTATAAATCGAAAGTCTAAATCAAATTCTATATTATTTTCTTGAGACTATTTAATCTAATCTTACTTTTTATTCATAAATTGAATGCGCTCAATAGTAAGTGATGATAAAATAATAAACAAAAATGCTACAAACTCATATTTCTTCCCACAAAATACACAGAATAAAAAGTTGGTAGCATTGCATATTGGAAAATGCTATGGACCCACTACACTCTACCAACATTACGTTTTGTATATTTTTTGAAGAAAAAAAAAAAAAAAAAAAGAAGTTAGTAGACTTCTAGAAAAATAGAACATAAAACCGCTTTACTCCCTTGGTAAAGCAAATTTGACTCTAGCTATATATACAATTAATATATAATACACCATTCTCCCAACCTCCAACTCTTACCCTCATAATAATATTTTAATGCATTAAGAATAAACATAAAAAAAATTTCTTAAAAAGTCTAACACATATGATTATTATCAAAATATTAAACTTTAATATAATATAATAAAAAAAAAGATATTTAATTCCTTAAAAAGTCCAACACATATAATTATTATCAAAATATTAAACTTTAATATAATATAAAAAAGAAAAAAAAGAAGACATTTAAAAAAAAAAAAAGACATTTAAAAATCGCAATTCACATATATAGATAATTGTAAATATATTAAGAAAAAAGGGGTTTCTAAACCCCAAGCCTTGTGGGAGCTCCAATCTCTCAATCTTAATTTTCTAAATTTTTTATTTAAAAAAAAAAATCTCAACATTTATTGATTTGGTCAAAATTCCCTTATCAGCATTTATTAACTTTTTTCAATCCACATATATGCATTTATTGATTTGGTCAAAATCTCTGATTAGCATTTAAAATCCCCTCATACAAATAATTATAGATACAGCCCGTGCATAGTTACTGCAGTAGTTTTTTTAATTTTTCCTATACACTATGATTAGTGATAAGATTGTTAAATTATTTTTATAAAAAATTTTAAAAAACATAATTTATATATTAAAAAAAATTAAAATAAATATAAATATGTATAATTATTCCATGCACGGTGATAGACTAGTAAATCCTTACTACAAAGGCAAATTCAAAGCTCATACATATAATAACAATAATAATAATTCAAGATAAAGAGCTTCTCAACAACCCCAATCATCTTGAGAGGTGGCAAAAAAAAAAAAGGCCTAATTTGCAGCCAACCCCATCATCATCATCATCATCATCATCATCCCCACCCATTATTATTATTAGTTGATTGATGACTCAAACTGTATGGGGCCTTCTCTGAAGGCTAACAAGTGAGTAGTATGCTCCATTGGGCCCCTTCCCTAACAAAGAAGAGTGGGTCCCTCTCTCCACAACCGTCCCTTTGTCCAACACGGCGATCGTATCACAATTCTGTATGGTACTTAACCTGTGCGCCACCACCACACTAGTCCTTCCCACCATTACTCTCTCAAGTGCGTCCTGTACCACTTTCTCCGATTGGCTATCCAATGCACTGGTCGCCTCGTCTAGCAATAGAATTGCTGGGTTTTTCAGTATAGCACGAGCTATAGCAACTCGCTGCTTCTGACCCCCTGAGAGCTGCAATCCTCTGTCCCCGCACCATGTGTCGTACCCGTCTTTCAGTCCCGCGATGAAATCGTGAGCGTTGGCTGCCTTAGCGGCCTCGATGATCTCTGTTTCATCTGTCTTATCGGACGCTCCGTATGTGATGTTTTCGCGGATGGTCCCAGCGAATAGAGTTGGTTCTTGGCTAACAAGCGCTATATGTTTCCTTAATGATCTCAGATGGAATGTCCTTATGTCACGACCGTCGATTTTGACTACCCCGCCAAGTGGGTCGTAGAATCGCTCAATCAATCCAATGATGGTGGACTTGCCGGACCCACTTTGTCCTACCAACGCCGTTGATTTCCCTGATTCAATGTTGATTGAAAAGCCGTTGAAGATCATCACATCAGGCCTCGCCGGGTACGCGAATTGGACCTCACGTAGCTCCACATGGCCTGTTATTTTGTTAGGTTGGTGACCTTCTGGGTCATCGGGCTCAATTCCAGTGTACCGGTCCAGTACTGCAAAAACTGATCCGACCGCATCCGACCCTTTTGCAAGGTCGTTAGTCATGGTACCCGCATCTGCAATGACCCGGCCCGTGCTCACTAAGATCATGAAGGTCTCAAAGAGGGCTTTGGCAGTAATGTAGCCTTGAGATATGAGTTTGCCACCATACCAGAAGTCCAAGGCCCAAGTGCATGACATGAGGCTTTGGGAGGTACCAAGCCCGATACCAGCGAACCATGATTGTCGGATACTCTCTCGTTGTGGGCCTTCTTGTGCATTTTCCAGCATTTGGAGGATTCGGGCTTGGGAGGAGAAGGCCGTGACGGTTCTGAGGTTGGAGACAGCCTCGGCCGCAAGCTTGCTACTTTCATTTTGGGCCTTGATAGCCTTTTTGGACATGCTTTTGAGCAAGACACGTTTGCAATAGTAGCAGACGATGATGAGGGGTTGGACAGCGATCATGACAACCGCGAGCCTCCATGCGATGATCAGGCCCATGGTGCAAGCTATTGTTACTGCTGAGAAGGTTTGGATAACGAGTGCCATTCTATCACCCACCAAAGATCTCACCTGCAAAAATTGTGAAAACAACACACCCAGTAGTAGTTAGCTAAAAGTAAATGTAAGGAATTCAAGTCCCAACGGGCTCACTTGGGCTTGTTTGGTCCTAGTTACTTTGGGCCTTTATATCGTTTGGTCCTGAGTTGAATTTGGACCAAGCCTGTCAGTAAGTTAATTACATGTATGGTCCAATTAGTTCCTCTAGTTTTAAGATTAAAAGGAAACTTTAAAAAGAATATATATATATATAAATTTCTTCATAATTCTTTTATTTTTAAAAAAATTCTCTATGAGATTTTAATTGTTCCTTTAGGAACAAACAAATTTTTTATTTTTAACAGAATGGAAAAGGTTCATTTGTGTATTTTACAAATAAGTGTACATTTTTTTAAAAAAAAAATGGTCTATGCGTAGAATAATTTCAAAATTCTTAACAAAAAACACACTCTTAACAAAAGTATTTTTCATTTCATTTAAGTTGTGCAGAATAAAAGTAAAGGTCACACGTTGCTTTCAAGTCACAGTTGACAATGAGTCTAATTAATATATATACGAATTTTACACTTTTAATAAATGCACGAGATTAGCACCCTTAATTACATGCAAGATCATTAGAATAATTATTGGAGTCTTTACCTAACCTCTTTGTAGAGGTAGGTTCATTTTTTAAACACATTACCATTATCCTTAATCTCGAGATTTTAAAAGGGTTGTTAGAATCTTAGCCAATCACCCTAGATCTAGAAATAGATGTGTAATTATCTGATAATTCTTTAATAACGTACATATATCATAGTTAATCATTTTAAATAATAAATTTTTTTTCTTATTCTTCAACAACCTACATGTATCATAGTTAATCATTTTAACTAACAAAAAATTAATTGTTCTTCAACAACCTACATATATCATAGTTTAATCATTTTAACCAAAGAACTCTGAGGCAATCAAACTAACAATAATCAGTGTATAATATAACTACCACTTCGCCAAGTTATTTGGTGTTTCATAGGGTCGTGGCACCACTCAAGAACAAATACTCTTTGTGAATGTCATTACTGGTGAAAAATGTTTGAGAGTACTAATTTGACACTACTAATTCATTTCTAATGAGATGAAATGGATCATTCCAAATGATATGGAATGAATCATATGAAGAGAGAAACCCACACTCCTCTCTCTTTTAACAATGTTATGCCTTTCTAATTTATCACTCTTAATGATATGATATTGAGACTAGACCCCACGTAATAGAATATTTAACAAATAAAAATTTGACACTTATTAGACACATCATTAGGGGTGATTTTTAAGGGTGATAAATTTGGTGTCTCAAGCATTTCAGCAATGATTCAAAGCACTAATTTTGATATTCTAATGAAGCACTAATGACATGGCAAGGAGAAGGAAAAAAAAACCAAGACCAAAACATCACATTAAAATGGGTGGAGCCCACTACCAACTTATTAGAACTGGCTTTAGAACTTAATAATTAGAGCTCTAAAGCATTTTTCCAAGCATTTTTCCTCCTCTATTCTCTCTCTTTCACATCATTAGGGATAGATTAAAGGTACTATATTGATAAGACGTAACATATTTAGCATGATTGTTAGTTAGTAGTTTTTTTAAGAATCGCTTATTCAGTGACATAGATCTAGGGGTGTAATTTTGGCTTGGCTCAACCCGGCCTATGTCGGGTCTTGCGGGCTCCTGCCAAAAATCGGGCCTAGCCGAGCCGGCCCACGGGCAAAAAAATAAGCCCAAGCTCAAGGATATTCGGGTTTTGGGCGGACCTAAACAATTTTTTAAATTTTTTCCATCAAAATTTTATTATTTTCCATTAAAAATAACACTGAGCCTCAGGTAGGCCGAGCGGGCAGGGTCTCGGGTCGGGCTTTTGGGCGAGCCTTGACCGGGCCGATGAGTCAGGCCATGGGCAGGGCTTCAAAACGATGGCCCAGGCCCTGGCCCAAGGTCTCAGGCTGGACTTGGGCCCAGGCCTAAACGAGTCAGGCCCACCTCGGGCTGCGGACGGGCTTCAGGTCGCCCGCGGCCCACGGGCTAAAATTACACCCCTACATTGATCACAAAGTATATATAGAGCTTAATAACTTCACTCTCTACGTTACCTATATTTCACTGTAACTAAATTAGCCTTCGTTTGGCAATGACTTTTTTAGTTAGTTTTTTTATTTTTTTTGACTTTTTTAACTTTTTTAACTTGAGACTTTTTTGTTCGTTTGGTATTCTTGATTGCTTTTTTGACTTTTTGCGATTTTTTTACTTTTTTATCCTTTTGTAATTTTTTAACTCAACTCAAAAACCAAACAACTCCTTAATTTCCAATGATCAACTTAATGTATTTTCGTCGAGGTATGCCATCGGACACCCCATCATATAAAAAAAAAAATGTTTACCTAGGGAGAGCCTAGTGTATGAAGTGCAAATGATTGTAGTAAATTTTTGAAGAGAAACGTGCACAGAATATAATATTGTCAGTATTGTATTATGTGTATATGGGAAAAAAATAAATAAATAAATAAAATTGAGATAGTAGAAGAGTAAACATACCACATTAGCATCTTTGGCGAGGCTAGAGCAAATAGCACCGCTAGAATTCTCATCCCGATCAAACCACCCAACTTCAAAAGTGAGTATCTTCGAAAACATCCTCTCTCTAATTCTCTTCGTCAAGTACTCTCCCATGTAAGCGAAATTATAATGCTGAGTTATATTAATCACTAGCGAAAACACCGCCAATCCAAGAAAACACAACGCATATTCCCTCGTCCTCGACTCAATCTGACTGTGATCAGGCAAAAAATACACCGATATCATCGATCCCATTGCAAAGGCATAAACTGGCTGAACCGCACCAAACAACACCGCACTGGAACACCCCATAATCGCTTGCTTCCATTCCGGCAGATTCATCGCTAACAGTCTCCGAAATGACTGTACTCGAAAAACTTGCTCTTCTTTGATTTTATCATTAGTTTCAGCTCTCTGGCTCATTGCGGCTGAGTTTGCAGAGCTAGATCGACTCACCATTGACAGTCTCCGACTACTCGTGTTGTTCGTGTCGAATTTCGCAATTGAATTGGAAGATGTTGATGCTGTCATGTTGTTGCTGTCTGATTTTTCGGTTTGTTGGAGTTGAATTAGGGATGTGTAGAGGCCGTTTTCATCTTGGATTAATTGGTCGTGTGAGCCGGTTTCCATTACCTGACCGTTTTGGATAACTGCGATGATGTCGGCATTGCGGATGGTGGAGAGGCGGTGGGCGATGATGATGGTGGTGCGGCCAACCGCGGCCTTGTCGAGTGCTTCTTGCACGATTCGTTCGGATTCGGAGTCTAATGCGCTTGTGGCTTCGTCCAGGAGAAGAATGCGTGGTGCCTTGATTATGGCTCTTGCGATTGCGATTCTCTGCCTCTGGCCTCCAGACATTTGGACACCCCTCTCACCCACCTGTAAAAAATATATATATAGCAATTAGTAAAATTATTCACTTTTTTATCCCATCAATTTAAACAGTAAATATTATGTATGCTTTATCAATTAAAATAGTTAATTTTTCAAACGATGCCATTACTTGTTGTGAATGTATGCAAGAAGTGAAAAAATTAATAAAATTAATCCGATAACATATATCATTTTTCACTATTTAGCTCTTAAGACAACATTAATGGTAATTCCAATCGTAATATGAAGATATTTTGAAATCTTTTTTGGTAACTAAATTAGAAAAAATAAATAAATAGTGTAACTCAAAATTATGGGTTCAAATTTTAAGAGGCAATCGTGAAAAAAATCTTTTTTTATTTCACTTGAGGTCTTTTTCAGGATTAAGCCCTAATAACTACTTGAAGGGTAAATTATATTGACACCCCTGAGATTTATATTTATTGTAGTTCCTTCCCTCACTTTTTGAAAATTACATCTCCCTCCCTGAGGTTTAAAGTTTCATAACAATTCCCCCTTTCACCGTAATGATCATTATACATAAAATTAAATTAACAAGGGAGATCAGTGTAATTTTTCAAATGTGAGGGGGGAACAGTAATAAATATAAACTTCGGAGGGTGTCAGTGTAATTTACCCTTATTTGAAATATATAATAGTTTGTTAGAGTATCTCCATTCAAACTTTGAAATATTGATATGCTAAATTTTTTTGAAATTTATTAGATAATAAATTGACAAATACAAATTATATAATATAAGCAAAAACGTTGTGAGCTCTTTGAGTCTCAAAACTCTAATATTTTTCTATGATTTTTTATTTTTTAAATACAAAAAATACATTTGTAATTATTCTATTGGTTCTTTCCAATTTACTATTATTTTCTTTTAATTTCATTAAATAGTCTAATAATCAATATGGTAAGTTCTTTAAAAAAGAAAAGAAAAGAAAAGAAACAAATCATACAATTTTAGAATTCTCAATTCTCCTTTTAAAAATATAACTACACAAAACGAAAGCAAAAAGTAGATAAAGGAAATATTAACAAAAGAGAAATTAACGACATGAAAACCATCAAAAATTCAACAATAGTTATAAATATGCATACCTCATAGTTGTATTTCTCCTACAAAAAAAACTCCAGCAATCATATACCTCTAATAAACACATTATCTACACATATCATAATTGAGCTTGGTTTTAACTATTTCAATATCTTTTCCAAAAATAATAAAAGTTACACAAGTTTCCATCACTTTATAGCTTTAATAATAGAGTTCTAAACAGAACTCTACTGAATACTGATGTGAATATTGATGTGGCAGGGTTAAAAAAAACATAAATATCACATCGCTGTCCATACAATTAGAACTTCTTTAAAACACTTATTTTAAAACTCCCAAACATTTTTGGTCAACTCCAATGTATAGAATCTTGAATGGATGTACTATTAGGATGTTAATTTTATATTTTGCTAAGGGAATACTTGTGGCTCCAATAGATTGTTCTGATTAGCTGAATTTTTATTTATTTAAATAAATAAAGTAAAAAAAGTGATTATCTGGAGATGTAGTGTTAGTAATGGCAGGCAGAGAGATGATGTTGCCGTTGAAAGGCTGTACCCAATCTTAAGAATTATTAATTAAGAATTTTTCGACATTAAGGAACTTAAAATCTAAGTAAGTACTATATTATTATTTAATGATGTTGAATTGTTTTTTTATTTAAATAAATAAAGTACAAAAAGTGATTATCTGGAGATGTAGTATTAGGATTGTTTTGGGAAGATGGTAAAAAGTGATTTTTTGGCTTTTAACTAAGTTTTGACTTTTTTAGACAAATGATTTGGGAAGTTGGTAAAAAGTGACTTTTGACTTTTTTGATTAATATTTGTTTATGATGTCAAATCATAATAAAATGACCAAACTACCCCCATTTATTTAAAATATTTATAACTTTATCTATGTAACACATTTTGACCCATGAGGAGTAAAATTGTAATTTCACCGTTGGCTAAAAACCAACTTCCCAAATGAAAAAAAAGCCAAAAAAACCAACTTTTGACTTTTGCTACTAATAAAAAAAAGTGACTAAAAACTATGTTGCCAAAATAAGCCATAGTAGTGGGAGGCAGAGAGATGATGTTGCCGTTGAAAGGCTGTACCCAATCTTAAGATTTATTAATTAAGAATTTTTTGACATTAAGGAACTTAAAATCTAAGTAAGTACTGTATTATTATTTAATAATGCATCCATATAAAGAAATTTTATGATGTTTCGGGAAATTGTGCCTAATCTTGTCCCTTTCCAAAAAAAAAAAAAATAAATAAAGAAAGAGATGGCCACTTTCCAAGTATGGGGGGCCACGGAACATTTTCTTGCTGGATTTGTATGAGAATAACTAGTGTGAACTGTATATAAATCTTTTTAAATAGTTAGTTTAGAATGTTTTAAATAAATGTATTTTTTGATTTTTTATAAAATATGGGTTGAGTTTGAAGTGATTTGATAGACAAGTAATGTGAAATAGAATAATGTGATTTAAATAAAATAACAACTTTTTAACTTTTTAAATTTTTTTTTTTTTTTTTTTGAAGATGCAAACCAAGCCTTAGTAATCTGACTTGTGAGGATGATAGTATAATATTTTGATACATCGAACATCTCTGACAAGGCCACTTCTACCTAATTGTCATTGCTATCAATCAACCTACATAAAAAAAGAGCCTTACATTTTCATCCATATTGTATGATTTGTGAAATTTTCCATAATTAATTTGTAATTGTTAGGACATTAGATTGTCAAGAAAAATTATTGATTGGTCTTGGAGTATCACGTGATCATATTTCAAGTCAATCACAAATTTTTATGTCCTCTCACGTTCTCTAATCACCTAACACAAAATCATAGGTTCCACTCTATTCACCAATTATAATACATGTTGAGCGTCACGTGATACTGCTGTTGAACCAACCAATAACTTTTTAAGTGTTGTGCTAATTACACATGTAGCCATGTGTTTGTAATTATAAAATTAAATAAAATTATGTGCACATAATTCTTGCACAGAAACATATTTATAAAGATAACGTGAAGTTGAAATTCTTATACGGTGAAACTCAAATTTAAATGATTTTAGACAATCCATTTAATACTCTGATTATTTTTTGCGTACGAATTATATGTATTCAACTTTGCTCTTATAAAATTGTATACCCATTAAAAAGGGTATTTTAGTTTTTTTAGTGATAATTATTTGTGTAATTAATATTGAATTTTCAATTTTTAAAAGTACTTTTGAGTCTTCAACCTATATCTATCTATATATATATATATATATTTATTATTAGTATTTTTTTAATATTTTAACCAATCTTTTAGATCTATTTAGTCTAAATATATTTAAAAGTTATAAAATTTATGAATTTTAAAAAATCAATAAATACAAAAATTCAATATATTTTCATTTTTTTTTGTATTTATTAGTAAATTTTTTTTATAAATATTTTATTTTTAAAGTACATCTAGATGTGTATCAAAAAAAAAAACTAATAAAACAAAATATGAAAAATAAAAAACTTGAATATTCAAAACTGTGTTGAAAAAAAAAAGAGTGACAGTATCAAATTTAAAGAATGGTGAGGTGAGATAGCTAGAGGGAGGCGCGGTGTAATTCAGACGATTTGAAAGTAAAATTATAAATTGAATGACAGATTAGCAGCTTGACAAATTGTTAAATTACGATGTGAGGCGTCTTGGGCGAATTGACGGGTTAAAGGATATTCTAATCAATTATCAAGCCTTTGCATAATATATAACACTAGTTTGTATAATATTTTTTATATATATAATACAAATTAATTTTACATAATATTTTTCATATACATAACTACTAATTTTTAATAAATTTGACATATTAAATATCTTTCACACTTATTTTTATTTTGATATTTTACTATAATTTAAAAATATACATTAACTATATCGAAACGATTTCAAAAATAGAACCTAAATCGCAATTAACCGATAGAAGGATAGAAATTAATACGATTTAATGTAATTTTGACTAATTTGGCGGTACTTTAGACCGCCGTAGAGGACAAGAATAAGTGACTAACCTGAGTATCATATCCCTGAGGCAACTGAGAAATGAAATTATGAGCATTAGAAGCTTGCGCAGCCTCAATAACTTCATCCATGTCAGCCTCCTCCTTGCCGAAAAGTATGTTCTCCGTAATCGTGGTCGCAAACAGCGCTGGCTCTTGACTCACCAACCCCATCTGTGACCTCAGCCACTTCAACTGCATCTTCTCTATGCCCACTCCATCAAGCAATATCTCTCCCCCCACTGGATCATAAAATCTCTGCAGCAGTGCTATCACCGTCGACTTTCCTGACCCACTCCCCCCCACCAGCGCCACCGTCTTCCCCGCCGGAATCTCCAGGTTGAAGTCTCGGAAAATCGGCGACTCGGGCCGCGATGGGTACGCGAATTCGACGTGTTTGAATTCAACTTCTCCTGAAACGGTTTGCAGTGTTTGGCCTTCCATGTTGTCGGAATCGATTTTGGGTACTCTTCTTATTACTTCCATTATTCGATCTCCTGCTGCTGATGCGTCCGAGAAGTACTTCACGTTAGATAATCCCGATCCGAGTGATCTGATCCATGTCAAGAAATATTAAATAATTAGAATAAATTTCTATACACAATTTCTATATAGTTATAAATTATTATAATAATTATTGATATTATTTTTTTAAAAAATATATCATTCTGTATAATAATGTTTTGTATAAATGTTTTTTTTTTTTTTTTGGACATCACTATTAAGGCGCACACATACATGAACACAAAATCACATTAGGCGTTACATTCATGCGGTTCCATTTTGGAAAAGGGAAAAGTTAGGGATTATGAAAAAAATTTCATGAAAATGATCATGAAAAATTTATAATTCTTGGATTACCTTGATTAGTGTGTAGTGCTTTATTCTAAGTGTAGTTTAAGGGTCACAAAACATTTATAATTATTTTTATGAAAATTTTTTCGTGGTACGTAGCATTGTTGTTTTGGAAACACCTGTTTGTAGCATTTAATATTTTCGTAGAGAAGCATTAAATAATTATTGTATATTCCGAGCATCTATATACTGGAAAATTACAACTAAATATTATGTATTGAAAAATTTTATGAATGAAATATGACTTTATCAAATAGTTGAGAGACATGAAACAATTTACTTAATGTGTGTTGTGATTATTTAATAATTTTTTTAAGTTTAATTTTAATTTAAAAAAAAAATATTTTTGTGAATAATAGTATTTATGATCTTTATATTTTGTTTTTGAATGTTAAATTACATTTCGTGTAGCAACAACCAAACAAAATTTCAAAATTAGTGGAAACAGAAGCCGAAAACAGGAATTGTGGCATAGTGGTGGGTCCAGCTTACTTTTTATACCCACCTTCGTCTTATAATAATTTTTTCTTTTAATAACCGAGTGTGCTGACTAGCACCATTTTGGAGCGTCGTAGCTCGATTAATTTCGAAATTTTGAATGGATTAATTAGATAAAGACGTAATGACCCGTTAAGATTCAAACTTGAGACTTAAAAAGGAATATATTTCTAAATTTCTGATCTCCTATTTTCAACTAACTGAGCTGTCCTTACGGGGTTTATAATAATTACTTAAACTTAAAAAAACTGCTTTCCTATATTTATTACAACTTATTATAGAGCTGATAAATGAGGGGAAAAAAAACTCAATGAAATTAGCCATACCCAATATGGTTTACAGAGCAAAAGAAAACAA
This sequence comes from Camellia sinensis, assembly GCF_055761805.1. Classification (NCBI taxonomy): domain Eukaryota; kingdom Viridiplantae; phylum Streptophyta; class Magnoliopsida; order Ericales; family Theaceae; genus Camellia; species Camellia sinensis. Next base: position 242,600,887 of record NC_138961.1, on the reverse strand, counting down.
GATTAAAAAAAAAAAAAAAAAAAATGAAAATGAAAATGAAAAGAAAACCTTTTGTTTTGTTTTGTGTTTTTTGTTTTTTTTTTTTCATCCTTTTAGGTGGCAAGGTAAAGTTGACAAAAAAAAAATAAAGTGGATTGTGAAAGTTTTCAGTTTTCAGTTTGTTTTATTATTATTTATTTTTTTAGAAAATGAAGATGCACATTAGGCTTCTTATGGAAAACCGACAACTCAACAACACAGTAGCATTTTGAAAAGTTGATAAAAAATTATTTTTTTTTTATTTTTTGATTTTTTTAATAACTTTTTTAACAAAAAATTGAGTTATTTTTCATAAAAAAAAAATTGATTTTTTTGAATTAAAAAAATTAAAAAGTCAAAAAAATTAACTTTTTTGACTACTTCTCAAAAGAAACCAAAATATGGCATAATAATTTTGGAATATAAAAAAAGTTAAAATAATATATATATATATATATAATTAGTAAAAAATATTTTAAAATACGTGAAAATTGTTTCTTGTTGGTAATATCCTTTTGGGAGACGAAGAAATATAAAAGGAGGGAGATGACTTACAATCCACCGATGGCGATGGCGGCGCCAACAGCGAAGACGGTCCCACCTTGAGAACCATGATACATGACCATTCTACTACCATAATAGGACATGAAAGACCATATTGCAAACACTATGCCATTGCTACCAATGGCAAGTCCTTTGGCCATGCCTTGCCTCAGCCCCAACTTAACAGTCCATTGAAGAGCTGAAGAGTACTCAGCTGTGGTTTTGTTCTCTCCCACAAAAGAATAAACGGTCCTGATTGATGAGATTGCCTGCTCTGCAATCGTACCGGCCTTGTTGTACTCTTCCCTCATCTTTCTTGCTATTCCCATCAATGATCTTCCGTAAATCAAACCAGGTATTATAAGAAGTACCACAAATGGAAATCCCACAATTGCTAGTCTCCACAGCATCGCGAATGCCACTACGTAGGACCCTATGAATGTTGCTAAATTCATCAAGAACACTGGGACCTGTTATGAAATCAAAACCCATTAGCTATCATATCATTGTACACAATCCTTTGTTCCAGACTTTTTCTTTACAACACGATGAAGTAAAAAAAAAAAAAAAAAAATCTTTTTTTGGTGTTTATTTTTATCAAAATTAGTTGATAATTTTTTGAAAAAAATTCAAAAACGGATTTTGAAAACTCAACGAAACTTGAATAAAGGATGGAAAAAGAGTACTGACCTTCTCACTAATAGCATCTTGAATTACAAGACTATCGTTAGAGACGCTAGTGATGACCTCTGCGGTGCTTGTTACATGCAAATCGAAGTAACCCACATCTTGCCTTAGCACTGCCTTCAAATATCTTGTTCTCATTCTCGAAGCTTGTCTCTCTGCTGTTCTTGTCCAACAATATCCCTCTGAAAAATATCCCACAAAGTCAGAAGAAAAAAAGAAAAAAGAAAAAGGAGAACTTTTCATGTAAAAAAAAAAAAAAATTAGTAGGAAAACCCACCAAGGAAACAAGCGACCCATTGTCCACAAGCCACATAACACAAAACCACTGCATTCTGTAACCCAAGAGACCAAACACATTAATTAAATTCACATAACAATACATACATACATACACAATTGATGTCTATATGTAGAGAGAGAGAGAGAGAGAGAGAGAGAGAGAGAGAGACCTTGCTGATGTTTTGAGTGAAGAAATCTGAAACTGTGCCACCAATATTGTTCATGATCTTGCTAGTAATAAACAATACCACGGGCATGGAAAAGCCATCCCCGAGGGCACCGAGGATGCCAAAAGCCATCAACAACATATCAAAACCGTCTGCATGCACGAAAATGGATCGAATAGACCCGTTTCTCTTCTTTTCAATCGCCATACTTTCCTCTCCCATCTTTGATCTTTCAATTCTTACCTACTATATAGTTGTTCTCTGTGTGTGCGCGCGCGCGCTTGAGATGGAGATGAGAAAATACTATAGAGTAAGATTGTGAGAGGAGTTGATGGGTAGCTTGGTCCAAAAGCAGCAGTTATTTAACTATCAACTGATGAGAGAATGTAAATATGAAGATGGTTATATATATAGAGGTGAAGTGTTGAGAAGAGGGGGAGGGGTTCATCATATGGTGAGTTTAGTTAAGGTGCTAGCGTGTGTCAGGTTGTATTATATTATGGTAAGTACGATACATGTGGTTTGAGGAGAGGGGATCACGGTTGATTTTACCCTTTACGAGAAATTATTCAATACTCTTAAAACATCACTATTTTAAGTTAATTACTAATTATTTAATCTCATCTTGTTCTTTTATTTCTAACATAAATTGTGAATCTTTATATTTTTTTTTACCAATCAAAACCTTACGAAACACTATATGATTATATTTTAGAAGTATTGAATAAACACCCACTCTTTACACAGTTGTCGTCATTAATGACGACGCTATGGACTTGGGGTCCACCACTCTCAACTTCAGTTTCATCAATTTCCAACAAAACTTTTTGGAAAATTAAAAAATAAAAATAAAAATTTCACCTTTTAACAAATTTAATTCTGAATTTTAAATATTAACTTACATTTTAATTTTTTTTATTTGTTTTAATTTAAATATTTTTCTATTTTTATCAAATAAAATTAGTAAAAAAATAGTATTTTAATAATTAAACTTAATAAAAAATAATATTTTAAATATTTTATGTATACTTACATTAAATTTAATAACTAAAATATATATATTTTTTCTATCAATTTTACTAAACAAAAATTGATGAATAGTTTAAATTGAAAGTAAATTAAAAAATTGATGTTTAAATCCACAAAACTAAAAATGTAGGATTTATTTTGTTATAAGTTTCAAAGTTTAAGTTTTTTTTTTTAATTGTCCCAAACTTTTTTTTAAATATCTTTTTCAAATATAAAAATTTCTTTAATAATAAAATAATAATTTTAATAACGTGCCAATTAAAACACGTATTAAAAAAACATAAAATTTATATATTATGTAAGATATGTGAGGAGAATAAGTAATGTATAATTTTATTAATTTTTTTTATAAATCTAAAAAATAATTTTATTAATTTTTTTAACGTATGTATGCCTTATTAATTAGTGGCTGACTGACCTATACAGGGATTGAAGGGGACCAGAACGACAGTGAATTCTATGGATTGATATAAAAATAATAATTTTAGATATATATATATATATATATATTTTAAGTAAGAATTAATTTTTTAAAAATTGAGAATAAAATAATATTAAATTGAAGATACAATAGTATTGATGGTCATTTGAAAAAAAATAAAATAAAAAATCTCATCTCTACTTGACCATCACCCTCCAAGTTTTTTTAAATTAAATAAAATTTTCTTCAAATTTTTGAAATCATAATGTATGAATGTACTTTATTCAAATTTAAATCGAAATTTAAGAGAATTAATTGGGAGGTAGATAGTTCTGTTTCAATGATTTGAACCATTCATTTTATAATGGTCTTCCTGTGCATCATTCATGAGGAAAATTATTTAAATCTGATGATCATAATATTTTTATGGGCGAGTTACACTAACGGTCCCAATAGTTTGGGACTTGTGTCACTTTAGTCCAAAACTTTTCAATTGTGATACATTTGATCATGAATTTTAAATTTTATTCTAAATAAGGAAATTTGACAACAAGTTTGATATCATTATTAAACTAATCCATTAAATCAAAAAATCTAAAACTAAAAACATTTTATATATTAAATATCGATTGTACATTAACATCCCAACAATCATCTATTACATAATCATCATCCAAGTACATAATAAAAATTAATTTGGTAAAATAAATAAATGTGTAAAAGATTTATTAATTTTACATAATTTTATCATTGGTGGGTAGATATAATTTTAAAAAATTCAAAAATATTTTTTTGACATTTATTTTTGTCAAATTAGTTTATATTTTATTAAATTGATGATTTTGCCTTCGAAATTAAACAATGGTATCTTCAATTGTCCTTATTTGGAACAATATTCAAAATTTAAGGTCAAATATGTCACAATTAAAAAGTCAATAACCAAAGTGCTATGAGCTCCAACCTATAGAGACTGTTAACGTAATTCGCCCTATTTTTATTTTGTTTTGTTTATCCAAAGTTTTTTTATTTAAAATACTTCTCGTTGATTTTGTCGTCCCTTTTAAAAATTGAATAAAGATTGAAAACTCTAATTTTGGAACTATAGTGATGTGATAAAGAGTAAAATCTACATGTGATGTGATGTGATGTGATATGAATGTTTATATATATATATATATATATTTTCTTATCATATCATTAAAACTCTCTTTAAAATTCTAAAATTAAAATTCTCTATTATTGTTGTTAAAAATTTCACATCCCCGGACTACGCTATTTTCAAGTACATCTTATTAGATTTAATGCTTATCGGTCATGTTTGATTCACAAGACTAATAGTGAAGTATTAATAATCCTATTAAATTAGTGTGGTATTCACTATCCAATTGGATTAATATCTATTGGATTAATAATCTCACCCCTACTCCATTACTAATAATCCTACAAATTTGTTGGATTAATTATCCATTGAATTAATAATCTTAAACCAAAATGTTAAAACAAACGTAGGATAATTATGCCCACGAATTAATAATCTCAATCCCATGCTCTAATCCACCCAATCAAACATACTGTATAATCGAAGTAAGAGATTTACCTTCAATTCTTTGTTGGGCAGTATTATTTCGATAATTTAATTTGTTAAAATTTTTAAATATAGTATTTAAAAAAAATTAAATTAATTTAACAAATATAATGATAAAAATTTATTATATTTGTTTAAAAAAATGAAGATTGTTGCTATCCATTTTTTTTAAAAGATTATATAATTATGATTATTCGATGAGTAATGCTACGCATATTATAACAAATTTCATGAAACTAATTGAAGAGTGATTGTATAATATATAATAAAATATTACAAATTAATTCAAAGATGAAAAATTTTCTTAAAATTTTTCATAATACCTAGCATAATTGTTATTTGATCACACTAATTTTTTTTCTTAATGAACTACACAAACACTTAACATAATTAATGATTTAAAATTTTAAAACGGAACCCATGCCCACCATCCCCTTTGGGAGACAAACCTCTTTAATTATAAAAGGTTTTCAACTTAATTTTTTAATTAAAAAAAGAAAGGTAAATGTGCGCCCTGGATAGCTGTTGACAAGATTCACCACAGGATAACTAAAACCATTAATTAAAAGTTAATAATAATAATTAGAATGATTAGGATTCGATATTCCCTTTCATAACAGACAGCGTTAAGGAGGTCAAACATTATTCTATACATGTATATTGTCTTGGCGGGTATCCAGTCATACTTTAGTCTCATGCGTGACATAACATTAGTAATTTACTTTACTTCCCAACATCTTACTAATTTGAATTTCATGATTTTTCCCCCACCTTCTACATGAATACATGTAAAAAAAAGTCTTACATGAGAATAATGTTAGGGATACTATATTTTTTAGTAAATAAATGATTAAATGTCTGGTGGGTGGACCCCACACCCATGTAAGACATTTGGTTATTTGTTTAGTAGAAAATTTGGGGTCTATAACATTTTCCATCGGAGTAATGTTATGTTAGAGATACCAAATTTTTTATCAAACAAATGATCAAATATCTCATATGGGTGTGAGGTCCACAAATGACCAAAAGTGGACCTCAATGATTAAATGTCTCACATGTTAGGGATATCAGGAATGGCCTTATAATACCAATTTTTTATTTTTATTTTTATAAAAAAGAAAAAAGAAAAAAGAAAAAAATTGACCTCCAATATCAATATCTATAGGTATAAAAAGTGAAAATAAAATAAAATAAAACATATATAGATAAGTATGTTAATAAGTTACAAAAATAAAAAATGCAAGTTAATTTATCTACAAAGCTAGTTGGAGTAGTGTTCAATGCTTTTTCATGTTTCATTAAAAATCTATTGGTAGAATTAAATGCTTTTCTTAATAAATGTAATGTAGTTAACTATTCTTGGTTTTACTCTTTTCTTTACATATACTGGGGCTTGTAATCAATCCTAATTATGAGAATTTTTTTTTTTTTTTTGGTTATATTTTTTCTTAACTATATATTTCGATCCCATGATTCATGAATATAGAAGGACTGTCACTTAATTTGTGAATAATAATAAAAAAAAAAAAAATCTAAGAGTTAACACAATTTATTTTCGTCAGTTAACATTTTTTTTTTCTTCTTTCTTTCTTAGACAATTGATAAGATAGGAAAAAGAAAAAAAAATTACAATGTGAAACGACAATTGTTAATATTATAATAGTAGATAATATATGTAGATATTATATTTAATAGATAATATTTGTAGATAGTTGTTGCATAGTTGTATGCTTTCTTTTCTTTTCCTTTTGCTAGTTGTTGCATAGTTGGTGCTAGCACAGAGATGCTTGCTTTTCCTTTCCTTTTGCTACCTTTCGGTGGCTTCATATCATTCTGTCTTGTAAACCATCTCCTATATAATGGAGGTTCCATTTGATTGCTAAATACATCAAAAACATACAGAGCTAAATTGCTCTCTCAATCTCTCTCAATTTTCTTATATGGTATCAGAGCACAGGTTTTCTGCCTAGCCTCTTCTGCCAACATATTTTTTTTTTCTACAGATTGCATTTCATCTGTATCCCTTTTTCGTCCATCTCTGAAATACATTTTTCACCACACCAGAGCCTTCGTCTCCTCCGGACAATTCTAACGCCACCAATTTCAGCCCCATCAGACGTTACACGCGCTCTCACGCGCCGCTTCTGTGACCGGCGCGTCGCCTGCCTCCGCCATCCGCCACACACGCGCTCTACGCGTCCTCCACACTGTCCCGTGCTGACGTGCACCGCGCACTACCTTGCTAACGTGCGCTGCGTGTTTCTGACGTCAGCACACGTCAGCCCTCTCTGCTACCGTGCACTGCCTGCCTGTTTTTGCTAACGTGCGCCGCGCCTTTCTTGCTAACGTGCGCCGCGCCCCTTTGCCTCTCATTTTTGTGCCTCTGTGGTCATATTTTGGGTCGTTTCACTCCTTTTCCCACTAATTTCGGCCTTCTGAATTCTTTGGTAACCTCGGTTTTTTCAGATTCTACCGCCATTGTGCTATTTTTCCCTCATGGATCGCCCGGATTCCTCTAATCACCCTATTTCCGTTATTCTTGACGGGACTAATTATGTCCTTTGGGCACAAGCCATGTCTGGCTTCCTCAAAGGCAAGAAACTTTGGCGTATCATTACTGGGGATGTGTGCAAACCAGTCCCAACAACCACGGAATCCGCTGCCACGGACTCCGCTGCCACGGACTCCGCTGCCAAATATATCGACCGACTAGAAGATTGGGATAGTAAAAATTATCAGATCATCACCTGGCTTCGCAATACTTCTATTACATCCATCAGCCTTCAGTTTGGTAGGTTCCAACTTGAGTCTGCTTCCTCTCCAGCCAAGGCCATCTGGGATTTTTTGCAAGAACGCTATCAGACTACCAGTCTTGCTCACCAATATCAGCTTCTGAGTCATCTTCACCGTATGCGCCAAGAAAACACTCAGACCATTAATGATTTCCTCTCCCAAATGTATTATGTTTGGGATCAACTCGCTCTTTCTGAGCCTCCATGGCCTCATACTGAGGATGCTGCCTTGTTTACTACCTACCGTGACCAACAACGCTTGGTTCAGTTTCTCATGGCTCTCACTCCTCGTTTTGAGCCCGTCCGCGCATCTCTCCTACATCGCACTCCTTTACCCACTCTTGAGCAAGCCGTTGCTGAACTCCTGTCCGAGGAAACCAGGTTTGGTACTCTCCATCCACACCCTGTGGACTCTGTTCTTGCTACTCCCCAGATTCGGAGTTCTCCTTCACCACAGCGGTCCACTACCTGCAACTATTGTCACAACCGCAATCTTCCATCGACTCATTTTCTGGTTCATTGTCCCGTTCGTCTTTGTCGATTTTGCAACAAGACTGGCCCCGGTCATCTCCAACAAGATTGCTTCCGCAATCGTACCCGTGCCTCTCGCCATGGTCCTTCCACCGGGAATCTTTCCCGCAGCAACTCTCACCGTTCTGGGACTCCATTTAAAAACATGCCTGCTCCATGCACTGCTGCTGCCGCCTCCGAAGATTCACCTTCTTCTGTCCCTGTAGATCCTTCCACTCCGGTCTTCTCTCATACCGATGTTGAAGCCATGTTTCAACATTTTTGGCAGCATTCCGGTACTCCTCCATCTCCTGCTTTGTCTACCACCGCAGGTAACACTTCCTGGTACTTTGACTCCGCTTGTTGTAATCACATGACCTTTGATCCTACTATTTTTACTCCTCTCTCTTCGACTTCTCATGTTCCTTCTATCCATACTGCTGATGGGTCTCTTCTGTCTGTAAGTCATGTTGGGTCTGTTTCCACCTCTCACTTATCTTTATCCCATGTATATCTTATGCCTGCTCTCACTTTAAATCTTATCTCCATTAGTCAATTATGTGAGCATGGTCTAACTGTTACCTTTTCCCATACTGGTTGTTTGGTGCAGGACCCTCGGACCGGGCAAACTCTTGGGATCGGCCGTAAGCAAGGACGTCTCTACGAACTTATCCATCTTCATGTTCCGGATTCCTCTCAAATCACTGCTCCTACCACTGCTACCACTGCTCCTCCTTTATCTCATTTTCAGCTTTGGCACTATCGTTTGGGCCATCTTTCTGTTGGTCGTTTGAAGTCTTTAATTTCTAGTGGTCATTTGGGTACTGTAAGTTCTGATGCTTTCAATTGTGTGTCCTGTCAACTTGCAAAACAACCTGCTTTGTCGTTTAATAAAAGTGATTCTGTTTCTCTTGCGCCCTTTGATCTCATTCATTCTGATATTTGGGGACCCTCTCCTACTCCTACTATGGGAGGCGCACGTTATTTTGTTGTTTTTATAGATGATTTTTCTCGTTTTACATGGTTGTTTCTTATGAAAAATCGCTCTGAACTCAAACAACTTTATTACAATTTTGCTGCAATGGTTAAAACCCAATTTTCTAAAACTATCAAGATTTTTCGCTCCGACAATGCCATGGAATATAAAGATTTTGACTTTCTTTCTTTCCTTAGGAGTCATGGTACTCAACCTCATCGTTCCTGTCCAGGTACGTCCCAACAAAATGGCCGTGCTGAACGAAAACATCGGCATCTACTTGACACTACTCGAGCCCTCCTTCTCTCTTCCTCTTGTCCCGAAAATTTTTGGGGTGAAGCCGCTCTCACTGCTACTTACACTATCAATTGTATCCCTACACCAGTCATTCATAATCACACTCCATATGAGCGTTTACATGGCACCCGTCCCCCTTACGACACCCTTAGGGTTTTTGGCTCTGCCTGTTTTGTTCTTCTCCAACCTCATGAACGTACCAAACTTGAACCTCGTTCTCGCCTTTGTTGCTTCTTGGGGTATGGTATTGAACATAAAGGGTATCGCTGTTGGGATCCTCTCTCCCAGCGTCTCCGTATCTCTCGTCATGTGGTCTTTTGGGAACACACAATGTTTTCCTCCCTCTCTCAATTCCGTTTATCCGTTCCCTCACCCTCTCTGTGTTTTACTAACCCTTCTGCAGATCTGTTTTCTGATGAGCTTCCTTCACTGCCCATGCCTGACTCTCTTGAGACTGCCTTGCCTACTGGTCTTTCTCAAGCACCTGCCAGCTCTGATGGTCCTGATCTTGCTCCCTCGGACTCCTCACCCCCTGTTGAGTCTCTTCCTGTGGCTCCTCCTCCTCCTGCTCGACCACACCGGGTAATCCAACCTTCTACTCGTCTTCGTGACTTTATTGTTGGTTCTACTGCTTTTTCTACTCATGAACCCACCTCCTATCGGGAGGCTCGCTCTAATCCTCTTTGGCAGCAAGCTATGACTGATGAATTACAGGCTTTAGACAAAACTCACACTTGGGACATTGTTGATCTTCCTTGTAACAACCCTCATACTGTTTACTGATTAAGGACTGATTGATTACCGATAATCACCGATTACTGCTAAACGGAACTGATAACTGACTGATAATCGAACTGAATGAAATACTGAACTGACTGACTGAAATTGAAACTGAATTGACTGAGTATATGTTAGTTAATTGCATTCTATCTGTTTGACTGTATGATTATCTGTTCATGCTTATATGTGTGAACTGCTAATTGAAGGCCATATCGGCGGCCGAATTAGAAATTGATTGATGTTCCGCGACCCTCATATTTAATGTGATTTTATGGTATAATTATCTGAAAATTGATTAGGTATGATTAAATTAGATTAAATAAGCTAATTGAAGAGTTGGACTTAATTACCGTTCTGCCACTTAGTGGCCACCACATCACACCTCTTGAGCCTTTTACACTCCATTACACTCCACGTATGTGAGCAAACCAAACATTTCATCAGCCTTTCTCCTTGCTTTGCCGACTTAGAGAGAAGAGAGGGAGAGAGTGAGAGAAATTGGAATTCAACTTGAAAAATTGCTTGCTAATTGAAGAACTTGAAGGTTGAGTGCATATTTGAACCTCTAAACTTGCATTCAAGGAACCTAGGTATGAATTTCATCTTTTGATTTTGTCTTTAAGTTGATTCATGCATGGTTCATGTTAATTTGTAGAGCTAAGTCATGATTTGGTTCATTAATGGTGGATTGAAGCTCATCTCTTGCATGCATGTTAGTATTGTTGCATTTTGAGGTTGATTACATGGACATTAGTACATGCATGCTCATATTGTTGTTATAGACCATGTTTTCATCTGGTTTTGAAAAGAAATGAGCTCATTTGAGCAAGCTTTAGAGCTTTAATTTGGTTTAAAACTCATCCACGCATGTTTGAATGTTGTTCTTGAAAATGGGTTTGATTATGGTTTTAATTGACTCACCTTGGGCTTTGATTTCTTAAAATTGAGCTTTGAAACATGATATTCTATGTGTTTATAAGAGTTTTCCAGAAAATGAGCCCAAGGGGATCGGTTTTGAGTTGTTAACAACTTGGTTTTGAGCTTGGAGGTGCAATCTGGGTTTTCCAGATTCTGCACTTCCGCTCGAGCGGAGGAAGTGCCGCTCGAGCGTATAATTCGAGCAACCAGCATCTTTCTGCACTGTTTTGCAGTCCGCTCGAGCGGAGTATTGGGCGCTCGAGCGGAGTCTTGTCTCAAGCTCGAGCGGGCGTCGAGCGGAGATTTCACCCATCCAGTACTTTTACAGTACGCTCGAGCGGGAAAGTTTACGCTCGAGCGTGTACCTTTGTTTGCCTGTACGCTCGAGCGGGGAAACCTGCGCTCGAGCGGGACTCTGTTTTTCTGAAAATCCTGAAAATGCTTTTAAATGTGCATCTTTGCATCCTCATCCCATTCTAGGCATTCTTAGGCCTAGTTTAAGACATCTAGATGAGGATATCGTTGTAGAACACACCAAGGCAATTTAGGGATTAAGTTATGATATTTCCCAACTGTGTAGCTTAGTGTGTGTTCAATCTGTTCACTGTGTAGGGTTGGCGACTGGGAAGACACGCTCTAGCTTACTGTAGCCCAAACTCTGTGAGTAACAACTGTGTAAAGATATGTTCAACTGATATCTTTTGAATACTGAACTGAACTGTTTACTGAACTGGTATTATTTACTGAATGAATGTATGTCCTTTATTTCTGAACTGTACTGTGGCATCCTTAGTATCTACGGTTTACTGTTACTGTTACTGTCACAGAGATCTCTGTCGGTCCCCTCGTGGAACCACTACTGTTTACTGACTGATGGCCATCATTACTGTTCGGTCTTTTAAGACCTACTGTTACTGTTATGCTAATGGATGTACCACATATGACTGTTTACTGTACTGAACAACTGAATGACTGATTGAAATGAACTGTTTTCATACCGTGAGGACATTCATTCTAAACCCCTTTACGCTTTATGTTATTCACTGGGCTTTAGCTCACTGCTCATATATATATGTAGGTGTACAGGCACCAGACCGCAGCTAGAGGCGCCAGGGTTACTCCAGTTTTGTCAAGCCAGCCTTTGTGCCTCACTGTGAGGTTCCGAGTTGCCATGCTATGGCTTGGGGGTGTTTTGTCTGCTTTTCCCCCTTCTGTACTGTTTTACTGTTTGGTATAGACCGTACTGTTTTGTACAGACGGAATGTTTTCTGTACTGTTCTGTAGGGTTGAGTCCCTAGTCGAATGGATGTGATTATTGTACATACTGTTCTGTACTGTTTATGTGCGAATGTATGAAAAGCCTTTTTGCATACAGACTGTCACAGCTCAATGGACACTATTTATTTACTGTATTGGCTTCCGCCAGGCCCTGTACTCTGTTTTACTGTATTTACTGTTAAGCAGGCCTTCGGTAATCTCGGATTACTGGCCGGTTACGGTGCTAAACCCATAGGGCCGGGTTTGGGTCGTGACATTCCTCCTGGCAAGACTGCCATTGGCTGTAAATGGGTATACAAAATCAAAACCTGTTCTGATGGCTCTATTGACCGTTATAAAGCTCGCCTTGTTGCTAAAGGCTTCAATCACGAATATGGTATTGACTATGAGGAGACCTTTGCTCCTGTTGCTCGTCTCACCTCTGTTCGCAGCCTCATTGCAGTTGCTACTACCCGACACTGGGATCTTTATCAAATGGATGTGAAAAATGCCTTTCTTAATGGTGTTCTTCTTGAGGAGGTCTACATGCAACCTCCCCCTGGGTCTACTTATCCACCTCATAAAGTCTGCAAACTTCAACGTGCTTTATATGGTCTCAAACAAGCTCCCCGCGCTTGGTTTGCCAAGTTCAGCTCTACTATTCATGACTGTGGTTTCACCTCCAGCTCTTATGATACTGCACTGTTTATCCGCAAAACTGCTCAAGGGACCACCTTGCTTCTTCTTTATGTGGATGATATGATTATCACCGGTGATGATGTCAATGGTATTCTTCATCTTAAACAATTTCTTAGCCATCATTTCGTGATGAAAGACCTTGGTCCTCTCAGCTATTTCTTGGGTCTTGAAATCTTCCATGATTCCACGGGTTCTTTTCTCTCTCAGGCTAAGTACACATCTGATCTTCTCACCCGTGCTGGTCTTACCGATTGCAAGACTGCCTCAACTCCCCTGGAGCCTCAGAGTCGTCTTACCCCTCTTGATGGCACTCTTCTCTCTGATGCTACTCTATATCGTCAGCTGGTTGGCAGTCTTGTCTATCTCACTGTTACTCGTCCTGATATTGCCTATGCCGTCCATATTGTCAGCCAGTTTATGTCGGCTCCTCGTACCACACATTATGCTGCCTTAATTCGTATCATTCGCTATCTCAAAGGCACCATGTTTCATGGTCTTCATTATTCCGCCCGCTCCTCTCTCCAGCTTCGTGCTTTCTCTGATGCTGATTGGGCTGGCGATCCTACTGACCGCCGCTCTACTACTGGGTTTTGCTTTTTTTTGGGTGATTCTCTTATTTCTTGGCGCAGTAAGAAACAATCTCTTACTGCTCGTTCTAGTACCGAAGCCGAATACCGTGCCCTTGCTGATACTACTCAGGAGCTTCTCTGGCTTCGTTGGCTTTTTGCTGACATGGGTGTTACTCCCTCTGGCGCTACTGCCCTCTTTTGTGACAATCACAGTGCTCTTCAAATTGCTCACAATGATGTTTTTCATGATCGCACCAAGCACATTGAGATTGACTGTCATTTTATTCGGCAACACGTTACTCATGGTACTGTCCATCTCCATCCGATCTCTTCTGTTGATCAACCTGCTGATATCTTCACCAAAGCTCATTCTCCTGGCCGCTTCATTGACCTTGTCTCCAAACTCAAGTTGGTTGATGTTTGTCCTCCTTGAGTTTGAGGGGGATGTTAATATTATAATAGTAGATAATATATGTAGATATTATATTTAATAGATAATATCTGTAGATAGTTGTTGCATAGTTGTATGCTTTCTTTTCTTTTCCTTTTGCTAGTTGTTGCATAGTTGGTGCTAGCACAGAGATGCTTGCCTTTCCTTTCCTTTTGCTACCTTTCGGTGGCTTCATATCATTCTGTCTTGTAAACCATCTCCTATATAATGGAGGTTCCATTTGATTGCTAAATACATCAAAAACATACAGAACTAAATTGCTCTCTCAATCTCTCTCAATTTTCTTATAACAATAATTAAACTAGAACATCACACTTGATAAAAGTCTTGGGAGTGGGTGGGGGCACGACTCCCAAAACTTTATAAAATTCACATTACTTGAGCCCTCTCAAACGTCAAAAAAAACATTAATTTTAAAGTACAAAAATGTTAGAGATTTCAATAATTTTACTAAAAATTTTATCAAATGTCTCACATGGGTTCCACACCCATGTGAGACATTTGATAAAATTTTTGGTAAAATATTTGGAGTCTCTAGCATTACTCTTTAAAATATTTATTTATAGCAAGATTACTTTTTAGCCCTCAAAATTTTATACAGTTTAATTTACTTATTTCAAAATATATAATTTTATCTTTTACAATATTTCTAAATGCGTCACTGCTTACATGCCAACGCTTAAGCACGATTGTCATCAATTTATCACTTACAAAAATTTGTGTATTTTAAGTTTTTTGTCATTATTTATAAATTACGATCCCATTGACAGATTCGTTTATTCAGTGGCAATCATGCATACATATACTAAATTGTGACAACAAGAGTTGCAGTGCAAAAATAATTACATATTTTTATAGTAGTCCAAGTTTACTGTGTGTATTGTGTAATTTGCAAGTTCATTCTTATGGTTAGTGTAAGTCTTTCCTATGTGTCAAAGTTACATTAAAAAAATTATCATCCATAGTACAATTATTTTGTATTGACCCACCTATTTACAATTTCTCAAAAAAAAAGAAAAAAAAAAACCATGAAAAATGTTTTAAATAGTCTTTAAGCCTAGTGTTGAAAAATACATACAAAATGTATTGAAATGTGTAA
Organism: Camellia sinensis; assembly: GCF_055761805.1. NCBI lineage: Eukaryota > Viridiplantae > Streptophyta > Magnoliopsida > Ericales > Theaceae > Camellia > Camellia sinensis. Next base: position 242,585,810 of record NC_138961.1, on the reverse strand, counting down.
AAATTGTATATAAAAGTATATAAACGTGTTTTAGAAAAGAGTTAAACCTCTCTCAAGTTCAAATTTGACTGTTGTGTTCGGGCATGTGGTGTCATTATGGGTTCGGTTTCAATAATTCGATTTGCTTGTTTTGTAAGACGCTCTATATATTTTTAATCAACAAAAATAAAATAAAATTTGGTCAATATGATAATTATAGACTTTTTATTTTATTGTATTTATCTTAAAAAAACAGGCAAAAAATATATTTTTTTAAAAATAAACCATTTTGGCGCCAGCCTTTGTCTTGGTTGTTTTAATTGTTGAGATACAAGTTTGGACTATTCCGTGATCGTGTATCCACTTAACTGGATACACTTAACAGTTGAGGGACACGAAATCAATTTATTTAAAAAGGAAAACAAAATCATCACGTGTTTTAAAAAAGAAGCATCACATTCACATATGCTATAAATCTAACTAACCAGATAATTTATGCTATAAACAGCGTAACACGGCATTAGAGGTTGGGATTTTATTTTTATTGAAAGTGTGTCACATAGAGCCGTGATTGTATGTATTAATGTTGTGTTTGGTTGAGGGATTTGGGGAGGGATTTGAAAAGGGAAAGGAAAAAGGTGTGTGAAACTAGGTGAAATATATGAATGTTTTATTCACATTTCACCTACCTTTTCCATTTCCCTTTTCAAATCCCTCCCCAAATCTTCCAACCAAACACAGCATAAAAGAATGAAAGTTTGGGTTGTTGAGATAACTTTCTTTTTATTGCACATGTTGTGTGTATAGCTGGTATCTGTATTTGTATGTGTGTGTGTATGAGAGTGTGTCCCGTGTTGACTCGGATTGAGGCTGAGAGAAATTTAAGGGAGCTAAGGAGAGGGAGAGAGCCATAGACAGAAGAGACTAACGTCATCGCTTACGAGCACAACCCCTGATTAAGGACATCTAACAATCGGACGCCAACCCAAATTTAATTTAACAATTTTTTTTTAAATTTTTTTTATTTATTTACGTTTAAAGAATCCGAACACCAGCTGAAAGGAACCGCTAAAGTATGCAGTTTTTAAAAAAATAGGTCATATATGGGCATATTATAATATTATGTAACAAAAACTACAACATTTTTTTCACTAAAATGATTTGTCCGTAACATAATCACACCATATTCGTAGCTTTCATTTTAAAAGTGCACACCATTAAATCACTCACTTGTAATTTTTTTCACAAAATTGGTATAATCAACAATGCAAAATGACATAATAATTATTATGATGTGCCCCCTTTTTTGGGGGTTTATACTATATATATATATATATATTTTTTTTTTTAAATTAGTCATAAGTCTGTTATATAGGTGGGACTCACATATTTATAGGTCATATCTTATATGAGCGTATTATATTTGATTCTATGTATTTAGAAGTAATATAAATTTGAATGTATTAGTTCTTATTCACTTTAATCTTATCATTCCAGCATTATTGTTATTGTATTGTGAATATATTGTAATAAAAGTAATTGTCATGTGAAATTGATTACTCTAAAAAAACCTTCTCATATTTGTAATTAATCTTCTATCAATTCATAATAAATAAATAAATAAATCCTTAAAAAAGCCTATTGGACTACATTAGTTGAGGGTTAAGGTTGAAATTTTTATATTTTGTTAAAAAATACTATTTTAATTACAATATAATATATGTGTATAAATATATTAATGTAACGCAGACAAATTCTTGCAATAAACTCCTGGAAGAAATTATATATAGAAGTAGTCAATATGATTGTGAAAATAGAAACTTTTTTTTTTTTTTTTTTCTCATTGTGAATTACAAATTATCCTTCTTATCGTTCTGCTTTGTTTGAATTTGTCTGGACTCAAATTAAATAAATAAATAAATGCAAATTAACCATTCCCCTTTTACCGATTATATATATATATATATATATATTACAAAGCTCAATATTAAAGCCCAAAGGTTGCAACTGCTCCATAAAGTCTGTCCCTATAGCAATTATATAGTTTAACAGATTATAAATTATGACTTTAATCAGAAGTTGTTAATCTGTTTGGTGTAGCTGTTGGATTATAAATTTAAGTTGTTGAGTAGTGTTTGTTAAATAAGCTGTGAAGTAGCTTTTGTAATTAATTTTTATTTTTTATCATTCACTACTTGTCTACATTTCTCATAAAAAATAATAATAATATTCTATAATCCATTTGGGTCTTTTTCTATTTTCAAAAAATAAAAAAATAAAAAAATTTAAGAGTATAACCGTAAATTAACATGTCCACAGCAGAAGCTGATAATCAGAAGTAAGGGGTGAGCAGCTTCTCAGAATCAACTTTTTTGACTTAAAATAAGTTGTTAGAATCAGAAACTGTTTGAAATAAGTTTTACCAAACAGTGCAAAATAGCTTTTCAAAAGCCAGAAGCCAAAGTTGGCTAAAAAAAGTCCAAACAAACACCACCAATATAGCAACTTTGAGAAAAAAAGAGGTTCTCTAATAATGAGATATAGCAGCAATTAAAAATGGCAAATGCCAAAGCTATTGCCAAGTTTGACAACAATTTTGGCAAATGGCAAATCTACCAGCTCACCCAAAACCAATTGATTTTCTTCCTTCTCTCCCTTCCCTTCTCATCATTTTCTAGAAAAACTCAAACAAAAACAGATCAATTTTTTCATTTTGTGAAATTCACGAATTTTTTTAAACAAAACTCACTAATTTGTTTAACAGCCATGATTTAGAGCACTAATAATATGGCAAAGAGAAAAAAAAAAACAAATTAAGACCAAAACATCATATCACAGTAGATGGAACCCACTGCCTGGCTTTAGAGCTCAAAAATTAAAGCTCCAAAGCATTTTTCTTTGTTTAAACAGTGTCAGCAATTGACATTTGAAAAAAAAAATCAACAATTTTTTTGTTTTTTTAAAACAGAATTTCGTTAAAACAACAATAACATTCAAGCAATCTCAAACAAATTTCAAGTAATCTCAACAAATCTCAAACAGTCCAAGCAATAATCAATAAATCTGAAGTAGATTTTAAACAAAAAATACCATGTGACTCCGACCCTTGTGCAGTGGCTTGTGGAGATGTTCCATATGGAGAGAGCTGATTGGGGGTCGTTGGTGATGGAGGCTTTTAGGAAGAGGCGAGCTTTGTATTCTTGTATTCGTGCTGATCGAGTTGCGGTGGAAGGGTGAACATGCAGGTGGAGTAGAAGGAGGAGAATAATGAAGTGCATTTTTATGGAGGTTGGTTCTCTCTCTACACACTTTGGTTTTAGAGGGAGAGAGAGTGAGTGTGAGGGAGGGGGAGGAGGAAAGTTGGTCTTCGAAAAGAGAGAGTGTGAGAGACTGAGAGGGAGATGGAGGAAGAAACACCATGGTCTCCGGAGAGAGGGAAGAGAGAGAAAGAAAGAGAGAGATGGAGGAAACACCATGGTCTTCGGAGAGAGAGTGAGAGGGAGAGGGAGAGTGAAGACAGACTTCATCACTTTTAGCTTGGAATGGGTTGGATGATTCTAGATCATTCATCTCAACTGTTGAAACCCGAGGATGTGGATTGTGGTGATCTTGTCTTGGAAATGCAAAAGAGTCGTCGTGCTATTTTGCCTCAAAAAATAAAAATAAAAAATACAAGCAACAACTATAATTTTGTAGTGGTATATTTTTTGGTGGGATATATTTAATTTTTTTTTTCAATTTTTATATTTGTCTAGTCGGTAATAATGTAAATATATAATTTGTTTAAAATAATTAGAAAAAGGTCGCAAAAGATATAAAAAAATAAAAAAATCACCAAAAAACCTATATCCAAACAACACTTTGTCAAAAAAACATATGACAATGGGAAACTATTTCTATAATTTGACAAAATAACATCATTCATTGTCAAATTATAACAATGATAATGTTATTTTAACAAATACTATTAGAGATGCTCTAATAGATTCAATGTATAAAACTGGCACATCTACTCCAATAAAAGAAAGAACTCATAACTCATTGAGCTTTTTTAGGCTGAGGATGCCTACAGCTAAGGATGTTTTACTTGAAATTTTTTTAAATTCTTTTGATGTTTTATTTTATGATATTATTATTATTATTATTATTATTATTATTATTATTATTTGAGAAATTCAATAAGCTGATATCTCTGATAAGGATAGACAGGGACGGAACCATAAATTTTGTTTAGGACGGGCCAAGGTCAATTTATCAAAAACCAAATTAAAGTTAGTTTCTCATAGGGCCATGATAAGTGTATCAAAAAAATTAAGTTCACTTATGGTACATTACTAAATTTTTTTGCACATAATGAAAAAAGTAACCAGTAAAAAGGACTAAAAGTCACCTGTTAATATTTTTTTCAAAATTTTATATTAATTTTAGGCTATATAATTAAAATTTGATTAGACCTTCATGTAAGGAAATTTTATTGAATGATATAATGTACATTAATAATCTAATTTACAAGTTGTATAAAATAAAGTTAATAGTGTAGACTCTATTGTGTAATAATGTGAAATAATTAAAGGCAATCACATATATAAGTAGACATGCTTATAAAATAGGGGTACTTACGTGTAGGTCATAATAAATGGATTTATTGTCTAATAAGTCTTATGAAAAAAATTTGTTATCAAAAAACGTCACTACTTGTAAATTTTAGTGACAATTTATAAAAATCATGACCGAAAAAAGTCACTAATTGTTAATTTTTAGCGACATATATAAAAAATTGTCACAAAAAAAAATATTTTTAACGACAATTTTATCAAAATTTATTTTCAATAAGACTTAATGAGAATTAAATATAATTATTAAGCCTTATTGGTAATTTACCCTATAAATACTATTAAAGTAAATTTGAAAAAGATGGGAGGGGCCATGGCTCCGTCCCTGAGGATAGGTTGGTATAAAAAGTGGCTATGGTCAATAAAAGATTTTTGACAAGGTCCTAACTACACATTATCAGTGAAAGCGTTCACGCTTTAATCATTGGAAGAGCAGCTTATGAAAGCTCAACCCTTGGTAATAGTTGTTTATTTACGTTTTAACACTATATTTAGGAATAGATTATTTTAGTAATTTTTTAGTTTTTTAGTCAAAATATGAGGTAAAAAAATTAATATGTTTGGAATGATTTTTTGACTTTTTACGAAAATATATGCAAAAAATAAAGAGAAAATGGAATGTTTGACTTTTTAGTATAAATTATAGACTTTTTGATTTTTTTAGTAACTTTTTTACTTTAAACTAAAATAGCTATTTGCCAAAAGAGGCCCAAGTCTTCTTATTAGTAATCGATTGAGGGTACAATTTTTTTTAAAAATAATGTTACAATGATCAAATTTTAAATATTATTTAATTTGTTTGGTTTAGTTTGTTAAAATTGTTTTTGAGTTTTTTTTTTTTAATCTTTAATGAATTTTTTTATTTACATATTTGAGTCAATTTTTTTAAATATATTTAATCTAGATGCACAGAAAAAATAAAAAATGTTCTGAAATAATGTTATAATGATCTATTTTTTTGAAAGTTCAATAAAGATAACAAAAAATATGGAATTGTGTCTTTTTTTTAAAAATGTTTTTACTGAACTTTTAATCGTCACATTTTTTTTTTTTGTCTTTAGTAAATATTTTTTAGATTTCTTTACAAAATATTATAGTTCATGGGTGCAAGTAAAAAAAAAAAATTGTGAAAAAAGTTTTCTAAGCCTCCGTTTGGGAAGTGGGTTGGTTTTTTGGCTTTTTGGCTATTTTAGCCTGGGCTATTTTAGCCTGGTTTGGGAAGGACTTTTTGGCTTTTTTGACTTTTTTTGTGAAAGAGAATTGTAATGATTATGGGTTGGATTTGATGTTTTGTTTTTTGTGGCTAAAATAGCCTATTTTGTTTTTTGTGGCTATTTTAGCCAAAAAAGCCTGGGCTTTTTCTTGCCAAACGGAGGCTAAACAGACAGAAAAAGCATGAAAAACAAAAATGTCACTAACATTTTTTGATTTTGAAAATCAAACAAGATTGATTTTATGAAAATCAGATACAACTGTCAAGCACTCTATAACACTCACACTTGTTAGAGATTAATAATAATTATTATGTGAGACTCATTATATTCAACAAATATGTGTATGTACATAAAATAATAAACAAAATAAGGTTAGAAGAGAACTCTTCCTGGCTTTATTGCAATTAAAAAGTGTAACATAAATGAACAATCACTTTGGAAAATCAAAATCAACGTCTATAGAGATCACACGAGTCTAGAGTAAAATGAGGTGGAACACAAAAAAAAAGAAAAAAGAAAAAAGAAAAAAAAAAAAGGTAATTATGAATCATGATAGTGTTGGTGCTAAATTCCAAATTTTTCCAATCGACACGTTGTTGACATGGCGTGGTGAGTTGGCACATGACATGATTTTTTTGAAGAAAAAAGCTTCATACCCCCACTGGGTCGATCCCCAGTGAGGTGTCGGCCCCGGATTGGTCCAAAAAAAAAATTGTTTTTTTTTTTTTTTTTTAAGTTTTCAGCCAGTGGGGACGCGCCACGTCACTGGGGCGCGACCCCCACTGAGTGTATGGATCATGGCTGTTTTTTGAAAAAAGGCACAAGTCACGAGGAATTTCGAAACAAAAAAAGATTAGTTGGTTGTTGCCAAGAGTCAGGGGATTGAAGATAAAGGGATAAGGATGCAAGGGAGTAGAAGATCAAGAGATATCAGGAAGAGTAACTGCATTGGAGAATGATCAAGCAAGTACAAAAAAGAGGACTCGAAGAATCAAAAGGACCATCTCAAACAACTCACACATTGTGATATTAGCTTTTAGTTAAAAGTAGCTAAATTAGCAATTTTAGGAACAAATCAGTGATAGTTTTTTCAACCTCCATTTTTTTTCTTTTGTCGATTACTGTAATTTTCAGTTTTTTGTTCTTGTTTAGATTAATGCAACTTGTAACAAGTGACAATTTATTTGAATAATACATATTCTATTCTGTTTTATTTCTTTTTTATTTAATTACTTTGAAGGAAATTCTTAATCTACTTAAGACATAGAACTCAATCGCAAGTCTAATATTTTATGTTTGTATGAAAATTAGTTGAGACTTATCGATTAATCACCACCGTTTAGATTTAAATTATATTTTTGCTAACAGGTAGCATGATATATAGTTCCCTGCAGTAGTTGGTGCCAATGCTGCAATAAGGTTATTGTGGTTGAGATTCTCGATCCCAGAATCGATTCGGTGCCTTAAAGTTACAAATGACTTGGGTTGATCCCTGCCCTAATAATGGGTAATTATTGGGTATTCTCTAGCATAATTAGGTGGTGTTTTATGGTGTTATGATGTATAAGAAATTGAGATAGATTGAGAGAGCAAATATTAGCTCTGTGTTTTTGATGTGTATTGCAACCAAATGGAGCCTCCATTATATAGGAGATGTTTTACAAGACAAAATGATGAACCAATGAAATATACAAATGAAAGCAAAAGGAAAAGAAGGTGTAAAGAAGATGTCTATCTGCCAACAACTATTGCTAGCCTAGCAACAACGAGCTACAGATCAATTACAGATCACTAGAGTATTAAATTATAGGTATAGTATTATAGTATTAAATTATAGGTATAGTATTATAGGTATAGTATTAACATCCCCCCTCAAACTCAAGGAGGACAAACATCAACCAACTTGAGTTTGGAGACAAGGTCAACGAAGCGGCCAGGAGAATGAGCTTTGGTGAAGATATCAGCAGGTTGATCAACAGAAGAGATCGGATGGAGATGGACAGTACCATGAGTAACATGTTGCCGAATAAAATGGCAGTCAATCTCAATGTGCTTGGTGCGATCATGAAAAACATCATTGTGAGCAATTTGAAGAGCACTATGATTGTCACAAAAGAGGGCAGTAGCGCCAGAGGGAGTAACACCCATGTCAGCAAGAAGCCAACGAAGCCAGAGAAGCTCCTGAGTAGTATCAGCGAGGGCACGGTATTCGGCTTCGGTACTAGAACGAGCAGTAAGAGATTGTTTCTTACTGCGCCAAGAAATAAGAGAATCACCCAGAAAAAAGCAAAACCCAGTAGTAGAGCGGCGGTCAGTAGGATCGCCAGCCCAATCAGCATCAGAGAAAGCACGAAGCTGGAGAGAGGAGCGGGCGGAATAATGAAGACCATGAAACATGGTGCCTTTGAGATAGCGAATGATACGAATTAATGCAGCATAATGTGTGGTACGAGGAGCCGACATAAACTGGCTGACAATATGGACAGCATAGGCAATATCAGGACGAGTAACAGTGAGATAGACAAGACTGCCAACCAGCTGACGATATAGAGTAGCATCAGAGAGAAGAGTGCCATCAAGAGGTGTAAGACGACTCTGAGGCTCCAGGGGAGTTGAGGCAGTCTTGCAATCGGTAAGACCAGCACGGGTGAGAAGATCAGATGTGTACTTAGCCTGAGAGAGAAAAGAACCCGTGGAATCATGGAAGATTTCAAGACCCAAAAAATAGCTGAGAGGACCAAGGTCTTTCATCTCGAAATGATGGCTAAGAAATTGTTTAAGATGAAGAATACCATTGACATCATCACCGGTGATAATCATATCATCCACATAAAGAAGAAGCAAGGTGGTTCCTTGAGCAGTTTTGCGGATAAAAAGTGCAGTATCATAAGAGCTGGAGGTGAAACCACAGTCATGAATAGTAGAGCTGAACTTGGCAAACCAAGCGCGAGGAGCTTGTTTGAGACCATATAAAGCACGTTGAAATTTGCAGACTTTATGAGGTGGATAAGTAGACCCAGGGGGAGGTTGCATGTAGACCTCCTCAAGAAGAACACCATTAAGAAAGGCATTTTTCACATCCATTTGATAAAGATCCCAGTGTCGGGTAGTAGCAACTGCAATGAGGCTGCGAACAGAGGTGAGACGAGCAACAGGAGCAAAGGTCTCCTCATAGTCAATACCATATTCTTGATTGAAGCCTTTAGCAACAAGGCGAGCTTTATAGCGCTCAATAGAGCCATCAGAACAGGTTTTGATTTTGTATACCCATTTACAGCCAATGGCAGTCTTGCCAGGAGGAAGATCAACAATGTCCCAAGTGTGAGTTTTGTCTAAAGCCTGTAATTCATCAGTCATAGCTTGCTGCCAAAGAGGATTAGAGCGAGCCTCCCGATAGGAGGTGGGTTCATAAGTAGAAAAAGCAGTAGAACCAACAATAAAGTCACGAAGACGAGTAGAAGGTTGGATTACCCGATGTGGTCGAGCAGGAGGAGGAGGAGCCAGAGGAAGAGACTCAACAGGGGGTGAGGAGTCCGAGGAAGCAAGAGCAGGACCATCAGAGCTGGCAGGTGCTTGAGAAAGACCAGTAGGCAAGGCAGTCTCAAGAGAGTCAGGCATGGGCAGTGGAGGAAGCTCATCAGAAAACAGATCTGCAGAAGGGTTAGTAAAACACAAAGAGGGTGAGGGAACGGATAAACGGAATTGAGATAGGGAGGAAAACATTGTGTGTTCCCAAAAGACCACATGACGAGAGATACGGAGACGCTGGGAGAGAGGATCCCAACAGCGATACCCTTTATGTTCAATACCATACCCCAAGAAGCAACAAAGGCGAGAACGAGGTTCAAGTTTGGTACGTTCATGAGGTTGGAGAAGAACAAAACAGGCAGAGCCAAAAATCCTAAGGCTGTCGTAAGGGGGACGGGTGCCATGTAAACGCTCATATGGAGTGTGATTATGAATGACCGGTGTAGGGATACAATTGATAGTGTAAGCAGCAGTGAGAGCGGCTTCACCCCAAAAATTTTCCGGACAAGAGGAAGAAAGAAGGAGGGCTCGAGTAGTGTCAAGTAGATGCCGATGTTTGCGTTCAGCACGGCCATTTTGTTGGGACGTACCTGGACAGGAACGATGAGGTTGAGTACCATGACTCCTAAGGAAGGAAAGAAAGTCAAAATCTTTATATTCCATGGCATTGTCGGAGCGAAAAATCTTGATAGTTTTAGAAAATTGGGTTTTAACCATTACAGCAAAATTGTAATAAAGTTGTTTTAGTTCAGAGCGATGTTTCATAAGAAACAACCATGTAAAACGAGAAAAATCATCTATAAAAACAACAAAATAACGTGCGCCTCCCATAGTAGGAGTAGGAGAGGGTCCCCAAATATCAGAATGAATGAGATCAAAGGGCGCAAGAGAAACAGAATTACTTTTATTAAATGACAAAGCAGGTTGTTTTGCAAGTTGACAGGACACACAATTGAAAGCATCAGAACTTACAGTACCCAAATGACCACTAGAAATTAAAGACTTCAAACGACCAACAGAAAGATGGCCCAAACGATAGTGCCAAAGCTGAAAATGAGATAAAGGAGGAGCAGTGGTAGTAGTGGTAGGAGCAGTGGTAGTAGTGGTAGGAGCAGTGATTTGAGAGGAATCCGGAACATGAAGATAGATAAGTTCGTAGAGACGTCCTTACTTACGGCCTATCCCACGAGTTTGCCTGGTCCGAGGGTCCTGCACCAAACAACCAGTATGGGAAAAGGTAACAGTTAGACCATGCTCACATAATTGACTAATGGAGATAAGATTTAAAGTGAGAGCAGGCATAAGATATACATGGGATAAAGATAAGTGAGAGGTGGAAACAGACCCAACATGACTTACAGACAGAAGAGACCCATCAGCAGTATGGATAGAAGGAACATGAGGAGTCGAAGAGAGAGGAGAAAAAATAGTAGGATCAAAGGTCATGTGATTACAACAAGCGGAGTCAAAGTACCAGGAAGTGTTACCTGCAGTGGTAGACAAAGCAGTAGATGGAGGAGTACCGGAATGCTGCCAAAAATGTTGAAACATGGCTTCAACATCGGTATGAGAGAATACCGGAGTGGAAGGATCTACAGGGACAGAAGAAGGTGAATCGTCGGAGGCGGCAGCAGCAGTGCGTGGAGCAGGCATGTTTTTAAATGGAGTCCCAGAACGGTGAGAGTTGCTGCGGGAAAAATTCCCGGTGGAAGGACCATGGCGAGATGCACGGGTAGGATTGCGGAAGCAATCTTGTTGGAGATGACCGGGGCTAGTCTTGTTGCAAAATCGACAAAGACGAACGGGACAATGAACCAGAAGATGAGTCGATGAAAGATTGCGGTTGTGACAATAGTTGCAGGTAGTGGACCGCTGTGGTGAATGAGAACTCCGAATCTGAGGAGTAGCAAGAACAGAGTCCACAGGATGTGGATGGAGAGTACCAAACCTGGTTTCCTCGGACAGGAGTTCAGAAACGGCTTGCTCAAGAGTGGGTAAAGGAGTGCGATGTAGAAGAGATGCGCGAACGGGCTCAAAACGAGGAGTGAGAGCCATGAGAAACTGAACCAAGCGCTGTTGGTCACGGTAGGTAGTAAACAAGGCAGCATCCTCAGTATGAGGCCATGGAGGCTCAGAAAGAGCGAGTTGATCCCAAACATAATACATTTGGGAGAGGAAATCATTAATGGTCTGAGTGCTTTCTTGGCGCATATGGTGAAGATGACTCAAAAGTTGATATTGGTGAGCAAGACCAGTAGTCTGATAGCGTTCTTGCAAAAAATCCCAGATGGCCTTGGCTGGAGAGGAAGCAGACTCAAGTTGGAACCTACCAAACTGAAGGCTGATGGATGTAATAGAAGTATTGCGAAGCCAGGTGATGATCTGATAGTTTTTACTATCCCAATCTTCTAGTCGGTCGATATATTTGGCAGCGGAGTCCGTGGCAGCGGATTCCGTGGTTGCCGGGACTGGTTTGCACACATCCCCAGTAATGATACGCCAAAGTTTCTTGCCTTTGAGGAAGCCAGACATGGCTTGTGCCCAAAGGACATAATTAGTCCCGTCAAGAATAACGGAAATAGGGTGAGAAGAGGAATCCGGGCGATCCATGAGGGAAAAATAGCAAAATCTGAAAAATGGAGGTAGAATCTGAAAAAACCGAGGTTACCAGTGAATTCAGAAGGCCGAAATTAGTGGGAAAAGGAGTAAAACGACCCAAAATATGACCACAGAGGCACAGAAGTGGGAGGCAAAGGGCGCGGCGCACGTTAGCAAGAAAGGGCGCGGCGCACGTTAGCAAGAAAGGGCAGACAGTGCACGGTAGCAGAGAGGCTGACGTGTGCTGACGTCAGAAACACGCGGCGCACGTTAGCAAGGTAGTGCGCGGCGTACGTTAGCACGGGACAGTGTGGAGGACGCGTGGAGCGCGTGTGAGGCGGAAGGCGGAGGCAGGCGACGCGCCGTCACAAAAGTGGCGCGTGAGAGCGCGTGGAATGTCGGATTGGGCTGAAATTGGTGGCGTTGGAATCGTCTGGAGGAGACGAAGGCTCTGGTGTGGTGAAAACTGGATTTTAGAGATGGACGAAAAAATGGATACAGATGAAATGCAGTCTGCAGAAAAATATGTTGGAAGAAGAGGCTAGGCAGAAAACCTGTGCTCTGATACCATATAAGAAATTGAGATAGATTGAGAGAGCAAATATTAGCTCTGTGTTTTTGATGTGTATTGCAACCAAATGGAGCCTCCATTATATAGGAGATGTTTTACAAGACAAAATGATGAACCAATGAAATATACAAATGAAAGCAAAAGGAAAAGAAGGTGTAAAGAAGATGTCTATCTGCCAACAACTATTGCTAGCCTAGCAACAACGAGCTACAGATCAATTACAGATCACTAGAGTATTAAATTATAGGTATAGTATTATAGTATTAAATTATAGGTATAGTATTATAGGTATAGTATTAACATGATGGATTATGAAGATGAGATATTATGGCCTTGTTTGGTTTGTTTTTCAAAAAAAAATTTGAAAAAATTCTCTATAAACAAATTTTCAAGAGTAATCAATCTTAACAAATTTTTTTAAAAAAAACTTAAAATTTTGTTTGGTTACCTACTTTCCAAAATCACTCTCTCTTTCTCATACACATAAAATTAATCACTTTTTTTAAAACTCTCTCCCCAAAACAATTTTCCAAAACCATTTCTGAAAAAAGACAAACCAAACAAGTTTTCATACTTTTTACCTTAAAAATTACTCTACAAACATAAACCAAGCACACCCTATGATTTTATATTAAATAATTAAAAGATATGAAAAAGTCTGGTGAATGATGATTAACGAAAGAGTATGAACACGTGAAAATATCTTATAATTTTTCATAAATAACAACGTCAACAATAAGACTAAAAATATAAACAAATGAATAAAGTAAACAATAATAGAACCAATCTGTAAAAATTATTGCTTACTTTTGGTCACCACCTAGCTTTTAACAACAACTATCTTTTTTTGACTTTCTGTTTAACCCCACCAAACTTTTCATTATGTGCAGTGAGTAAAATGGTGCTGGTAAATAGAAACAAAACACCCTCTTTTTGTAATATTGAAGGATTATTGTCAAAATAGTGTCACCCTTAATTCATAATTTCTTATTAAAAAAAAAAAGACGTGACAATTTTTTTTTTGACCGTAATCAAAGGAGCCTTTATTTAAGAGTCGGATAGAAAAGACCTAAACCGAATCTACAACATAAAAACATTGTAATATGAAGATCCGATAACACTTTTTTAAAGCTGAGTTGCAACATAATCTAACTTAGGAAAACCTGATTTTGAATGGAAGAAAATCTGATTTTGATTCTTTAATCAACAAATCATCATCAATCATAAGAAATGATGGATCCCTGCCGTCTATCATTATGCTTAACAACTTGAGTGAAGTTACGATTGAAGTAGATCCAAAGTGGTTTCCCAGAGATCCAAAGTGGTTTCCCAGTTATCCACACTTTTGAATTAATACTAACCAACCAGGAACCCCATTAGGCAAATGGGACAATGGGCCATAAAACAAACTTAAGCCTCGTTTGGGAACAGGCTATTTTAGTAATTTTTTGACTTTTTACGAAAAGATGTGCAGAAAAGTAGAGAGGTGATATGACTAATTTTAGTTGACTTTTTGACTAAAATAGTCAATCCTCAAACGAGGCCTTAGCAACCCTTTTACGTATTTTAAATTGGGTTTGATTATTTTTTATAATAAAATTATAAAAAATAAATAAATTATATAATGCAATGAAAAAACTCGAACACAAACAATCACTATATGTACCATAGAATGATTGATCAACTCATAGAAAGCAAATCAACGGATGTGAAATATGTACTCTAGTGGATTTTATATTTTTATAATAAAATAATAAATAAAAAATTTATATAGTACAATGATAAATAAAAAATTTATATAGTACAATAATAAGACTTGAACACAGATAATTATACGTACATAAAGCGACTGATCAATTCTATGAGAGCAAACGAACGGACTAAAAAATATGTACTATAAAGTTAATTTGAATCTTTTATGAAATAAAAAAAATGGCAAATTACATATACCCTTGAGGTTTAACAAAATTACAGATATTTTTCTGAGATTTAAGAAATTACAGATACTCTCCTGAAATTTATATTTTCATAACAAATTAGGGAGTAATTTGTTATGAAAATATAAATCTCAGGGAGATATCTGTAATTTTTGAAACCTCAGGAAAATATCTGTAATTTAATTAAATTTCGAAGGAGGTATATGTAATTTGCAAAAAAAAAAAAAAAATTATGTAGAGCGATGAAAGGATTGAAGACAAACAAATCACTATTATTTGGACAACATAAATTATATGTATTATATAAAGTGATTGATGAACTAAGAGAGAGAGAGAGAGAGAATCAATGGATGGGATATGATAACAGAGAAAAGGTAATATATGACCCCTTCAATAGTAGCACCATGACTGCTGGTCCCCCGGGACTATTAACGGACACCAACTAAATACACGTCTTTTTCCCCCATTCACTACAAACACATGCCCCTTCTTCATGCGTATAAAGTACTGGGCTGTGACTTATTATCTTTCCACTTTTTTTTTTTTTTTTCTTCTCTTCTTTTTTTTTTTTTTTTCTGTTTCTTTGGTTGAATAATTTGATTAGTTTCCATAAACCTCATAGTCTAGTGGTATTTTTGGCTTGCCAATGGACCTTGTGGTAATGGTTGAGAGGTCAAGCTTGTCAAGGTGATGGATTATATTTTTAGAAATTATATAGTGTTGTCTACACTATATTCTGTGTATTTTTTTTTTTTTTTTTGAAATTTTATGGGTCCATGTATTTTTTAATTTTTAGTTGAGTATACTTAAATTTGAATTGGGATTGTTTGCTAGTTCATTGGGGGTAATTTTGTATTTCTTTTCTATTGGGGCATTGTGATATTTTTTTTTTGTTTTATTGTTATTAGTTTTAACTTACAATAAACTCTACCAAATAGGGACTAGAAAGAAAAGAAAAAAAAAAGAAAAAAAAAGGTTTAAAAATGAGCAAGGATTATATGCTTTGTTTTTAGTGTCATGTACTGTAAATTATAAAGCATTATAAATTAACGTAGAGGATAAAAATAATTCGGATCATACCTTAATGACACAACTTCGTAGGTAAATCACGTGCTTCCAAAATATGATCAGCCAACGAACCCAGCAGTGGAGTGATACTACAAAATGAGTATCACCCACACAAGTCACAGTGCAAAATGACTTGATCGTTGTTTTCTGGGAGAGAGTCAGAGAGAGAGTCTAGGAAAAAAGGTTATGGGTAAAAACCACATAACATATATCTGATATACGTATATCTTTAGATTAACCACATAATCTGATATATAACCAATATCTATCTATCCATCTATCCATATCTATTGATATGATAGATATAGATATCCTGAATAGTTATCCAAATAAGTTTTGGATTCAAATTCAAACTTACATGGATAAGGTTCAAAAGGTTTTAAGGGTCATACCACATGGGCGCCCAATTTCTAACATCTCCCACTCGGACATGAGTTGGCATGACACTGCCACATCTCTATCTCAATCTCCTCAAAAAATAAGCAATCTCATACTAGCCATTGCACCGTGCAACTGCTGAGAATACCTGCATGTGGGAGCTCTATACTAGAAACTCAAAATGAGCCAGCATAGAGACATCAACCCAAAAAGAACAGAAATAGTGTCTCATATGCCCCAGACCCATCTAATTACACCGGTCCAAAAAACATCTCTAATCCCTCAAAAGAGCATGTTTGACCCTCTTAATTCTTGCAATATATTCACACTCAATCCGCTTCTCATACAGAGCGATGTGAGTTGCCAGCAGTGAATATACAACAGTGGTGTAATACTAGATGATCTTCCATTTGCCCTCATGCTATTTAGTTTAGGATTGACCGCTTTCCCAGTGATGTCCCTTAAGGCCGAATCATACATGATCGCAGGCAACATGCCAAAGTAGCAGAACATCAACCCCTTACCTTATGACATAGTCAAAAGTCACAAAAGGGTACATAAATGAAAGTCATATCAATAATGACACGTAAGACTCACACGGTGAGAAAACAGGGATCCGTTCTCTCACCTCATTACTAAGTCGCCAAGCACATATAGTATGAATACATGTTACGGTGGAGTAACTCTTCCAAAAGAGTGACGTCATCCTCGATACACCGTACAGATATAAGTCTAGTCGCTTTCTAGCGCCTAACCTGAATTCTCTATTTGCTCGCCTTCTAGGCGCCAAATGAGATCTCGCATCTGGCTAATCATAACAGGCACAACATGGAAAGTGGGTACTAATATCCATGTTTGATCCTTAACACGACCTCATCTTGGTTGTAACCAAGGCGACATATATAGTGGATTATTTAAGCCTCTCTTGGCTCTAAATAAAAATAAACCACTAGTCTCATCCTTGCTCGCTCCCAAGCGCCAAGGGCGATTGCTCGTGTGAGTGAGCCAATCTTGCCTGCTGACATCATCATCTGCTAATCATTATGACACAAACCATAATAGTGTCAACATCCCATCATCTCAAAATAAGTGATCGATTAAAAAAAAAATTGACCATAGCTTACGCAATTCTAGATTCCAAATATAAGCCTTATCAGCACCTCTTGCGATAAGTATATACAACGGAATCCACTATGTGCACCTCGCATGAAGTGATTTAAAATCACTACTTCTTACGTAATAACCTCTCTAAAGATTTTGGTGACCAATTTGCGTTCATTCTTGATGCTCCCAACTAGCACATATGCACCCAACTAGCGCATTGAATCTTACAAGGAGCAAATTAATATACTACTAGTAAAGCATTTTATCCACAGTCTAATGAGCAAGGTCAATGTCTAAACAACTCAGTTGACCATTTACCAAAGATAACACTTATCATGTCGAATACGCCCACATAGCGTACTTTAGGCTCCCACAACAAAAAAAAGATCAAGGAATATAGATCATCTGTTTCTCCCAAAGACAATCCGAGGATTCACTCAATAGCCAAGGCTCTGGCTTTTACCGATAGGTAAGTCAATGGGTTTGTAATTTTACATCTAGAATCGTTCTAGGATATTCCTTATGTAGTCATCGAAGACAAAACATGAATTCTCCCAAAGTAATCCCTAAGGATCGTACATCCGAGCATATAAATTACATCACCCATGTCCATCATATCTGTCACGACCCAAACCCGGCCCTATGGGTTTAGCACCGTAACCGGCCAGTAATCCGAGATCACCGAAGGCCTGCTTAACAGTAATACAGTAAAACAGAGTACAGGGCCTGGCGGAAGCCAAAACAGTAATTAAACAATGTCCATTGAGCTGTGACAGTCTGTATGCCAAAAAAGATTTTTCATGCATTCATACATACACAAACAGTACAGTCTATACAGAATTTACAGTCACACAGTACAGGGACCTAATCCCTTAATAACAGTACGGTAAACATTCAGTCTATACAGAACAGTTAGACAGTATGAAGACAGGCGGGGGAAAACAAACAAAACACCCCCAAGCCATAACATGGCTACTTGGAACCTCGCAGTGAGGCACAAAGGCTGGCTTGACAAAACTGGGGTCTAACCCACGCTTCTAGCTCCGATCTGGTGGCTGAGCACCTACATAAATATATAAACAGTGAGCTAAAGCCCAGTGAATAACATAATGCGTAAAGAGGTTTAGAATGAATGTTCTTACGGTAATGAAAACAGTTCAATTCAATCAGTATTTCAGTTGTTCAGTACAGTAAACAGTCATATGTGGTACATCCATTAGCATAACAGTAACAGTAGGTCTTAAAAGACCGAACAGTAATGATGGCCATCAGTCAGTAAACAGTAGTGGCTCCACGAGGGAACCGACAGAGAATTCTGTCGCAGTAACAGTAACAGTAAACAGTAAGTACTAAGGATGCCACAGTACAGTTCAGAAATAAAGGACATACATTCATTCAGTAAATAATACCAGTTCAGTAAACAGTTCAGTTCAGTATCCAAAAGATAATCAGTTGAACATATCTTTACACAATTGTTACTCACAGAGTTCTGGGCTACAGTATGCTAGAGCGTGTCTCCCCAGTTGCCAACCCTACACAGTTCACAGGTTGAACACACACTAAGCTACACAATTGGGAAATATCATAACTTAATCCCTAATTTGCCTTGGTGTGTTCTACATCTATATCCTCATTAAGATGCCTTAAACTAGGCCTAAGAATGCCTAGGATGGGATGAGGATGCAAAAATACACTTAGAAAACATTTCGCAAAGTTTGCTGAAAATAGGAGCCTCGCTCGAGCGGGACTTTATACGCTCGAGCGTAAGTCCAAAATCAAAGGCTTCGCTCGAGCGAGGAATCCTTCGCTCGAGCGGTCTGCAAAACAGTAAAAATACTGGATGCTGCGATTTTGCGCGCGATGGTCGCTCGATGGTCGCTCGAGCGGAGCCCTGGACAAAGGTGCTCGCTCGAGCGGGTAATCCTTCGCTCGAGCGAGGAAGCCAAATCTGGAATTTCCAGATCTGCCTCCCAAGCTCAAACCAAGCATTCTACCACTCCAAACTCGACCTCTTGGGCCCAAATTCTGGAAAACATAACAATATTCAATGTATAACAAGTTTCAAAGCTCAATTTATGAATTCAAGCCCCAAAGGTGAGTCAATGAAAACCATATTCAAACCCATTTTCAAGAATATGAAGAACATGCAACATGCATGGATTCAAACCAAATTCAACCTTCAAAGCTTGTTTAGCTGGACTCATTTTTTCAAGAACATGATGAATTCGTGGACTCAAGCCTAATTATGAACATGCATGTACAATTTTACCATGAATTCAACTCAAAACTCATCAATTCAAACATGCATGCATGAAATGAGCTTCAATTCACCATTGATGACCCAAAACATGACTTAGCTTCTACAATCTAACCTGGACCATGCAACAATCAACTCAAAACATGAACAAGAAGACAATGGAGCTACCTTTAGTCTTGTAGTTCAAGAAGGGAGCTCAAATATGCAATCTCCTTAACAATTTCTTCAATTTCCAAGCAAAACCAAGCCAAAAGAGGTGAAATCTAACTCTCTCCCTTAACTCTCTCCCTCTAGTCGGCAAAAGCAAGAAATGAGCTGAGCAAAATGTTTGATTCAAGCATACCAAGGCTCTAACATGTTATAATAAGGGCCCACTAACAATGGCAATAAGGTAAATAGGGCAACTATTGCAATTAACTTATTTTAATCTAATTTAATCATACCTAATCAATTTTCAGATAAATATACCATAAAATCACATTAATTCTGAGGATCATGGAACATCAATCGGTTTCTAATTCGGCCGCCGATATGGCCTTCAATTAGCAGTTTAAACATATAAGCATGAACAGATAATCATACAGTCAAACAGATAGAATGCAATTTAACTAACATATACTCATCAATTCGGTTTCCAATTTCAGTCAGTCAGTTCCGTACTTTAATCAGTTCAATTATCAGTCGTAATCAATTCAGTTTAACGGTAATCGATGGTTATCGGTAATCAATCAGTCATAAGTCGGTAAACAGTATGAGGGTTGTTACAATATCTAAAATAGAGGACTGTCCACCCTAGGTGGCGACAACCTTATAAATTCCTGGCTCATAATGACTAAGTAAGGAAAAACTTCTTTTGGACCATTGATCATGCCTCAGTGGTCTTCATCGATCATCGTTGGCCTATTATGGCTTGACGAAATATAAGAACCACTATTTGGATAACTGTTTTAGGCTGTAAAAGATTTATTGGAACTAGTAATCTTTTTGTGCTCCTAACTTTTCACCATAAAAGCAGAAGGTAAATCCCTACGGATCTACTTATCCAATTCTCTAATGAGAAAGTTGGGTCACAATGTCCACAAATCAATGTTCCGAACTTATGTCAATCATAGCCTAAGTCAAAATAACCTCACTCCCCAGGAGGAAGTCTTCTTATGGTCTACACTTTCCCCAATGGTGCGACTTTTCGGTATCTAGTGAGCCTTATGCCTCAACAATGACTATCCAAATTACGCATAACTTTATAACAATTTTGCGTCATAATGGAAAGTCAACCAAATTATAAAAATAGTTAATCCTCAAAGACTTTGTCTTAAACTACGCAACATTGATCCACTTTCTAAAAATAGGGGACTAGAGCCTTAGGCATTATCCTAGGCTCTTTATCATCTTGCGGAGCAATCATGAATGTTTCCCTCTCAATCACCTAGTGATGACGTGGAAAATTTTCACATTCACTACCACGTAACTAAGAATGTAGAGTATTATTCTCTAATGGAGTAATCCATTAGTAGACACATCGCTCCCACTGTCCCTAGGATATTGGAAATTTCTTTCCATTCTTAACTAGGCTAAATAAAGCACTATGCTTAAAATTCTCTATCTTATAGAGTTCCAAAACTCTATTCACGTCACCTTTACTAAGAAAATTTTATGTGACTTAGTTACACTACCACAAAGCTGCTTACCTATACGCACATGACCCAGAGGGTTTGCATGACCGCATACAATAATGTGCCATACGACCCTTTGTGTTTACAAGACAGCATACAATAATGCGTTATAGAACCCTATGTCTTAACTTGACAATCTTATGAGAAGTAAAATAAAGATAAGCTGCTTAACGGTTACAGATCGCCCATAGATGGCTCTCCGCTAACCCATTACTCAAATGGAGTGTAAAATCTGATATGGAGGATACTTAGTTAGGGATATAGGCAACAAACTTGTGCAATTCCCAATTGGGAAACATTTTGCGCCATTATCCACCTAACATTAACAATATTTAATTCATTATCTCTACTACACCATTGTGTTGTTGAGTACTAGAAATAACCAATTTTCTAAGCATCTATCTCTCTTCACAGAGTTTTCTAAAATAACTCAAATAGATACTCACCACCTTGGTCAAAACTAAAGGCACGAAAGCTATTATCTCATTGATCTCAACCTCATATGCGCTATGTCAAAAATCATCTCAAAACTTTTGACTTATGAGAGATCAAATAGTCTTGACTCAGATGCGTATCATAATCTATAAATGTGTCGAGATTGAGGCTTAGCTATCATACTCTTACACATATCTAGTCACAAATATCATAGCGGACTAAATGCGCCAAAACAAATGACCTTCTACGGCTTTCCTACTTACTTGTGCGCACCCATTGCGAACAAAGTTACACATTCACATGAGAGCAGGATGTCATAAGCGAGTGGGCCCAAGAAGGCCTACTCAAACCATCGTGTCATCATCTCATTAATGTGATTAAGTATAATAAGTTACTGGTTCATGACCAATGTCATAAACTAATTCCAATCATCTTAATGTGTGAGTTCTCGAAGACAAGTTTTAAAGGTTTAGGTCCAACTAGGTAATGACTCACGACTAATTCATATTCACTAGATCATAAAATGATGTCATGAAGATATCAAGTGCGCCTAAGTCGCAAATTTAACTAGTAAGTGCTAATCCCCTGCACCATCAAGTCAATTTTATTCTCCATACACTTTACTGCATCTAGTTGAAAGATGACGATACTCCTCTTGCCATATTTATTTCTCGCTTCATAGTTACTTGCAATTAATTCTACTATCCACAAGAATGAGAGAATAAGATATCAACTATGACAGTTCCTGAAGTAACTTAAGCGCGAATTAGGCTAAAGAGTCTAATTCAACACAATACTCTCATGAGCCATGCGTCAAATTCTTAGAGTCATAACAAGCTTGTCAACCTTGACCTTTTCATTATTATGCTGCAACGTTTGCGCTTTGTGGTAAACGTCATTCAAAAACGTTAGCCTAGCTAAGGAATCATACAAAGAAGCCCCTCCTCATGTCTCACACTCAAGTGTAGAAACAGCAAGTGTCCAGACTTAGACAAATTGTCAATGCTAATAGATTTTGCAACCACTAAGCGCTAATCTTTTCACTTAGTGTTAATAGATTTTGCAGTTTCTAAGTACTAATCTTTTCACATAATGTTAATAGATTCTGCAGCTTCTAAGAGCTAATCTTGTCACTTGGTGTTAATAGATTTTGTGGCTACTAAGCGCTAATCTTTTCACTTCACGTGATATTTCAATGCACACTATTATAGTGCATGAAATTTTGCTCCATCTACTCCCAATAATTGGTTAGAGAGCAAAACACTGCTCAAACTGGCTACTCGTCTTACACTTAATGACTAATTTATTTAAGCTCGCATTTCTTGGATGACGTGACTCTTGAATGTTACTTCATCCAATAATGTAACATTATTTACAAGTTAAATTACAAAGTCAATCCGTGCAGCTCAATAGTCAAGATCGTATACAGATCTATTGAGGGCTTACTAATTTCATAACTCCAAAACTCACCAACCAAAACTACGTAGCGTGCCACTAACCATAGCGTACACATTAGTTTTTATTATGCCAAACAAGGCAACAAAATCACGGCGACTTTGAGTCATGTTTCCTTATTTTGGCTCAATTAAGACTTGACCTAAAGTCTCCAAGACTTTTGCTCATCTAAAGAATGAGATTACATTGTTCACATTTGAACATCTTTACTAAGTCTAGGTCAACCAATTAACTTCCATAAGCTAAGTCAATTTAGAGAGAAATTCGCATTGGGATTAATTTGATTAGCATAATATAAGTTGCAAGATCGAAAATCCGCTATGCTCGTAATCATCTCTTACGCCACAGGTGACAATTATCCAAAATTTAATTTAATTTATGTGCAAAATATTGATTTTCGGGAGTTAATCTACAAAGATTTCTCTCAACCAAATAACCTCCCACTGACTATGGCATGTCTAAAAGCATGATAAAAAATTCTAATTCCATACAATAGCATCATAATGTAGATTCACAATTAACTCATGCTATGTTACATTTAATAACAGAATTAAAATAAAAAAATAATTAATCATGCTATTCTAATTACAACATATTACAAACCCTAAAAAAAATAATATGCTGTATTTAATATTCAAATTATGCCATAACAGAAACTGTATCACTTCTGAAATTTTCTGAAATTTTTCTGAAATTTTCTGGAATTCTAAATAACTAATAAACACACATTAAATTAGCAATAAAAAATTTCAAAATCTGATAAATTGAAAAAATTATTCCAGTAAATAGAAAAACATTTCAGAAGTCTACAATAAAAAATTCAACCCCAGAAAATAATTTATGCAATACCAGAAGCATTTTAAAGCATAAATAATGAATTATAATCACAGGAAAAATACTTTTTATTTTCATAAAATTTTCAAAATTTTACAAAAGATAGAAAATATAATTCTAAGTCTAACGGTACTAACCATGCTTAAAACAAAGCTATAACGAATTAATTATGACCATTTAACGTAATTTTGAATTTAAAAACAAAACAAACAGACCCTTACATTAGCAACCAAGCCGGCGGAGGAAAAGCGGCGCGGCTCAGCACGCGGCTCGGCTCGCGGCTCAGCACGCGGCGCGCATGTGTGGTGCGGAGGGCGCGCGCGTAGAAAGCACGGAACATCGCGCGCGTGGAGACGCGTGAAAGCGCGTGGAGGAGCGTGGAAGCCTCCCACGACGTCAGGTGGCGCGTGAGGCCCACGCTCCGCCTTCCAGGGTGTTTTCTGGTTTGATTTTTGTATTGTCGGACTTCACTTTTCATAATAAAAACATTTATGGCATTAAAAATAATATTTAATGAACATAAAAATGAAATGTATCACATTCTCAATCAATGAGAGTTGAAGTGTAAAAAACCGTGCACTTTATCTTCCTCCTCTATTAATTTTCATGCATATAATGTGTATATATTTATATAAAAAAAATACACATATTTTAATGCATAAAAAATAAGCACAAAAAAACTCATATAGGCTCTGATACCAATGTAAATCATAAAGTATTATAAATTAACGCAACAGATAAAAATAATTCGGATCATACTTTAATGACACAACCTCGTAGGTAAATCACGTGCTTTCAAAATCTGATCAGTCAACGAACCCAGCAGTGGAGTGATACTACAAAATGAGTATCACACATACAAGTCACAGTGCAAAATGACTTGATCGTTGTTTTTTGAGAGAGAGTCAGAGAGAGAGTCTGGGAAAAAAGGTTTTTGCACTTGATCGTTGTTTTTTGAGAGAGAGTCAGAGAGAGAGTCTGGGAAAAAATGTTATGGGTAAAAACCACATAACGTATATCTGATATACGTATATCTTTAGATTAACCATATAATATATAACCAATATCTATCTATCCATCTATCCATATCTATTGATATGATAGATATAGATATCCTGAATGGTTATCCAAATAAGTTTTGAATTCAAATTCAAACTTACATGGATAAGGTTCAAAAGGTTCAGGTTCAAAAAGTTCTAAGAATCATGTCACATGAACGCTCAATTTCTAACATGTACCGACACATAAGCAAAAGATGTAGTCAACAAATAATGTTTAAAACTGGAATAAATTGATTTTAAAATTACACATTTCAAAATGACTTTAGTTTTTTTACTTCAACTTTAAATCTGGATGACAGCCCATGAAAACACTAGAGAAGATCCAGATTCTTTAGAATGAGAGCACTATTTTGTGGGTCATGGGTAGAGAGCATTTTAAAATCAAATGCCTCCATCAAAGAAGTCCTGATGAGATCAAAAAGGGAATAATACAAGTGCCAATATAAGCACACACATGAAAGGTGGACTATTTATAACGACTAGTGCTGCTTCTGCACCTGTTGTTATCTTTGTTGTTATTTTGGCAAACTGTTGATTGGGATATGATTGGTACTGGTTTTGTGTGGGTTGAGTTGGGATGGGTGGATTGATGTGTGCGCCCACACACACATAAAAAATAAAAAGCATGAATTAGCTACTTGTGGGAGGGAACAATGCTTTTTCCGTATATGGGTAAGGCTTTGAATTGAGACAGCTATTTTTCCGGATTCGGAATGTGCAAACAGTAATGATAGAGACCATTTTTAGTGGTGCTCTAAACTAGCACTAATAAGTTAGCATCCATTTAAAAAAAAAACAAACAAACAAACAAAAGAATAGGCACAACAGCACTGGGACTCACTGTCACATCATTAGTGATAGCACTAATTAGTACTCTCACTCATTTTCCCTGTGCAAATACAATACAAAAGTTATGGTTGAGAAGTCCTGCCCTTATGTTTTTTTTTTGTTTTTTTTTTATTTTTTGATAATCAAGTCTGTAATTACAGCCAGTGAGTATTGAACATGAGATTTAGAAGGAACATACTCCATAATCTAATATGTATCCACTAGACCTAAAGGAAACATACTCAGGCCTTAAGTTGTACCCACTAGGCGAACATACTTGAGTACTTCAAATTTACACTAAATAAGAGTTGTGTGTGATTGAGATTGAATTTTTGAAATGCGAATCTATATATAAGATAAATCTAAACCACAAGATAACAATTTTAAGTAGTTTTTGAAAATTATCTCCCGAGATTTCTACTTTTATAACAAATCACCCATTTTATTAATAAATCATCAAGTCAATTAATAATTTTTAAGGATATTATAAATATGTTTCAATTAATAATTTAAGTAATTTTATTATTGTATAAGAGATTAATTATGAATTTTATTTTTTTAGTTAATTTTGTTAAATAAAAAATTCTGACAAGAAGATATTTATAATTTTTTTAAATCATAAAAGATAATTTATATTTAAAAAAAAATCGAAATATATTTATAATTTATATAAAAAAATATTATTATAGTTATATTATACCTTACCATAATAATAATAATATTATGGTCCTACTTATCATCACCATCTTCAGTCTTGTCTCTTTGCTTCTTGTCGTTCGGGCTGAATAATGAATATTGAAGGCGACCCCTCCTACCCTACAATCCAACACAAAAACCACTTTAACCGATTTCTTCGCTCAGAAGAAGGTCCCCCCTCCCCGAGTCAAGAGTCTCTCCTTGCAAGTCCGTGCTTGCGTCCGTTCTTGCAGGTTTTCGGGTCTACTTTTAGGCTCAATTTTGATAATCCGAACCGTTCATATTTTATGATTTATTCAGTATATCATACCTGTAAAAAATCAAGTTGATCGGATATCAAAAAGTATGTGTTTGAAAAATTGAACTAAACATTATTTTTTAAAGAATTTAATAAACAGTTTTCCGAACACATGCTTTCTGATATCCGATCAACTTGATTTTTTACAGGTATGATATACTGAATAAATCATAAAATATGAACGGTTCGGATTATCAAAATTGGACCTAAAAGTAGACCCGAAGACTTGTAAGGACGGACGCAAAGACAGAAGCCGCAAGGAGAGGATCCTCACTCCCCCCTCCCTACCCCCTTAATGGAGCGGTTAACTTTGTGTGTATTTAAATATATTTTATGACAAAAATTAATAAAAGTGAAATTAAAAAATGTGTGTTAAAAATTTATTGATTTGAAAAGTGAATGATAATATAATAGATATATTAATGTGAGCGTTAAGAATATATAGATATATAAAATAATAAATAAAATAAATAAATAATATACTTATAAATATATAAATAATAAATAATACAAAAAGTGCAGTGGATCCCAACCCACCGCACTATCAGTGTTCTCTCTTCTCCCCACTCTCTCTCTCCCCCTTCCACTCACAAACTTGCTCGCTGCAGTTGGCATGAACACTCTTTAAGATGTCCTAACATGTGCAATGTCCATTGTAGGGAAAACTATTACTTGCTCTTGGAATAAGTTGAGGTGGTGTTTTAACTTAAGGTGGCAGCTTGCCTCCAATCTTTAATCGAATTGAATGGTATTATTTGATTTGTTAGAGTCTATTATGGATCTTGTTTTAATAATTCGAACTGCTTAATGTGTAAAATTAATTGAATACTATATGTTTGTAAAAAAATCACGATAATCGGATATCGATAGTTATGTGATTAAATTAATTTTGTATAAAAAAAATGTACGATGAACAAATTAATAGTTGACAAAAAACGGATAAGATTAGATAGTTATCGATATCCGATCAACGTGATTTTTTACAGGCATATAGTACTTGATAAGTTCTACACATTGAATGGTTTGGATTATTAAAACGGGACCCGTGGTAGGCCCCACAAGCCAAACAACACTATCTAGTCCGATTAAGGACTGAAGGCAAGCTACTCTCTTAACTTAATTATTATTTGGTTAAATTAGTAAATCTCATCATATTTTTGTCTTATTTTAAGAGATAATAAAATATTTCTCCCTCAATAAATAGAGTGGAGCAATATTTTAAGACTAATCAATAACTTCTCCTATTATAGAGTCAAAAACCCACTTTAGTTAACTCTACTTCTAACACAAACATCTCTACTAATTAGGAGTATAAAAATGGCCCATAGTTCGTGGGCAGTTTGAAACCCGTCCGCAATTCAGGATGGGCCTGGCTTGATTAGGTTTGGATTCGAGCTTAGCCCAGGACCCTAGGCCTAGGCCATCATTTTGAAGTAAACCCACTAAAAGTCCGGTCTGCCGGAGGCCCAATGTCATTTTTTATAAAAAAAAATAAAATTTTGGTAAAAAAATAAAATGTTCAAGCTCTACCCAAACCTGAGCCTAGGCCTAGGTCCACCGGCCCGGCCTGCCCAAGGGCCGAATGTGTCACGACCCAAACCCGGCCCTATGGGTTTAGCACCGTAACCGGCCAGTAATCTGAGATTACCGAAGGCCTGCTTAACAGTAATACAGTAAAACAGAGTACAGGGCCTGGCGGAAGCCAATACAGTAAATAAATAGTGTCCATTGAGCTGTGACAGTCTGTATGCAAAAAGGCTTTTCATACATTATACAAAAACAGTACAGAACAGTATACACAATATTCACATCCATTTAACTAGGGACTCAACCCCACATAACAGTACAGAAAACATTCCGTCTGTACAACACAGTATACAAAATTAACAGTCACACAGTACAGGGACCTAATCCCTGTATAACAGTACAGTAAACAGTCAGTCTATACAAAACAGTGAAACAGTACAAAAAGGGGGAAATTCTAAAACACCCCTAAGCCTTAACAGTAGGCTCGGAACCTCGCAGTGAGGCACAAAGGCTGGCTTGACAAAACTGGAGTAACCCTGACGCCTCTAGCTGCGGTCTGGTGCCTGTACACCTACATATATATATGAGCAGTGAGCTAAAGCCCAGTGAATAACATAAAGCGTAAAGGGGTTTAGAATGAATGTCCTTACAGTAATGAAAACAGTTCATTTCAATCAGTAATTCAGTTGCTCAGTACAGTAAACAGTCATATGTGGTACATCCATTAGCATAACAGTAACAGTAGGTCTTAAAAGACCGAACAGTAATGATGGCCATCAGTCAGTAAACAGTAGTGGTTCCACAAGGAAACCGACAGAGAATTCTGTCGCAGTAACAGTAACAGTAAACAGTAGGTACTAAGGATGCCACAGTACAGTTCAGAAATAAAGGACATACATTCATTCAGTAAATAATACCAGTTCAGTAAACAGTTCAGTTCAGTATTCAAAAGATAATCAGTTGAACATATCTTTACACAATTGTTACTCACAGAGTTCTGGGCTACAGTATGCTAGAGCGTGTCTCCCTAGTCGCCAACCCTACACAGTTAACAGATTGAACACACACTAAGCTACACAGTTGGGAAATCTCATAACTTAATCCCTAATTTGCCTTGGTGTGTTCTACAATGATATCCTCATCAAGATGCCTTAAACTAGGCCTAAGAATGCCTGAGATGGGATGAGGATGCAAAAATACACTTAGAAAACATTTCGTAAAGTTTGCTGAAAATAGGAGCCTCGCTCGAGCGAGACTTTCTACGCTCGAGCGTAAGTCCAAAATCAAAGGCTTCGCTCGAGCGAGTAATCCTTCGCTCGAGCGGTCTGCAAAACAGTAAAAGTACTGGATGCTGAAATTTTACGCGCGATGGTCGCTCGATGGTCGCTCGAGCGGAGCCCTGGACAAAGGTGCTCGCTCGAGCGGGGAATCCTTCGCTCGAGCGAGGAAGCCAAATCTGGAATTTCCAGATCTGCCTCCCAAGCTCAAACCAAGCATTCTACCACTCCAAACTCGACCTCTTGGGCCCAAATTCTGGAAAACATCATTAAATTCAATGTATAACAAGTTTCAAAGCTCAATTTATGAATTCAAGCCCCAAAGGTGAGTCAATTAAAACCACATTCAAACCCATTTTCAAGAACAACATTCAAACATGTCATGCATGAGTTTTAAACCAAATTGAAGCTCCAAAGCTTGCTCAAATGAGCTCATTTCTTTCCAAAACCAGATGAAAACATGGTCTATAACAACAATATGAGCATGCATGTACTAATGTCCATGTAATTAACCTCAAAATGCAATAATACTAACATGCATGCAAGAGATGAGCTTCAATCCACCATTAATGAACCAAATCATGGCTTAGCTCTACAAATGAGGCATGAATCATGCAAGGATGAACTCAAGAACATCATTAAGATGATGAATGTCCTACCTTAGTCTTGTAGAATTAGGAGTGAGGGAGCTCAAATATGCAAATACACTTCAATTCTTCAAGATTCACAAGCTAATCAACAAAAACACTTCTCTCCCTCCCTAACTCTCTCTATGGTCGGCAATGAGAGGGGAAATGGCTGAGGAAATGTTGTCTTAGGCTCAAGTGTGTGTATTGAGTGGGTCACTAAGGGCGGCAAAATGGTAATTAAGCTTAACTCTTTAATTAGCTTATTTAATCTAATTTAATCATACCTAATCAATTTTCAGATAATTATACCATAAAATCACATTAAATATGAGGGTCACGGAACATCAATCGGTTTCTAATTCGGCCGCCGATAAGGCCTTCAATTAGAAGTTTAAACATATAAACGTGAACAGATAATCAGACAATCAAACAGATAGAATGCAATTAACTAACATATACTCAGTCAATTCAGTTTTAATTTCAGTCAGTCAGTTATCAGTTCCGTTTAGCAGTAATCGGTGATTATCGGTAATCAATCAGTCCTTAATCAGTAAACAGTATGAGGGTTGTTACAGAATGCCCCATGAATATAGGCCTACTTTTTTGGCTCATAGGCCACCCAGCCCAATCCACCCTGAATTTTTGCGGGATCCTACGAGGCCCAACATGGGCCACCTCAAGCCTGGGTCCTGGTGGATCAGGCCAGGCCGGGCCAATTCAAATTTACACCCCTGCTACTAATGTATCCACTGGGAATACTCTTACACCACATAGCTACTTTCTATTTTCAAAATTCCACCCGCGTCCTCGTTTCCCATGCATTCATTACTGTATAATTTGATGATAAGAATCTCGAAATATCAAAATTTTAAAATATGATTATGCTATTAAGAAATCATTGAGAAGGAGAATATAAATTTTGAAATATGAAATGTCGTGAATCATAAAAATAATTTATTATGAAAATAAATATTAAATGGAATGAGTAGACAACTCGTGTTTATCGTTAATCAAATCAAGTTGCAGCATTACTTATTGAGTTTTATTAAAAAGTATCAGATATTCATTGATTTCAACAAACAAAAAAAAAAACAAAAACCAAAATCAGAATCAGAATCAAAATCAAAATCAAAATCAAAATCAAAATTTTACACTAAATCTATAGGGTGACATTTATGATATTTAACGCTCTTGGTTTGTAATCTATAGGGTGGCATCTATAATATCTAACGCTTATCAATAAGATAAAATAAAATAAAAGCCAACTAAACCGTGCTTCCCCAGTACTTTTTGGTCTCCTTCACATTTCTACAAATAATCTCACATTCCTAAAATTCTTTTATGCTTTTTATTTACAATTTACAAAACTGAAGATATCCTAATCCCATATAATTCTTAAAAACTATACACGTAAAGTACTTTTTGTGAATTTCGAACTCCACAACTTAATCCAAATACAAGAAACACCTCCAATAATATCTATGAAGTAACTCCCAAGCCACAAGCTACACAAGCATACATAAATTTGTGCTGTGAAGAACCCTACTGAAGAAAAATTCTCTGGTTGAACTGGAATTCCTTTCCTAGTTGCTGCTATAGTCAATTTCGGATTGAATTTGAACTTTATTCAAAACACTAGATAGTGGGTTTTGTTGTCTCTTATGAACTTTGTGATCTTTTCTTTTTCTTTTTTTTTTTCCTTTTTTTTTTTTTTCTCTCTCTTTCAAGTGGAATCAATCTCTTCACTTTTGCTTTGCAATAGTAACTCCCAACTGGATTCGTCACGCATATGCTTGAATAGTGGTTTTTTTTTCAATTATTTCTTTGAACTCACCATGAGATGTCCATCAATATTCCTGCAGTTAAAAATATTCCCCAGATAAGAAAAATAAGCATATATATTTCACTTGATACATATTTTTTTTGAGTAAGCGACTGCATTTAAAAATATCAAAAGAATATGTATAAGAAAAATATTATAAATAAATGAATTTCTTAAAATTTTTCTTATCACCAGATAAAAAGAGATTAGTTTTTTATTTTATTTATTAATGTAATCTTATTACCTTTGTGTGTATAATAAAAATAGTGAAATATTCCCCTACGGACTAGAGAGTACTATTTAGGTTTGTGGGGCTTATCATAGGTCCTGTTTTGACGATCCGAACTGTTTATTTTGTCCGGCACTTCGTGTATTTCATTCATAAAAAAATTAGGTCAATCCGATAATTGTAACTTGTTCAATTTTTTGCTAAAAAAATCGATAACAATAAATTGAATAAGTTACTGTTATCGAATCAATCTAATTTTTTTTTTTTTTTGTAGACAAAATATATAAAGTACCCAACAAATGTATAGTTCGAATCATTAAAACGGGAATCGTGATGAATCTCATAGAGCCAAACAACACCTTTTAGTCCAAAATCTAGACTAGAGGAGCTCCTCCTCTATATGACATTACTCTTATGTATAAATACAAGGGAAATAGATACTCAATCCACTTAAAAATACTCGATGGAGACCAAGGAGGAGCCATTAAAGGGAAAGTGGGGGCAATTGCCCCAGTTGAGTTTTTGATTTTTTTTTTTATTATATAATATTTTATAATTTCTCTTCAAAATTGATCCATCAAAATTTTGAAAATATTAGTTTTACCTATAGGTATTAAAAATATATATATATATATATATTTTCTTTTTCATTCTTAAAGTTTTGATCCAAACATAATCCTAATGAACGTGATATCGCAAAAAAAAGTTGAGTAATGTGATTTCCATATTGCTATGCATAATGCATGTTCATATATTTCCACATAAAATAAAATAAAAAAGGTAAGTGAAAGTTAATATACATTAAGCAATGATCAAAAGAGTTAAATATAGTTGATTTCATATACAATAAGCACTTTTAGTTGGAGAAAAGACCAGAGTGGTGGTTCATGAGTGAATGTCGACCATTATTTATTCTAAACTAAAAAGGAATGATTTGGCTTTTGAATTACTTTAGAGAAAAATCATATTACAGCTTGCTATCACCACGGGAAAAAAAAAAAAGGGGTCTTATCATTTTTGCCAAATTGCAATACGTACATTTTTACCAGAAACAAAACACTATTTATCAACTTTTGCCAACAATTTTTTTTACCTCCTTGTTTGTCGTTTAGTTATTTTTTTTATTTAAATTATCAATTTTTGTCAATAAACAGAGTTGGTGAGTTGTGAAGTCTCGAGGTACTGTTTATTTGAAGGGGATCCGAATCATCATATGTGCCTTTGCATGGCTGAA
Organism: Camellia sinensis; assembly: GCF_055761805.1. Lineage (NCBI taxonomy): Eukaryota > Viridiplantae > Streptophyta > Magnoliopsida > Ericales > Theaceae > Camellia > Camellia sinensis. The sequence goes on along the minus strand of NC_138961.1, from coordinate 242,552,565 downwards.
CCAAGTGCTTCAAAAAAAGGAAAAATTACTCTTTGGTGGTATAATCTTAAAAAATTATTGCATATTAATGAAAAAGTTTTATAATTTTAATTATTAATAGTTATAATGTTTATCACTTTTTTGATAATTTTTTTTCTCCCAAAACCACTAACAAGTTATTTCCCCTTTAAAAAAATAAAGATAAACTCCATTTTAATTTTAAATTCCTCAAATCTTTTCCAAGATATCGGAGAATCAATTGTGTTGAGTTTAACACAAAAATGACTTGATCAAAGTCACTTAACTCATTGTCTAAGTCTCGTTAAAAAAATAAAAAAAATAAAAAAAATATTGCCTAAAGTTTCAATTATTCAAAAGCCTAGTAAATAAAGTCTTATTTTAATATTTAGCCTAAAATCCGTAAAAATAATAAGCATCAACTCAACACAATTCATAATTTGATATCCTTTAGTATTTCATAAAATAGGCGGGCAACCTTTTGCATATCCAAAATCAAGGGGTTGATTTTAGAGAATGAGATGCTCTATTATTAGGCATGATATTTAAATTTAAATCTTACTACTGCACTAGACAACTCTTTTCTCCTTCTCCTCTCATCAATTGCAATAAAAAAATTCTCTTGTTTGTTCCTTCGCCAAAACAGTTGACCATCTAACATAAATCTCTATAATTTTTATTTTTATTTTCTAGATGTTGCATTCATGACTTAACAGTATGATTTTCCAAGCAGCCCAATATTGAATAGTTGGTGGAAATAATTAACAAGAGGAAAAGTAGACCCCGCGTGAGTTACTCTCTCTCTCTCTCTCGCTAAATCACCACTGTGATCATAGCCCACCAATTCTAATAGTAACCAAAATATTACAAAGGATGGCCAAATTGATAGTGACTAACGAACAACGACACTAACCCAAGTTCAATATTGCACTCTCTTTAGGAAGAACGGGCCCAAACTATCCCTTCTAATTTAGATTTTAGATTGAAGGAAATCTTCCTTTCTCTTGTAAATTAAAAAATAGTTTAACAATCCAAGATTACCGTCCTGGCATATGTATGTTATGGAGTGAGTTTGAGATCACAAGAAGAAAAAAAACACTCACATTTTTTATTAAAAAAATTAGTGATTTTATTTTTGTAATTTTTGTCATTTTATTTTTATTTTTCAGGTCGGTCTAGTGTAGAAAGATCTAAAAAATTTATAAAAAATTAAAACGAGTTCACTAAAGATTATTAAGAAAAAAAAAAATCTATAATGGATTTTTTCTTTTCTTTTTTTATTTTTTATTTTTCTGGTACATTTAGTTGAGTAGTATCTATCAGTGTGAAATATTTTGAAAAAAAAAAAAAAAAGGTTCATTAAAGATGAAAAAAGTAATCAAAAATGTCAATCCCAAAATGAGGCCACATAAAAGGAATGATTGGTTGATCTTATTTTTTATTCAATCAATCAAAAGAAGTCAGGTCATCTTTATTCATTCTATAATTATTATTCTTATTGATCGAGAATCATTACATAAATGTGTCAAGTTGGTAGAATGGTTGACCCAACTTTATTTCTTATTCAATTAATCAAAATGAGTCTAAAAGTATCAATTCTATTCATTATGCAACTATTATTCTTATTGATTCAGAATCATTATGTAAACGTGTTGAATTGGTACTTCAAAACTATCAAAATAAGGCTATAAAGTAGGAATTTGCCAGATTTTGAGGGGGAAAAAAAAGATGATAGACTTGTCAAGTCAAAAACACAGACCAAGGGAACAAAGTCACATGGAGTCGATTCCTTAGGATGTGACTAAGAATCTGTGATTGGCAACTAGTTTTGCAAATGAAGCATACGTATCATATGCCTGGTTGAAAGCATACACTGAGTTTGCTAAGTGGCAAGCTTGTTAATCACAGATGGGGATCAATACACTAAGTTTTGTTTCATGGAGTGCTTGTTTTGTCCATTTCCAAAGAAAACAACCCCAAGAGGGGACCAATTTTATGCAAAAATTCCATTGGTTTTACAAAAGTGTGTGAGCGTGCATTTTGATGTGGAAATAATTATCATCAGACTCTTCTTTAGACAATAAATCAATGGTACCATTTCTCAGGCAATAAAAGATGTTTTATAGATACATCCAATCATGCATATATAGGAGTATTCAACTTCAATCATCTGTTGTGTCCCACCTACTACTTCTTCAGAGACCAAGGTTATTCACTTTGAGTGATGATGTTTTGGTTTACCTTGATTGTGTTGAATTGTGGTCACTTTTATAATGTAAGTCCCATTATTTTATTTTTTTAGTTAAAAAAAGTAAGAAGAAGCGATTAATCGTGACAATTATCTATGGATGTGATTACAAGAACTGTTATTTATTGAATTTTAATAATACGTAAGATTTGCAATTACCCTTTGACGGTATAACTTCATCTTAACTCAACTGAGGATATAATAATAAAAAACCGATAACTTGTAATTAATAAATAAAAGTTTTGTTCCAAACCCTATCCTGAGAGGTTGAACCATATTTTCTTAATTACTACTAAATCACATAAAAGAAAGTGAGATCCATCACTAAACCACCACCCTAGGATGGTTGGAAGTGACTTTGTTGCTTTCGAAATGGAAAATGCACTTGCATATATTTCTCCTTTGTTTGATTGCATCATCTTTTTCTTTAGTAGATTTCTTTTGGATTACCTATGAGATTTTTTTACTGATGGATAAGAATCTGTTCGGATTTTACTGAATAAGCAAAGCATAATCATGAAAAATAAATATCTCAACGCCATTAAATTGGCAATGCTGGGGACCTCAGTGGGGCGACCCCAGCACCCCCACCTCCACGTGAGGGGCTACTAATGGCCAAAAAAAAAAAAAACTGTTTTTTTGGCCAATCAGAGAGGATCCCCAATAGCCCCACTGGGGTCTCAAGCTTTACTCCCATTAAATAAATCCCTTATGGTGATCAAAAGCAACATGAATTATCAAATAAAATAAAAAAAAAAAAAAAAAAAATTCTCAGATAATTCTATATGCATGCACTTATGGGTTGTCTTGATAATACTAAAGGGTCGGCGCCCCTCCTCAACTTTTAAAATTTTTAACCTATGATTTGAAATTTATTTTCAATTTCACCCTCTAAATTAGTATATTTATCCCTCTATTTTCATTTATTTATTTATTTTTCATTTTTCTTCCAACAAACTCAACATCCCAATAGGGTGAACAAGGGGATTGATTTCTTTCACCAAACTCAACACACCATCAACTGGAACATGGACATAAATTGCCTCCTCATTTGGTTCACAAATAAATCTAATAAAGCATTTCATTTTTCTTTTAAAAGTTTATTTCCATTACTTCTTCTTCCATGAAAGCTATAGATTTTAATATTACCGTAGTTGTATTGAGATAATATGTATGATATTAAAATAATTTTGAATTATTCATAATTAATTTAACATGCTTAAACATTTGTCTCCTCTCAATCAAATCCTGACTCTGTTATATTACGTTTTAGTTAGGTAAAATCCTCTCCTATGATCCTATCTACTTATCCCAAGTCATCTTCCTAACACGAGGCCTTGTGTGTCATGACAGGAAAATCAAGGATACCTCTCTCATGTATGTCACTATAACTTTTCTTTCTTTCTTCTTTTATTTTATTTTTATTTTTTTGGCACAAAGTTCCTAGGTAATTAAATCTTTCAAATAACTACGGGCTATTTTGAGAAGATGGTTATAATCAATTTTTTGGTGAAAAGTTACTTATAAGTAGCTTTTTTGTGAAAGAAGAAGTGAATTATAATCTGAAAAGTGAATTATAACTTACTTTTCAAAATACATATTATAATGGTCTCTCCATTCTGACAGTGATGTAGTAGTGCCTTTTCAAAAAAAATCATGTGGCCCCAAAGGAAACAATATATATATTTTCATGTTATATAGTTCCAAGACAGGTTCATCAAATGCATTTTGGAGTTATTTGAAGGGTTCAAGTTCAATAAATGTGTATATATCATCTTCTCTGCTGCTGCTTTTTTCTTGACCAACCAGATATACAAATCAGCACCTGCAAACCACAGATTCATTGGCAGTGCCCCAATGAATTCATTTTATCATCTTAAACAAACAGAGCATTCGTTTTTCTATCCCTGACCAAAGAGCTACGAAATCTGAGCCAATCGTGTTTCGAAAATCTTTCTAATTATTGACCATACAGCTGAACAATTGGCATCACTGTCAATATCAATTGCATAGTCAATTTATGATCAATCGTGTAATCTTCTCTAAAGATTTTTTTTTTTTTACTTTTTTTTATAAAAGCAACAAATCAAATAAGTTATAATTATTAAATCGATATAATTTTTTTATATGAATATTATATACATCGAAATTTATCAAATTAGCAATTCGTATCATTGTAATGGAATTTATAATGGCCCCCATGAGTTGTGACCAATGTTTTAAAAACCGGACCGGTGAGTGAACCGGAAAAATGATCGGGTGGACGGGTCACCGGTTCAACCGTCGGGTTGAACCGGAATCGAACCATGACGTCATAAATATATTAAAATTATATTTAAATAAAAATATAAGTAATAAAATTATAAATTAAAAATTTTAATAATCTTAAATATTTCTCTTAATATTTTTTTTATTAAAAAATATAAAAATATATTTAAAAATATTATTAATTTTAATTTTGGAAGAAGAAATCAAATATTCAATATTCAATATTCCCTCCATATGATTTTAATTCAAATAATTTGATTGAAAGAAGAGCAAAAATTTTGGAGGGATATCAAAACTTTAAGTTTCCCTCCAATAGATTTGATTGAATCCCACATAGATTTCTTGAGTTTTTTTGGAAGAATTTTTTTCTTATAAATAGATAGAGGCTTTCACAATAATTTCAAGCTCTCAATGGGATTCCTCACAAGAGGAGACCCTTAAAAGAGAGTTTCCAATTAAATTTTTATTATATATATATAATATATAATATATATATATATATATAATATAAGAAAGAAAGAAAGAAAAGAAAGAAAGAATAAAAAAAAGAAAAAAAAATTCAAAATTTCGTTTTTATCAACCCGGAGAACCGGAACCGGGTCGACCGGTTCACCGGTCCGACCGCCGGTTTTCCCGGTTCTCCCAAAATAGGCCGGTTTTTCACTGCGACCGGTTCTATGGGTATACCCGGACCGGAACCTCGACCGGTCGGCGGTTCAACCGGTTGAACCGGCCGGTCCGGTCCGGTTTTTAAAACCATGGTTGTGACAATAGTCTCGACTCCAAATCTATACTAGCAGAAAGCTAGGCCCCAAAAAATATGTACACTTTATATGTAATAAAAATTTAAAATTTTATTAAGTCGTTTTAAATGTGTCTTAAGAAAATAATAATTAAAAAAAATTGCTGAATTTATAAGATGAAACTTACTTTACATTGTTGTCTTAGTTTTTCTTTTATTTTTCGTTATAGAGAAAAATTAATTAGAAAATCCATATATATTGAAACAATAATTTGAGAAAGTGAGAGAGGATAGAGAGAGAGAGAGAGGTACAATTGTTTTATCTGTCAAAAGAATGTATATTAGACACAGAGAAGGCACTCTCTTTTATAGAGAGAAATGGATGCCTTGGATGTCTTGGAGGATGTCCACCGAAAGCATGCCTATGATGATGTCCACCTAAAGTAGACTAAAGGTAAAGGTATACAATTATACAATTACCACCGAAAGTAGACTAAAGGTAAAGGTATACAATTATACAATTATATACAATTATATATTAACACAATGATACACTAACATCCCCCCGCAAACTCAAGGAGGGAAAACATCAACCAAGTTGAGTTTGGAAACAAGATCATTGAAGCGGCCAGGAGGATGAGCCTTAGTGAAGATATCAGCGGGTTGATCGATGGAAGCAATAGGGAGAAGACGAACAGTACCACAGGTAACATGCTGGCGAATGAAATGACAATCAATCTCAATATGTTTGGTGCGATCATGAAAAACATCATTGTGAGCAATCTGAATGGCACTCTGATTGTCACAATAGAGAGGGGTAAAATCAGAAGAAGAAACACCCATAACAGCAAGGAGCGAAGCCAGAGAAGTTCCTGAGTAGTATCAGCAAGAGCTCGATATTCAGCTTCGGTGCTAGAGCGGGCAGTGAGGGATTGTTGTTTGCTACGCCAAGCAAGAAGAGAATCCCCTAAGAAGAAGCAGAATCCCGTGGTGGAGCGTCGATCCGTAGGATCCCCAGCCCAATTAGCATCGGAAAAGGCACGCAGTTCAAGAGAGGAGGAAGCAGAGAAGTGAAGGCCATGGAACAGAGTGCCTTTGAGGTAACGAAGGATGCGGAGCAGAGCAGTATAGTGGGGAGTGCGAGGAGCCGACATGTACTGACTGACAATGTGAACAGCATAGGCAATGTCAGGACGAGTTACTGTGAGATAGACAAGGCTGCCGACGAGTTGGCGATAAAGAGTAGCATCAGAGAGAAGAGTCCCATCAAGAGGAGTGAGTCGTATCTGAGGATCAACTGGAGTAGAGGTAGTTTTGCAATCAGTAAGACCAGCACGAGCCAGAAGATCAGATGCATATTTGGCCTGGGATAAATAGGAACCAGTAGAGTCATGAGAGACTTCAAGGCCCAAGAAGTAGTTAAGAGTACCAAGGTCCTTCATCTCAAACTGGCGGTGGAGGAACTGTTTGAGGTGGAGAATACCAGCTTCATCATTACCAGTGATAATCATATCATCCGCATACAGAAGAAGAAGAGTGGTACCATGAGAAGTAGTCCGTATGAAAAGAGCAGAGTCATAGGAGCTAGAGGTGAACCCGAAGTCATGAATGGTAGAACTGAACGTAGCAAACCAAGCACGAGGTGCTTGCTTGAGGCCATAGAGAGCACGCTGGAGTTTGCAAACCTGATGAGGGGGAAAAGTGGACCCAGGTGGAGGTTGCATGTAGACCTCCTCAAGAAGATGACCATTGAGGAAAGCATTTTTGACATCCATCTGAAAGAGCCCCCAGTGGCGAGCAGCAGCAACAGCAAGTAAACTGCGAACAGAGGTGAGCCGAGCAACAGGAGAGAATGTCTCCTCATAATCAATACCATATTCCTGGTTGAAACCCTTGGCAACAAGACGAGCTTTGTAGCGTTCAATAGAGCCATCAGAATGTGTTTTGATTTTGTAAACCCATTTGCAGCCAATGGCAGTCTTGCCAGGAGGAAGATCAACAAGATCCCAAGTATGAGCTTTGTCCATGGCCTGGAGTTCATCAGTCATAGCTTGCTGCCAAAGAGGATTAGTACAAGCCTCACGATAGGAGGTAGGTTCATAAGTAGAGAAGGCAGCAGATCCAATAATATAATCACGAAGATGGAGAGGAGGTTGAGTTACCCGGCGTGGTCGACCCGTAGGAGGATCGGTAGGAGGAAGAACTGGTGGAGAAGGAGGTGTGGCAATAAGAGGGAGACCTTCAGGAAGAGCAGGCTGAACAGGATCAGGAGTGAGCAAGGGCGTCTCGATGAAGGAGGAACCTGTATCAAAATCAGCAGAGAAAAGATCTATGGAAGGATTAGTAAACAGTACAGTAGTGGAAAATGCGGGTAAGTGAAAGGAGGATAGCGAGGAAAACATTTGGTGCTCCCAGAAAACGACATGGCGGGAGATACGAAGACGTTTAGAGAGAGGATCCCAACAACGAAAGCCTTTATGTTCAATTCCATACCCAAGAAAACAACAAAGACGAGAACGAGGTTCAAGCTTGGTGTGTTCATGGGATTGAAGGAAAACAAAGCAGGCAGAGCCAAAAACCCGGAGATTGGCGTAAGGAGGGGGAGTGCCATGCAGACGTTCAAAGGGAGTTTGATTATGGATGACAGGGGAAGGAGCACAGTTGATAGTGTAAACAGCAGTGAGGGCAGCTTCCCCCCAAAAGTTTTCAGGGTAGGAAGAAGAGAGAAGTAGAGCGCGAGTAGTGTCAAGAATGTGCCTATGTTTCCGTTCAGCGCGGCCATTTTGCTGGGACGTGCCAGCGCAAGATCGATGAGGCAGTGTACCATGATGTTGAAGAAAGGAAAGGAAATCAGAATCCCGATATTCCATAGCATTGTCAGAGCGAAAAATTTTGATGGTTTTGGAGAATTGGGTGTGGACCATTTGGGCAAACCTATAATAAATGTGTTTAAGTTCAGACCTATTTTTCATGAGAAACAACCAAGTAAACCGGGAAAAATCATCAATAAAAACAACAAAATAGCGGGATCCTCCCATAGTAGTAGTAGGGGAGGGCCCCCAAATATCTAAATGTATAAGATCAAAAGGTGCAAGGGAAACAGACGTACTTTTATTAAATGATAAAGCAGGTTGTTTGGCAAGTTGACAGGGGATACAATCAAAATTATCAGGAATTACATGACCCAACTGTCCACTAGAAACCAAAGACTTCAAGCGATTAACAGAAATATGCCCTAAACGACAATGCCAAAGATGAAAGGGAGATAATGAGGAAGTAGATGTAGGAGCAGCAATCTGAGGAGAGGCAGGAGCATAAAGGTACAGGAGTTCATAGAGACGTCCATGCTTACGGCCGATCCCAATAGTCTGCCCTGTCTGAGGGTCCTGTACCAAACAATCAGTAGCAGAAAATGTGACAGTTAGACCAAGTTCACATAATTGACCAATGGAAATAAGGTTTAAGGTAAGAGCAGGGATATGATAAACTTGAGGGATAGATAAAGAAGGGGTGGAAACAGTACCAACATGACGGACAGACATGAGGGAACCATCAGCAGTATGTATTGAGGGAATATGAGGAGATGAAGAGAAGGAAGAAAAGATAGTAGAACTGGATGTCATATGATTACAACAGGCAGAGTCAAAATACCAAGAAGAGTTACCTGGGATTACAGACAAAGCAGTAGGAGGAGGTGTACCAGATGGGGAGAGAAGTTGTTTGAGCATGGCCTCTACATCCGTCGGAGAAAAGCTAGGGGTAGACGGAGCAGGTGACTCAGAAAACCCCGCAGAGGTGGCAGCATCAGTGTGAGGAGACTGATTCCCGGAAGCAGCAGCAGCAGTGTGATGAGTCTGATTCCTAGAAGCAGTAGTAGCAGTGTGATGAGACTGATTCCCGGAACGATGAAAGCTTCCCCGGGAAGAGCCACCGCGAGAGGAGTGGCTATTGGACGATGATCGGGATGGATTGCGAAAATAATCTTGTTGTAGATGACCAGGACCAAGTTTATTGCAGTAGCGGCAGGATCAGACGGGGCAATTGACCAGGAGATGGGTTGAAGGAAGGCCCCGATTCTGACAATAGAGGCAAGCAGTGGTCCGTTGGGTAAATGATGGCCGGTACGGAGGAGTGGCAAGAACAGAGTCCACATGATGAGTGTGAAGAGTACCGAGACGCGTCTCCTCTGATAGCAACTCAGAAATTGCTTGTTCAAGAGTGGGCAAGGGATGGCATGACCACATAAAACTGTCCCGACATTGATTCCGGTCAGCTTCTACACCGGTCCGGCATGACCCCGTAAACTGTCCCGACATTGATTCCGGTCAGCTTTTACATCGGTCCGGCATGACCCCGTAAACTGTCCCGACACTGATTCCGGTTAGCTTCTACATCGGTCCGGCATGACCTCGTAAACTGTCCTGCTACAACGGTCTGACATGGCCATACAGTGTCTTCACCAATAGTCCGACATGACCATACAGTGTCTACTATCCTCTTTTATTTTATGTATTAGTTTATCTTCATGTTTTGTTCCTTTCCAAACTCAAGTTGGTTTTACCTATCCTCCTTGAGTTTGAGGGGGGATGTTAGAATATATAATATATTATGTTAGTATAATATTATGTATATTATTATGTTTAGTTTTAGCTTTAATAATTAGTGTAGCTTTAGCTTTCATAATTAGCTTGCTTTAACTTTATGCTTTCGGTGGCTCTCTCTCCAATGTATCACAGGCTATAAGAAGAGAGTTAGGCTCCCTTTGTAAATCAATCCATGAAATACACTTTTCATTTATTCACTTGTTTACAGGGTCATGCCGGACCGATGTAGAAGCTGACCGGAATCAATGTCGGGACAGTTTACGGGGTCATGCCGGACCGTTGTAAAAGCTTGTGGTGGTGCACCAAGGAGGCGACTTAGGGAGTGCGCCATGGGGTGGCTTGAGTGGTTCCCATGGTGTATAACCATGCTCACCAGCTTGAGTGGTTCGCATGGTGTGTAACCATGCTCACCATGATATATGTATAACCCCCCCTCAAACTCAAATAGGTGTGAAGATAGAAACCTATTTGAGGTTGAAACAAAGGGATTGATAAAGTGGAGCAAATAGATAGAAACCTATTCTGCTGATAAAATCAACAAAGATTTGTGCAACTGTAGTCATGTGTTTCACAGAGATTGCTTGGATACATGGGGTGGCTTGGGTGGACTGTGTTTGTTGAAGATTTTCAAGAAGTAGACTGTGTTTGTTGATTCCCAGATCGACCCATAAACTGCAATTCCTTTTTGTCATAAATCTCCAAAGAAAAGTCCCTCAGCATCTGAGCTTTGTTGTTGCTCCCAGAGCTCACGCTCGCTGGAGCCATACTCGACTTCTTCGTCCCAAACGTCGCTCCCGACACTGCCGGCGACAGGGCCCTAATTTCCACCCCACTACCCACCGGCTGCGGCGCCGACACAAACGACGAGATCGGCCTCGCTGACACATCAAAAATCGGCGTCACCGACGCCGAAATCGCCCATAACTGCGGCTGATTCGATCCTCACCACCACCATCATGGAAGCAGCAGCAGCTCATCTTCACTCATAGTCTCCTCTCCACTGTACACGGCTGAAACTAACGCAGATCTACTCTCCCTCTCTCTAGGCTCTTTCACTCTGCAGCTTTGAGCTTTGAAATGTATCACACCCACGGGTAGCACCTTCACACCCAGCAGAGGCATACACAACACACACAAGAGACATACACACACAGACACCATTCACACAAGGCACACTCACACCACCCTTGATCTGAGCACACCACACAACTCACTCTCCTCTCATACACACACACGCCACCAACTTCGTCTTCTCACACACGGCAAACCCATACACACAGAGGACCAAACCCAGCTCTCTCTCTTTAACAGAGCTCTCTCACTCTCTCGGCACCTCTCTCTCGGACTTCCTCCTTTCTTTTATTTTTTATTCATCATCATATCCTCCACCACCTCCCTTTCTTTTTTGTTTAAACAATATTTTTGAACCAACAAACCATGTGCTGGTTTTACCCAAATCAATGGGCCACCCTACACCCAAATCAATGACTCTTTCCTATTTTATTAATCTCATGGCTGGCACCATCATGGGTTGGTTTGAACAAACCCGTGGGCCTCATTATCACTTTATTTTATTTTATTTTATCTTTTTTTTTCATTAAAAAAAAAAAAAACATCATCTCTTTTCTCTCTCGCGATTTCCTTATTTTCAAACTCCATTGGTGAGTTTTTCCAGATTCCTATTCCCACTACCTTCTTTTTATTTTATTTTATTTTTTCTATCTTTCTTTTTTCATCAATATTTCATTATTATACATCTCAGTTGGTGAGCATCATCCCTTTTTCCATTATTTTCTTCTTATTATTATTATTTTTCCACCACCAAAAAAAAAAAAAAAAAACATTTCCTTTGTTTCAACCTCCAATAGGTTTCTATCTTCAAACCTATTTGAGTTTGAGGGGGGGTTATACATATATCATGGTGAGCATGGTTACACACCATGCGAACCATTCAAGCCACCCCATGGCGCACTCCCTAAGTCGCCTCCTTGGTGCACCACCACAAGCTTCTACAACGATCCGGCATGACCACATAAAACTGTCCCGACATTGATTCCGGTCAGCTTCTACACTGGTCCGGCATGACCCCGTAAACTGTCCCGACATTGATTCCGGTCAGCTTTTACATCGGTCCGGCATGACCCCGTAAACTGTCCCGACACTGATTCCGGTTAGCTTCTACATCGGTCCGGCATGACCTCGTAAACTATCCTGCTACAACGGTCTGACATGGCCATACAGTGTTTTCACCAACAGTCCGACACGACCATACAGTGTCTACTATCCTCTTTTATTTTATGTATTAGTTTATCTTCATGTTTTGTTCCTTTCCAAACTCAAGTTGGTTTTACCTATCCTCCTTGAGTTTGAGGGGGGATGTTAGAATATATAATATATTATGTTAGTATAATATTATGTATATTATTATGTTTAGTTTTAGCTTTAATAATTAGTGTAGCTTTAGCTTTCATAATTAGCTTGCTTTAGCTTTATGCTTTCGGTGGCTCTCTCTCCAATGTATCACAGGCTATAAGAAGAGAGTTAGGCTCCCTTTGTAAATCAATCCATGAAATACACTTTTCATTTATTCACTTGTTTACAGGGTCATGCCGGACCGATGTAGAAGCTGACCGGAATCAATGTCGGGACAGTTTACGAGGTCATGCCGGACCGATGTAGAAGCTGACCGGAATCAATGTCGGGACAGTTTACGGGGTCATGCCGAACCGTTGTAAAAGTTTGTGGTGGTGCACCAAGGAGGCGACTTAGGGAGTGCGCCATGGGGTGGCTTGAGTGGTTCCCATGGTTTATAACCATGCTCACCAGCTTGAGTGGTTCGCATGGTGTGTAACCATGCTCACCATGATATATGTATAACCCCCCCTCAAACTCAAATAGGTGTGAAGATAGAAACCTATTTGAGGTTGAAACAAAGGGATTGATAAAGTGGAGCAAATAGATTTTTTTTTTTTTTAAAAATAATAATAATAATAATATATAATAATAAGCAATGAGGGGAGAGACACATGCTGGACACACACACAGAATACACAGGACACAAAAAAAAAATAAGAGAAAAGAAAGAAAGGTATTCTATTTTGGGGAGCGGAAGGCGGTGAGTGGGGTGCAAAAGGTGAAGGAGAAATGATGGGTTGAAAATTTTTAGGGTCAAAAGTGGTGGTGAAAGGCATAGGAAAATTGATTAAAAATAAATAAAGAAGTGGGGATGGGTTCAAAAGTGGACATTGCCAGTGGAAAACATGAGTGTAGTGATTATTTTAGATAATAATAATAATAATAAAAAGAAAAAGTGAGACCACGCGGGTGGGGCGCGCGTTTTTTTGTTTTGTTTTTTTTTTTTTTTTTGTGTTTGTTTGTTTGTTTTTTTTTTTTTTTTTTTTTGTTTTTTTTTTTTTGTGCAGATGAAGTAGTGGAGAATTATTTTATTAGAGAGGGGAAGGAAGTGGAAATAAAGAGATACACACATGGGTTAGACAGATAAAGAGAATAAAAAAAAATTAAAAGAAATAGATAAAGTGGAGAGTGAGCTGGGTATTCAGTTTTGTAAAAGGTCTGTTTGGCTCTTGAATTGGCTTTTGTTGCTCACTGACGCTCTACTCCGAAGTTTCAGTTGGCTTGAAGTTGCAAAAATGGCTTGTATGAAGTTGGGTTCCAAAACTAATGCATTCCAGAGGAAAGGACAGGCCTGGTTCTGCACCACTGGCTTGCCAAGTGATATTGTTGTTGAAGTAGAGGAGATGTCCTTCCATCTGAGGACAGTGAAGAGGGCTGCGCTGTTAAGTGGCAGGGTTTGGAGAAAATGGTGAGAGAGCTCATGGAAGGTGAGATGGGGAAGGAGGTAAGGAACAACGTGGGCGAGTTTGGTGAGGCTGCAAAGAAGGCTATGAAGGAGGGAGGCTCGTCGTGGCACACGTTGAACCAACTCATCGATGAGTTACAAGCACTAAGAGGTGACAGTTTGAAGCTTTGCTGTTAGGAGTAATATTGCTAGTTTGGAATTAATTTTTCAGAGTTTTTCTTGCACTGGTACTACCGCAAAATAGTTTTTTTTTTTTTTTTTTTTTTTTTTTTTACAAATAGGGTAAGCCTTCAATGAAATTCTATAAAAGAAGGTAATCAGGTTTCTGCAACATGATTGGATTTGTATGAATCTCAGAACCAAGGGTGAAACGCCAAGGGTGAAACGCCGATCGCGACGGGAGCACGGTAGAGGCGTGGAAGCTCGCTGACGAGACAGTTGGTGGTGATGGGTTGACTGGGTGAGTCAAGGACAGCGACTCGAAGGAGTTGGGCGTGAAGGTGGTGCTGGCAGCCAGGTGTGTCAGGTCTATGGTCGAGAAACGGCCGGAAATGTTGAGGTCTATGGTGAAGAAGAGTGAAGGTATGTGTAGAAAATTCTAACGGACTAGGTTGAGGTCCGGCGGGCGGCCAAGGCGAGGTTGCCGCCCGCCGGGGAAGCGAAAAATACAAAGTTCTTAACCTAGCTCTGATACCATGTAAGATAAATTGATAAAGAGAGAGAGAGAGAGAGCAAAATGAATAACTCTGTATTTCTGTCTATTATTACAAGAAGATGAACACTCTCTTTATAGAGAGGAGATGACAGCATAGGATGCTAAGTTAGGCACCGAAAGCAAGAAACATTACATATTATATAATATAAATGACAACTAGCTATGCTTTACTTTACAGCTTTTCTGTACACTAATAATACTAACAGCTAATAACATATAATACATTATATACAATTATATATTAACACAATGATACACTAACATATATTATGGGAAATTTTTGTTAAGGTTCCTAATATTAAAATTTTATAAGATAAAGGATATACAATATTTTTATAATAGTTAAGGCCCCTCAATATTTTTATAGAGAAAATTCGACTCAGAAATTTTGTCCGACTCAAAGAAATTTCGGTCCCGACACAGAAAATTTTTAATTTTCACAGAGAAATTTCTTTGATTTTACTGAGAAATTTCGGATTTCTTTAGTATGATTACAAAAAAATTTAATCGAGAGACCTTAGCTAATAAAAAAAATATATTGGGCCTCTCTTACTATGCAAAGTTGGAGAAGAATGTTTCACTATTTTTTTCATATATTGTTATTTATCTATTTGTAAAGCAACAATTTGATGAAAAGAGTTGAATCCCTAACTTCTTAGAGTATCTCCATCAAACTAGATATTTTTATTTTTTAGCTAAAATAGTGAATAATAAATTTCAACTTTACCAAACTAGCTACCAAGTTAGCTATTTTAGTTTCATAAATTTTGGCTCAACAAATGTAGCTAATAGTTTTGACTAGTCAAATATTAAAAAAATTAATATTTTTATTATTTATAAAAGATAATTTAAAATAAAATAATATTTGAATAATATGGATAAAGAATAGAGAGTTTGTTGAATAGTGTATTGAAAAAGTGTGTAGTTAAAATAGAAAATTTAACTTTTGATTTAAAATATAACAAAATTTTAAATAATTTGACGGGAATGCTCTTAGCCACGTGGACAAAATGTAGCTCAATTGGATGGACTGTAAAATAATGTCGAGAAAGGCCGCCCCAACCTGGAGCCCACAAATATGGGCCTCAAGCCCATTAATCCCCAAGATTTTCGAGCCAATTGGAGCCCGGTCCAGCCTTTATCACAGCTTACCCCAACTAACATCGAACGGCCCAAAGCGAAGCGAACGCGATCAGCCTCTTGAGATAAGAGTCGGTTTATATGGAGGTAGGAAACAGAATTCTGAAAATCCATGGCGGGAACTGAACCACAGAAGCAACTGCTAACTCTAATTCGCGACTTCGCCTCCGAGAAATCTCAAGGAGGTGTGGCGGTCTCTTCTTCATCGCTTTCTGTTTGGTTTCCGGGAAAGCATTAGAAAATAAATTAAGAAAACACGATTTGAATTGAAAGTTCGATTTCTTCTTATTATCTCGTGTTTTCTCCGTAACCAACGGAAGATTTTTAGTTCTTTGGCTAATGATATTGAATTTGTGTTTGTACGTGTTCCGAGATATGCAGAGCGCAGAATTGTTGGTCTGAAAAACCGAACTCAACAGCTTCGATCTGAGTTAGATTTGGCAAATTCTGAACTAGAAGATGCCAAGCGTCTGAAAGAAACTACTGAGCAAGAGCTCAAAGGATACGAAGTTGAATTGGCTATGAATGAAGCTTTCATTCAAACTCTAGAGGTTTTGTTCTCTCAAATTCGTATGAATGATTGTTCAGTTTCTCGGCAATTCACACAGGCTTCGATTAAATTTTTTTGTCAAAATGTGATTAGGTTTCAGTTGATTTCTTCACATTTTGATTAGTTTCTGTTTAAATTACCTCCTCTAGACTAGGATTTCTCTGATTCAAGACGAGATATCGATTGCTGGATCTGATTTGGAGTCTATTAAGGTACTCACTAGGGCGTTACAATGTTTCTGTGTTTTTCTTAATAGATTGTTTCATTTCCTTCTCTAATGCCTTTATATATTTTCTTCTTTTGAACCTACTTGCACATGAAACAACAATTGAGTAGAATGAAGAAGAGGCTTTGCGGTACGGATTTGTTGCTTGGTTTTGGATTAATTAAATGATTTGATTTGTTGATACATCAAAACCTGAAAGTTCTTCATAATGGCATGTATTGTTTGATGATTTTTAATCCTCTATGCAGAGATGACTTCATTAGCAAAATGTTTGAGCTCAACACTAATATAAGGTTGGCCTCGTGCACTTAAGACCGTGGTATTTTACTTTCATTTGACTTCTTTATGTTCACGTATAAGATTGGAAACAACACATAATTTCTGGATAGAAGGAAAAATAGACTGTGCTTTGACAAATATCAGCTTACATTTTGCATTCTTAACTAGTACAACATTCCAAAGTTGACTGCACTACAAGCATAGTCCCGATGATTATCCCAATGCTAACAAACGCATCTGTACTAATAGAAGACATGTCAGGCCAACTTGATGGCTTTTGTGCAATACATAGAAAAAATGCTTAAAGCATTGTATGAGGTGGATTTCTTTTCCTGGTTACAAAATGCCCCCTCTTGACAGGCTAATTGTAGAGATTGTTGTGAGTGGTATTTTAAACTGGAATGTGCATCATGATAGTTACTAATCGGAATCCATTTACTTGCTGATGCAGGAAATTCCAAGAGCGAATAGCTTGTGCTTTTTGTGAAGACAATTCAATCCAAACTTCAATGAACGATGGTCTGTGTACTTTGTTAATTAGTGCTTGATATTTATAAGGGAGATGTTTATTTCCTTTGACATTGTTTTGGCAGTGTCTTGTGAATGGTAATGATATACAAAATTTAGTTGTCAAAGATATTAAAAGTGTGACCTTGATTGTATGACTGCGCATGTCTTCTTCTTCTTCTTCTTCTCTTTCTCTCTCTCTCTCTCTCTCTCTCTCTCTCTCTCTGTGGGAAAGATATTCAAAGTTTGGCATAAATTGGATGAATGTGTTGTCTCTCCATGTCAATTTATAAAACCAACCTTTGTCTCATGGTATCATTTCATTTTTATATCTTTTTAAATGCTTAAAGATACATTGCGACTTTCTGCCAAAAGCAGGCCAAAAACTCAGTGATGCAGAAGATCCTGAAGTTAGCAGAAGAGACCTTGACAATAGGATTGCTGAAATAATTTCTCAAACCACTGTAGAGGAACAAGAGTGTCAAGCAGAGCAAACTATTCATAAGCAGGTGGTCAGTTGCTCTTTGTGTTTTAAAAAAATTACTTTAATTCATTTTTCATTTGATTTTGCTGTTTTTGAAAAACGCATACCCATTCTTTGCTCCCTTGTTTTTTTTTTGATATTTTGCCCAAAGTTTCTCCTGGAAGATAATCTAGGAAATTGAATGGTCTGGAACTCCTGTAGGTCCAGGAGGAGCTAATTGATTTGGAAAGGAAGGTCTTCCTGATGGAGTCAATTATGAAAGAAAGCATCGAGTTGCAGGACTTGACTAGATATCCTTACCAAAATGTCATTGTGTAGTCTCTGTTAAATGGCCACTTGATCTGCATACTGAAAATTTATCCTTTTGACCAGCATGCTAAAAATTAGTTTTTTTGATCACCCAGACAAGAGTAAGAAATGTTCCAGGGAAATGAATTATCTTTTCCTTTCTATTTTTCCTTATTGTTTTTGTCCGTCTTATAGGTAAATATGTTGCATGCTCTCTTCAGTTGGAGAAAAGGACACCGACGGTTAGACTGATACTTTTAAAATTCTTTCTTTGCAGCAACCAATTATTGCATTTATATGTTTTTAATTAAAAAAGAAAATTGGATTGTTATCCTGGCTTTTGTGACCAGAAACATTTTGCATAGATTTAGCACTTTATGTAACATATTACATGACCATTGACAATGAATATGTCCTTGACTGGGAACAAGCAGACTTCCGAGTTTGAAGAGAGATGTGCCTCTCTCGGTGAGGAGCTGCAGAGGAGGTGCATATGTCCAAGTTGTCATCTAGACAACGTGGAGGCATTGGATGGGATTCTTCAGGCCAGTGATGGGAATTAAACTGTAAGTAATCTCTTTGGGGGTCACTCCATCTAAACTCTTCACCTTACAGTTCCAGTGTAAGTGAGAATTTGAGATTCTACAGATGTGTTTTACATCTGTTCTCTATTACATCTGCAATTGACTCTACGAAGTGAAACCAAAAGCTTTGTGTTTTGGCAGAGCAGTACAATGGCCATTTGGTGCAAAAGGTGAGAGGGAGTACTCCTAATTGCCTCAGACTTCATTAAAATGCTTTGTGTGTGTGTGTGTGTGTGTGTGTGTGTGTGTGTGTTTTTTTTTTTTTTTAGTTTTAATGCTTTCATTTTCATATATGGTCTTCAGTTTATCTCATTTCTCCTGGAAATTCATAAATCTCTGATGCTTAAGCCTTTATTATTATTATTATTATTTTTTGGGTAAAAAAAAAAAATGAGGTATCACTTACTGTAATATTTAATAAATGATAGTTACTTTTGCATAATTATCAACTGCCAATCTAACTTAAATGGGTAATTCATGAGCAAAAAAATGAGGGCCACACATTAAGGGAGGAGAATACAGCAAAATATACTCTGTATGCCCGCTCTGTAGCAGTATAACTAATTAAATTCCATTAGCAACTTCTAAAAAAATATCTCTACAGCTTTTGCATGTGGCTTGATGATGCTTCTATATCCTTTACAATCAATGAGAGCAATGTAGATGTAGCCTCCTCTTTATTGGTTTCGTCCTGTACCTGCAATTATGGTTATTACATTAAGAAGTTTATGAATTGTTCCTTCAAATTGAGGGAGTTGTGGGATCCATCTCATCAATACATTATCTATTAGGAGAGCACAAATAGAATGTTTTATCGAATCCTGACAAGATCATACTTACAGTTTGGTTGGGAGGAGGAATAATGGGTTGAAGAGGAATAACCCTTGGTGTTGTAGACTTAGCAACATCAATTTGAGTCAAGAAAAGAGCAGAGACAGGCCGATGATCGGAGAACTTGCTCTCACTGCGGAAATAGGAATGTTGCTTCACTCCTTTACCATACCACAAAATCCTGTCACACCTGCAACCATGAAAAATATCTCATCTATTGCATTTTTTCATGGAGCTATTAGAAAGTAAGCAGTCTACATGAAAATAGAGAACGTAGATTTAGACCCTAGTTTCGTACATGTGCTAAAATTTTCATAAACATGACCATAACCAAGTGATACAGAGTGATAAGCATCATTCACAAAGATCATTGTTGAGTAATTATACCATGCTGGAGTTCGTTGCTTCTCTCCCGCTCTGCTTGGAAAACCACCTGAATATCTATTGCAATTTGATGAAGAATACTTGTAGGTAGGAGCGAACTCAATGTTTCCCTCTTTCCAACCTTGGAATGCTCCACCATATTCTAGTTCCCTTTGTAACTGATCAAACTCTTGAAGTGCTCTCCAGTCTTGAGTCTTTATCAGTTGCCTGGCTAAGTTGTCTTCTAAATATAGCCTATAATTGAGATCCCCAAACCAGAATATCCGACTGTTCAACACATAGATTTGGTCACTAAAGAGAAAATTTCATTCAATTTTAAATAAATCCACTTTGCATTCTTCGTTTATCCAATATTTACATGTTTTTTAGTCCATCTTTGTCGATCTTTTTTTCAGTCTTATTTTTGTTGTTTATGTAATGTATAGAGATTGGAAGGAAAACTTACTCGTGTCCTAAGATGGTTAGAGGATGAAGATTATCTCCATCTCGTGGGAATCGGGGGAAAGAAGTTCGCCTAAAAATCTCAAAGACTTGATGATTCCTTCGCCCTTCATCCCCTTTCTTCTCACCAGAAGCCAAGTGTGCAGCAATGAAGCAAAAACTAGTTTTTTCAATTGTCATGGTTACTGAAACTGATCCTTTGTTTCCCAAATAGCCCATGATACCACAAGCCACCGAACAAACTTTTACACTCGATACGCTATACCTCTTAAGCAATTCCCTCTTCATCCAGACTGTTATGAAGACTCCAACCATCTTCTTGCTTGCCATGAGCTTGTACCTACTACACCGACATGGCTGATCTCTTGTCGGTGATAAAGTTCGGCCGCTAGCACTTGCTCTTCTTTCAGAGTCACGAACTCCTGCATAGTGATAACTGTCACTTGTGATAGGATTCAAAATTGGTGTTAACCAAGGGCACCCATATTTGTCATTGAGCGTTTTGCCAATTAGCAAGTTCCAGTTTGTTGCTTCTGTTGGGTCTTCAGCTCCAATTACGTTTCTCGCTTTTAAAGGTACAATCTCTTGAAATCTGCAAAAAAGTTTAGTTTTTTTGCTGAATAACACACTTATTCACAGAGATTATGAATGTAAATCTAACGTACCCAAGAACATAAATGTCGGCAGCTTCCTTGAGGTTCAACCATTCGTCCACATCCACTGCCAAACTCCCTACGGGAGATCTTCCAGCAACATTCCAAGTACCTACAAAGACTCTGGAATACAAAGATCTGGTAACTACTAAATTCAATTGTCTCGATAGTCTATTCATTTTGACAATATATTCCAAAGTCTCACCTTAGTTCATTGGTTATTAAGCATGTCTCGTTCTCCATCGCCTGAACAAAAACATCATCCGGATAATCATTGCTGTCATCTTCATCTCGATCTGCAAGGGACCAAATTTATTATTCTGGTTAGAAACCCATTCATTTCAACCAATAACTACGAATAGAACGAGTGTAAGAAATATAGAAGATTTTTTTTTTTGTTAAACCTGCAACTTCACCGAGGTAAAATGGGTCGGGTCTCTTGTGTTTCCTCTTGAACCACTGTCGGAACCTTCTCCTTCTGGACTTGGTGTTCTCGTTATCCATGATTGATCAGAAGAAGAAAGATACAGTCCATGCCAATCATAAAATGGAGTAAACACGGTTTATAAAAGGTTTTAAATCTTCGATATATGTGAGCTGTGCATGATTTCCTAGCACGATTACAATGGAAGTCAACTATACTGAACGAGGCCTGGAAGGGTTCATTGCGTTGATCGCCAGGATACAAGAAATGAACAGGTTACGACTTTTAAAATACGACTACAAGAACCTTCAACTAATCATTGCTCTACCGATAATCCCTATAAAGAGAGAAAGATGGATGGGATTTGTGAAGAATCTCTTATGGTTTGATGTATAATGATTTCAGCAATGAGAGTGACACCAAACACAATCTTCACAACTTAAAATGATCTGAACTATTTATTTTATTATTAAATATAATTCTTAAAAAAAATTTAAACACATCAATAATCAATAGATCAGTAAGAGTTGTGAGATCCTCTTTTTGTGAGGATCTCAAACATTTTTCATAATGACTTTTAATTTATTTTGCGTCATGTTATTATTTTATTTTTTTTATATATTTAAAAAAAATAGAAAAAATCAAAAAGTCAGCCATCTAAGTTGTTCGTAGACAGACAAAAGTGGGGAAGGTTATGGTCCTCACGAGCTGCCATCAGCTTATTAATTATTGATATTGCTGTTTGGTGGTGCCGATCACGTATGTATCGTGTGAATTGTACGTGACATCGTCAGTGTTTTGTTAAAAAAATGATATATAAGTTTAGAAAATATATGTATATTTTTTATAATCAAAATAAGAATATATATGTATATTTTTGGCTTATTTGTTTATTTTTTTTGTAAAAAATTTATATATTTATATTAAAAATTCTTACACGAATAATTAAGTATATTTATGTGTGAAAAAATTATCTAATGCTAGGTCAATCTAAAATATAAAGCTTGATCTGATTCTACCTTGGGCTTAGTTTAAAAATTGATTCGATCAATTCGTAAAAATAGTTAATAATAATCAATTTAAGCTTATGTTTAATAATTTTTTAAGTTATGATGGATATGAGGTAAAACTAAATCAAATATGTAGCAACTGGATTTGGTTGATTTTTGTATTATATATCAATCCAATTTTTAGATAATCATTTTGATTCATGCCCAACCATCACATTGCCACTTATTTATTTTTTAAAATGGTAAAAATATTGTAAACATTTTTATAACCAAAATAAAAAATATGATTATATATTTGGCATATTTATTAATATTCTAAAATTTCAATTAAGAAACTATATATTTATTCTTAAAATATGTCTAATAGTAAATTATAAGCGTTTTTTTTAGGGTCCATGATATTAAAATTTTATAGTATAAAGGACATTTAATATTTTCATAATGTCTAAGGTCCCTCGACATTGAACCAGAGAAATTTCAACCCAGAGAAATTTCAGTCCAGAGAAATTTCAGCATAGAGAAAATTCGGTCCAGAGAATTTCTCTCCAGAGAAAATTTGATCCAAAGAAATTCTCTGGATTCCAGTCGAGATTTTCTTTGGATTTTCAGAGAATTTCTCTGATTTTCGCAAGAATTTCTCCGGATTTAAAAAAGAAAAAAGGCCTGAGATTGTGTGCTTGAGAGTCAAACAAAGTGGTTTGTTGGTGGTGGAAGAGAGGTGGTGGTGGTTATGGAGGAGGCGGTTGTGGGTGGTTGGAGATAGAGCCAAAACTATGGTTCAAGAAAGAAAAGATTGACTCGGTCCGTGAATCATACTCTTCATCTCCACCACTTGAAGATTGCATATTCACATTGTTTTCAGAATCCATTTGCTAACAAAAAAGTGATATAAAAGATGATATATTAAATAAATAAATAAAGGGGCCAAACCTGTTGAGAGATGGTTGTAGTTCCAAAAAAAGAAGAGAATCTGAAAGAGAACACAGAGAAAATTCACATAGTGATCACAACCAGAGAAATTTCATACAGTCAGAGAAATTCCAAGGATGGTCAGACGCCTGAGCAACATGCTTTACTGGCCTTCACTCTTGGTGTCAAGCAAATTATGAGAATTTCTTTGGCCTTTTCCAAAGAAATTAGAAATTCCCGAATTTATCTGGCCTTTTCCAGAGAAATTCCCGAAAGGGCTGTTCCTACTAAATTCATAACTACTGAATGCATATCTGATCTAGACATATAATATAAAAGATATAGAACAAGTCACTTACAATGGAACCACTGGAAATTAAAGCTGTGTCATACAAAAGATCAATAGCTCTCAAAGCTTCTTCATCATTTGGGTCACTCTTGAATGCAGCCTGCATCATTCACAAATATAAAGTGAAAAAAAAAAAAAAAAGAGCTTGCAATTAGCTGGGGTTATATTGGTACAACGAATAATGAAAATGGGAATTTTCTAATTATTGACCAAATCGTCATACATTCAAGGTGTTAATAATTGGGTGTTGAGGATTGATCTCAAACACCCTTCTTCCTCTCATGAATTCCAGGCTAGTGGTGTCACCAACTGTTTGGGCCTTCATCAGCCTGCAAGGAATTCAATTCTGTGTCAAGAATGTCAGAAGAAACTGTTAAAACTATAACACCTATGAAGCATGAATAATCCACTTCACCTTTCCATATTTGCAGACCAACCAAACTTCCCAGCGACGGCGACATTGCCGGAGAGGAGGAGGCAGCAGTGGTGCTAGATTCGCTGCTCCACTGGCGAATGTAGAGTTGCCTCTAAAGAGTCTCTGTTCGTCTTCGGTCCATCTGTTTACAACAAATGATCTCGGTCTAGATCTTTGGAGGGTGAAGAGTAAGAAGAGGAAAGGTACAATTCAATGCACAATAATATCTGGGAATTTTATCTATTGAGAGAGGGAGAGAGTCACGGTCGGAAAAGTAGTCAAGGTCGCAAATTGTCTGTCTGTGTATGAAGTCTTCGACGAAGTGAGAGAAAAGAGCAGCGATGAGAGAGAAAAAGAGAGGAGGGTGAGGGTTTGAAGGTGTAAGGTATATCAAATTTCTCTGTAGGGACCTTTAACATTATAAAATAATATTGTGGATCTATTCCATTATTAAAAATGAGAGAGGGACCTTAGACTAATTTTTCCTAAGTTATATTTATATCTGAAAGAATTATTTAAGATCAGATTAAGCTAGTTCGTGGATTTTATTTTTAGTATAAAACTTGATCAAAACAAATCGTAATTTTCAATTTAAATTTTTATTTAATACAAATTTTCACGAAAAATATTTTAATATTTTAAAAATAATTAATTATTTGTGAAATGAAGTTACCATTATAAAAACACTATAAAAAAAAAATTATTTAGTAGTGTGAAAGCCCATAACTAAAGAATTAAATTGATGAGAAACACAATTAATAATTTTTTTTTTTTAAAACAAAATTAATGAATGAGGCTAATATGAAGAGAGTTTATAATTATACACACTAAATTTTTTTTCACACCCATCGCATGTATTAAAAAATTTATAATTTATAATGTAGACATAAATATTAGTACATATGAGTGTACAAAACAAATAAAATATTTATAAATTATGTCACATTATCTGTTAGTACACTAATTAGTATATCAATTGGTGCATATAGTTTTAATTTTTTTTTATCTTTCTTTTTTAAAAATATAAATTATGGAATTATTAAATATTTTGAAAATTATTACTTTAATGAATTAGCCGATATTTCTTTTTTTAATTTAATAAATTCACAAATTTGTTATGAGATTTTTACAAAAATTCTATTTTCCTTAATATATAATATAGATAGGAAAAAGTTGTTGAACATGTGGGTGTGTATACAAAACAAAATTTGTCTAGGGGACCACCATAGACAAATTTGGAGTTTAACTTTTACATTGTAATTTTATTTATTTATTTTTCGTAGGGCTGGGGGATAAGTTTATTGCTCATATTACTTTAAAAAGATTTATTCTGTCAAATTTTACAATAGCTATTCCTCAAAAAACTTTCTATTAACCGCATGTAGGTGTCCTGGCATCTCCAGCTTTTGCAATCTTTGAACCTTGTCTTACTTGTATGCGTGTGTTCTCTTCGTTGTTCTGTTTAGCATCTATACAAGCAATAATGTTAGGTAGCTCAAATTTTTGTGGTTCAAATGACTTAAATCACTCAAAACGACGTCGTTTTGACAGATTTTGAGTGTAAAACGACGTCGTTTTGACAGATTTGAGCCATTTAAGCCACAAAATTTTGAGTTACCAAACATTTTCCTTATACAAGTTACTTTATAAAAAAAGTTTAAATATTTTTGAGCACTATGATAAATATGACATAAACATGCAACATCAAATAATTTAGCAAAAATCTTAAATCAATTGAATAGTGTAAAACAATTCTCTCATTTTTATAGTTGTGTAAATTTGTCGTTTGCTTCGTACAAGTGTTAATTATGCGTTAGACTTGCATAAAAAATAAAAAATAAAAAAAACTTGCATGCGTGGTGGAATTTTTCGGTATGATAGTTGATCATAATCATATATGGCCCAACAACATTAATGGGGATATCTGCCACATGTACGTGAATTATGCACTACCTTTCAAAATTTTCGTACATTTGATCTTGATGATCAGATCATAATTGGAAGCGACTGTGGGCTAGATAGGATAGGATCACATCGGGTGGGTCCAATGGCGTGAATACAATGACAAAGTGCACAAGACAATTTAGAGAAGAGAGACATTAAAAGTTAATTTTTTTAGTTTTTTTTATTTTTTTTAAAAAAAATATATAAAAAAGATAGAAAGATGTTGTGATTTAAAAAAATCAAAAAATTGACTTTTAAACCGTTGTCAAAATAGGTCTAAAAACATGTCATCGGATGAGAGTTAGATTAAAATAGTACATTAAAAAATTAAAATATTTAAATATTTAATAAAGTAAAATATCACATCTAATTTATTTTACAACTCTCTAATCAATTATAAAAAAATTCAACCAATGTTCCAAACATAATTTTTTTAACTAAATTAAAACTATCAAAAAAAATAAAAAATAAAAACTAATTAAAATAAGAGTCATGATAGAGATCCCCTCTAATCACCACTCTTACAACCCCACAGACACGTGGCGGGTGGTGATTGGAGTAGCAGGAAAAAAAGAAAAAAAAAAATATAACCAATGAGAGAGAGAGGGGGTCAAATGAGGTGAGGAGAAAATGGGACATAAAACATTTTTGTTAAAATAACGAAAGGGCGAATAAATTGTTGCGACATTCTAACAAGTGCATTTGAGAGGTTGTATAGTCTTTTTTTGGGGGAAGATATCCATCCACCTCAATATCATAATAATATTGCCCATGCTTTCATCTGGGCCGTTGGTTTACTTTTTCTAAACGCTCAATCCTCGTTATAAACCGTTTATACATTTGACATTTTCTAACCCACCCACCCAACTAAGCCGTCCTTTGGTAGGTTAGAATTAATGTTATCAATCATGGGGTTAGCATTTTGGGCCCCACAGGCTCGTTAGGTTAAGTTTTGACAATCCACCTATTTTTGTTTTCCTCCATTTCTTGTTCGAGAGACCCATACTATGAACCTGGGGTGCTGCTGAGTCAGGTGAAGGTTTTTTTTAGTATTTTTTTTTTATAATTTGAACGGTTTATATTATAAGGTTTGTTGGATAGATTATATATATAGAAAATTAAATTGATTGGAAATCTATAACTTTGTAACAAGAGCACATAAGGTTTTTAAAAAATAAACGGTTGGCATTATCTTGATAATTTTTATAAAACAATTTGAATCTGATCATGAGGTTATAGATTTCTGATTAATTTGATTTTTTGTATGGATGATATACTCGACGAATCCTACAATATAAACAGTTTGAATTATCAAAGAAGACTCGAAAAAAGCCTTCACGAGCTCACAGCAGCAGCCCTAGGTCCCCCATACTATATGCATTTGTTTATTTTTTATGAAAATAAAAATAATAAAATAAAAAATTACGATTATTAATTGTTTTATAAATGATATTTACAAAGTATATTATTCAAATTATCAAAATAGAACTTATAATGAGCTACATGAGTTCAAATATGAAAGTCAAGTTATATTTGAACTAGAGAGAAATTACAAGCAAAAAAATTAGTGTCTTGTTAACAAGTATTTTGTAAAAAACATATTTTAAAAAATTTAAAATATTTGTAAAATTTTTGGTGATATGTAAATATGTGCATTGTTATATAATTTACGAGTGAAAGTCTCTTAGAGCATCATCATCAACCTCTTCAAAATCATTTTTTAACTAATGAACTTAAAAAAAAAAAATCAACCCCATCAAACTCGCTTGCAGCTCTTCAAAATTTATGTTTGCTACAGTATCTCACTACAACAAGTAAGGTACTGTTCATCGCTAGATTAGTGTTATCGGATGTTCACCCGAAAGTCCGGCCGGTCGACTGGTCAACAGCATTTATTTTATTTTATTTTTTTCATTTTTTAAGAATTGTTTCTGCTAATTTATCAATTTAATAAAAAAAGAAAACTAACAAACATAATAAGAAAATAATATTTTAATAAGAATAAGTTAGAATACAGAGTTTGATGCAGTAGGTGTTAAGAGATGATTAGCTAAAATAGCAAAATAGCTTTAATTTGACTAAAAATTTGAAGAGGTTGGTGTGAATGCTCTTAATTAGCACAGTATTAAAGAGATTTTGTTATCAGTTATCTAATTTAACAAGTAAAAAACTCTTAGCATAATTTGAAAGAGGCTATGATAGGTAAAACAATATAAAAAAATAAAAATAAATAAATAGTAAATATAATTTTAAAAATAAATTATTTATTTTTTTAAATAAATATGATGAAATCATGGCGGAATGTTAATTGTTTGAAGAAAAAATTAAGTTGTTTTTGTATGGTATAAAATAAGTTGTACAGAATCTCTATATTGAAATTCATAGTAATCAATTTTTTTTAACCATTGAAATGAACGAAATTCATACATTATAGTAGATATGTACAGCAGGAATTTGTTTACAAAAAGTAAGAAAAAGAAGTACTCCGTGTTAGAATAATTATGTGTAATGTGTATAGATACATCTTGTCTTTCTTGGTGTACAATATTTTTAATTTTGCGTGGTAAAATTTTGTGACTTTCTTTCTTTTACTTGAATGGGCATATTTGGGCTTCAGAGTTTAGAGTTTTATCTATTATTGTGGTTTTTGAGGATAAGACATGTGATATGTAAGGGTCTTTATTTCATAAAAATTAACAAGCACTAAAAATTTCCAATTCAGCAAATTATAGGTACTTAATTTTAAAATTTGAAAATTTACTGAGTTTACATATGACATGTATAAGCCCATAAAGGCCATGAATCACCTATGGCCCATCACTTGAAGCCCAGTGCATAACCCAGCTGACGAGGTCCGGGACAGCTGGAGTCCAACATGGCATAAAGAGCCAATGACATTCAGACACACGGCAAAAGAAGGACGAACCATATTAGCAGACAAAGATCTGCAAAGTTATTGCCACTGCACATCACCATTAATGCAGCCCATCACAGCATTTATTACGACAACACCTCTCCGCCGGAACAGGACCCCCTTACCCTGAGCAAGGTAAGCTACAGCATAGGCTTTCGGCAAGGAGAGCAGGTCGGAAGGGACAGCGAAATGATTGCCAAAGGATATAAGCGAACGTTGTAGACAAGAAAAAGGTTAAGCTTTCTATCTCTAATCTTCTCCCACATACTCTATTTCTCTTCCTAACTTGATCGTCGGAGGGTTCACTGGGGGACTACCCCGTTCCCCGTTGAACTTGTTTGCAGGGTATCCGGTGGGCTTGATCATTTGGGCTTGGGCTTGAGGAGCTTGGACCAGTTCGCTCCATTCACTGGGGATAAACTGTATCAACAGTTGGCGCCGTCTGTGGGAACGCTTTGCTCCTCGCGCCAGTTGTGTTCACTGTCGTCGGAGGCCCCGTTCCAACAACCTTTCTCTTCTACCCGTCAAAGTGCATGGTCACGACTAGATCCATGGCTTCTCACAATAATGCCGCCGACCATCAAGCCGACCCCCCCAATCCAAATAACCCACCACAGCATTTTATCGAGCTTACTAACAGCATTAACCGCATGGCCGAGCAAAACCAGGCCTTGATAAATGCTTTACTCCAAAGGAACCTTCCAATGCCTCCTCCCCCACCTCCAGATATTCCCCCCAACCAAGAAAAAGCCCCGAGCCATACTGCTCCACAACTCCATCCACCCAACTTGGAAGGTTTGCAACCTCCCCACCCACATATAAATCCACCACCACCCCCACACCCGTCGGTCGTAGCACCAGCCCCTGAAGGGGAGGCTAGCAGCGTCCAGCCTCCATTGACTGACCATGGTGACCACGTTCCCCTCTGGGACGCTGAGCTCCGCGCAATGAAGCTCCAACTCCAAGGGGTCATACAGAATATTCAGCATAAACCCTCTACCACGGCAAATTCACCATTTGTTGCCTCCATCCGGGACAAACCCTTGCCCGCCAAGTTCAAGATGCCCACCATTGACTCCTTTGACGGTACGACGGACCCAGTCGACCATCTGGAGACCTACCGTACCCTCATGATCCTCCATGCCTTCCCCGACGAGATCATGTGTCGGGCTTTCCCCGTGACACTGAAGGGGTCAGCTCGACTGTGGTTCAGTCAATTACCAGCGGACTCTGTCTCCACTTTCCAGCATCTCAGCGACTCCTTCCTCAGCCATTTCACTGGAGCCCAGCGCCAACGCCGCCCTACAACACAACTCCTCAATATCCGTCAGACCGAGGGGGAGTCGCTGCGCAGCTTCGTTACCCGCTTCAATACCGAAGCCCTACAAGTAGCGGAGAATGACGATAAGGTCATCCTCACGGCTTTCATGGTTGGGCTACGATTGTCCGATTTCCTTTTCTCCCTCTCCAAAAATCCCCCGACCTCCATGGCAGCCCTATTATCCAAGGCCCAGAAGTATATGAAAGCCGAATATTCACTAGCCGCTCGGCAGGATCCAATATCCAAAAACCCGACCCCCAGAGAAAAGAGAAAAGACTCGGAACCCAGAAACACCCAGTAAAACAGCCAAACAACCCAATATACCGATCGACCTCCTCGCGCTGAAAGGTCGGCACCAGCCCGATCTCCCGGTCGGTTCGAGCGGTACACGCCCCTTAATTCTCCCATGGAACAAGTCCTCCACCAGATCCAACGGGATTACCCCCTCAAATGGCCCCTGTCCTCACGAACCCCTTCCAACCGAAAAGACCAGTCCAAATATTGTCATTTCCACCAGGATCATGGCCACAACACTGATGACTGCATCAACCTCAAGGATTAGGTCGAGACCCTTATTCGCCAAAGGCGTCTCAGCCGGTTCACGGACACCCGCCCCCAACAGAGGCAAAGAACCGAGCTCCTCAGAAACAACCGCCGGCATACCCCACCCCGGCAGCCAGCCCAACCTAACCAAGGTCGTGACTGCCCCCCACAACAGCCTCGGCCCCCAAGTAATTCCCCTCCACCAGTTGGTGAAATCCGAGTCATTTCTGGTGGCCTTGCTTGTGGCGGACCATCCCGCTCCGCTCAGAGGACAGAGCTCAGGAAGATAAGGCAAGGCTCGGACAAAGCAGTGGACACGGTAGACCGACCTTCCAAACAGCCCAAGCAGTGGACAGAACCCATCACCTTCACGGACGCCGATTGTACTGGCATCCGTTATCCTCATGATGACCCTCTCATCATTTCTGCCCTTCTCTCTAACTATAAGGTCAGACAGGTCCTCATCCACAACGGCAGTTCTTCAGACATCATATTCCTCAGCTGCTTCCACCAGCTCAAAATTGGGGAGGAAAGCCTGTCCCCCCTCCAAACCCCTTTGGTCTGTTTCACTGGAGATCGGGTGACCTCCATCGGTTCCATCGACCTCCCTATTACCATCGGCGAATACCCACGGCAAACTACCAAGTTGCTCACTTTTCTTGTGGTTGACTGTCCCTCTGCCTACAACATCATCCTTGGTCGCACCGCCCTCAACGCTTTTCAAGCTGTCACTTCAACCTACCACCTCGCCATAAAATTTCTCACCGACCAGGGGGTCGGGACAGTACGAGGGGAGCAGACCATAGCCAGGGAATGTTATGTCGCCTTACTCAAGGAAGTCAAGCTGAAGGAGGCCATGATCATTGAAGGACTTGACGCCCGAGATGAGAACGAGCTGGTCAGAGACGAACCGGTGGAGGACCTCGTTGAGATTCTCATCAATCCCACCAACCCAATGAAAATTGCTAAGATCGGCAGCCAGCTATCCCCCCAAGCTAAGGCCGACCTTACCGCCCTTCTGACCGAGCATAATGATGTATTCGCCTAGACTCACTCAGATATGCCAGGCATCGACCCTTCTTTCATAACTCATCGCCTCAGCATTGAACCTCATTTCCGACCTTACCGCCAGAAGCAGCGCGTCTTTCATTCAGAGCGCAATACTCTTACAGTCGCAGAGGTCGACAAACTCCTTGAGGCCCAATTCATCAAAAATGTCGACTACCCTAAATGGTTGTCAAACGTGGTCCTCATTCGCAAGAACAATGGCAAATGGCGACTCTGTGTCGATTACTCTGACCTGAACCGAGCTTGCCCCAAAGACAGCTATCCTCTGCCCCGCATAGATCTGCTGGTCGATGCCACGGCCGGTCATCAAATGCTCAGCTTCATGGATGCTTTCTCTGGCTACAACCAAATCCTGATGCACCCGTCCGATCGGGAACATACATCCTTCATCACCGACCGAGGCACCTACCATTACCAAGTAATGCCATTCGGATTGAAGAACGCTGGAGCCACCTACCAACGGTTGGTCAATGCCGTCTTCCATCACCAAATAGGTCGGAATATGGAAGTATACGTCGACGACATGCTGGTCAAGAGCAAACTCTCCACTGATCACCTAATCGACCTACGGGAGACCTTCGTTACGCTACGCAAGTACCAAATGAAGCTCAACCCAGAGAAATGCGCCTTCGGCGTAGGATCTGGGAAGTTTCTGGGTTTTATGGTCAGTCAGCGGGGCATTGAAGCTAACCCTGAAAAGATCAAGGCCTTGATTGAGATGCAGTCTCCCAGGACGGTCAAGGAGGTTCAAAGACTCACTGGCCGAGTTGCAACCCTCAACTGTTTCATTTCCCGCGCAACAGATAAGTGCCTACCGTTCTTCAAAGTTCTTCGACAAACTTTTGAATGGACAACTGAATCTGAAGAGGCTTTTCAGCAGTTAAAGCAGTGCATGGCCAATCCACCCCTCCTTTCACAAGCGATTACGGGCGAGTCCCTCTTCCTCTATTTAGCCGTCTCAAGCACCGCAGTCAGTGCAGCTCTTATTAGGGAAGACGACTCTGTCCAACGATCGGTCTACTACATCATTCGGGCTCTCAGGGGAGCAGAGCAGAATTACCCCCTGTTAGAAAAATTATCCTTGGCCTTAGTCACCGCCTCTAGACGACTCCGTCCTTACTTCGAAGCCCATTCCATAGTGGTCCTCACCGACCAACCCTTGAAGAAGGTCATGCAGCAACCAGAACTTTCCGTCAGACTTATGCAGTGGTCAGTGGAACTCAGCCAGTTTGACATCTCTTACCGGCCTCGAACAGCAATTAAGGGACAGGCTATCGCCGACTTCATCTTGGAATTCACTAATCCTACCCCAACCACTGCCTCTCCACCCCTGCCAGCTCCCATCGAACCAGAAGACCCTCACTCTTGGACTCTCAACGTCGACGGATCATCCCGCAGGCAAGGTAGTGGGGCTGGCCTCATTCTCACCAGCCCTGAGGGTGGTTATTTCAAATGTGCGCTCCGCTTCTTGTTTGAGGTCAGTAACAATGAGACCAAATATGAGGCACTGATAGCGGGCCTTCGCCTAGCCAGCGACATTGGTGCCAGCCACATCCGAGTGCTCAGCGACTCTCAGCTCATCATCGGACAGATCACGGGCGAATTCGACACCAAGGAGGGCGCAATGCGGACTTACAGGGATCTTGCACTTCCCCTTGTTCGCCTTTTCAATACCTTCCACATCAAGCACATTCCTCGGGCGGAGAACTCTAAGGCAGATGAGATGGCCCAGTTGGCTTCCGCAGACCAGTCCGCCCTCAGCAGTGGTGTCCGCCTCGAATACCTATCCCACCCCGCCATTTCCCCCGACCAGGATGAAGTACAATTCCTCCAAAATGAGCCCATCCCTTGGGCATTTGACATCTTTCGATTTCTGACAGCGGGGGAACTTCCAGATGACCACCAGCAAGCCACCAAAGTCAGGGCACGATCGTCCAATTACATCCTTGTCGACAGCATCTTGTACAAACGTGGTTTCTCACGCCCCTATCTGCGGTGCCTCAATCCAACTCAAGCAACTTATGTGATGCAAGAAATTCATGAGGGGATCTGCGGCAATCACTCGGGCGGCAAGTCCCTGGCCCACAAGATACTCCGTACTGGTTATTTCTGGCCCACTCTTAATCGTGATGCGACCGATTTTGTGCTCAAATGTGATAAGTGTCAACATTTTGCCAACATCCCCCATGCATCCCCCACAGAGTTGATCACACTTTGCAGCCCTTATCCGTTCGCCAAATGGGGGATCGACTTGGTCGGTCCACTCCCTACTGGCCGAGGCCAGACCAAGTTCGCGATCGTCGCCATTGATTACTTCACCAAGTGGGTAGAGGAAGAACCCCTTGCCACCATCACCGAGCGGAACACAACCAAGTTCATCTGGCAGTCGATCGTTTGCAGGTTTGGTATTCCTTAGGCCATCATCTCCGACAACGGTAAACAATTTGACAACGCCAAGTACAGGAAGTTCTGTGCCGACCTCCAGATTCAACCTTGTTTCTCATCCCCTGGCCATCCCCAGGCCAATGGCCAAGTTGAGGTCACCAACCGCTCTCTCCTGAAGATCATCAAAACCAAGCTAGAAGCTGCTAAAGGACTTTGGGCTGAGGAGCTACCGAATGTACTCTGGGCTTATCGAACTACAGCTCGGACTCCTACTGGGGAAACCCCTTTCCGCTTAATATTCGGCGCTGAGGCGGTTATCCCAGTAGAAGTCGGTTTGCCTACTCCCAGGGTTTCACATCCGGATCCATCACTAACCGAAGAACTCCGCCGGCCTGACCTCGACCTAATTGAAGAACTCAGAGAGACCACCGCTGTCCGACTGGGGGAGTTCGCTGTAGGGGATCTTGTCTTGAGAGAAGCAACTCTTGCCACCAAAAATCCGACTGAGGGCAAATTGGCAGCCAAGTGGGAGGGACCTTACATTGTGAAAGCCCGACCCCGACCAGGCACTTACCGACTTCAGGACATGGAAGGTCGAGACCTCCCCCACCCATGGAACACCGAACACCTTAAACGTTACTTTCAATAAGCTCCTATTTTTGTATTGCTCAATTATTGTATTTTCTTTTCGGGAAATTCACACATTCTTGATATTCCCCCACGCAATGTAACTTCTTGATTATATATCTCAATTATCTATATGTTATCTCAATAACATTCTTATTTGCAGCATTAAAAGCCTCAGCCATACTGAGCACTAAAAGCCTCTGCCAGACAGAGCACTTAAAGCCTCAGCCAGACTGAACACTTAAAGCCTCAGCCAGACTGAGCACTAAAAGCCTCTGCCAGACTGAGCACTTAAAGCCTCAGCCAGGCTGAGCACTAAAAGCCTCAGCCAGACAGAGCACTTAAAGCCTCAGCCAGACAGAGCACTTAAAGCCTCAGCCAGACTGAGCACTTAAAGCCTCATCCAGACTGAGCATGAGCCGCCTCGGGCAGTCCGACCGTTAACACCCTCTGCCGGACCGAGCGCTAAAAGCTCCATCCAGATTGAACGTGAAGCACTCGTCCAGACCTAACATGTAAGGCTCGGTCAAAACCACCCATGCAAAACTTCATACTTGTGGAATTAACTAACACACTTAGTCACAATTCCAGGTCCAAGTCTTCACACCACTCTTTGCTTAGTCAAATTCCAAAGACGTTCTTATCATTTTATTACATTTAACTTTCTCAGGCCTATCATTTTATTACATTTCAAATTTCACTCTACATTGTGGAGTTCTTAAATTTCATTGTCATTTTATTACATTTAACTTTCTCAGGCCTATCATTTTATTACATTTTAAATTTCACTCTGCATTGTGGAGTTCTTAAATTTCACTATCATTTTATTACATTTAACTTTCTCAGGCCTATCATTTTATTACATTTTAAATTTCACTCTGCATTATGGAATTCTTAACTTCACTCTGCATTGAGTCCTTATTACAAGCTTCAATTTCACTCTTATTAACAAAGAGTTCTACACACACTTCGCCCACGCCTCATTTATCTAAGATCCACAAGCAGAAATAATCAAATAACAAACACAACTGAAATTTTATTCGTTCACAACTTTGTACAAAAGTTCATTACAGCAATTCATGTACAAAAGTTCATCACAGCAATTCAAAAAACAAAAAAAAAAAAAAAAAACAACAACAACAACAATAACAACAACAAAGTATCTCTTTCTCCTTCCTCCTCAGTTACTCCTCCTCACTGGAGAGGAGGTCTTCTTCTTCAATGCCCTCATCCAGGGAGGTTTGGGCCACATCATCTTCGCCAATCGTTACACTACTAAGGTCTAAGTCTGGGAACAACTCTTCAGCTCTACGTTTGAACATCTTCCAGCCACTGTCCCAGTACTCAGTCATTTCGTGCTTATAAAAGTCTGACTGCTAGAAGCTCTCAATAACTTCTGCGTCAGTTCTGCCTCCAACGGTCGTCCTCGATGGGCCCGCCCCCCCAGATTCTTGCCCAGCTAGGCTACTCGCGACCGCGGCATCCACCGCCGTCTGAAATTCGGCAGACCCTTTGAATTGCTCTACTACTGCAACGCACAGATCGGGATAAGTCGCCCTTTCAGAGGCTGTCTTTGCCCTCTCTTCGTCCAGCTCTTTCTACAGGGCCGCCCTTTCCGACGCCGCCTTTGCCTTCTCTGCCTCCAATTCCTTCTTCAGGCTCTCCTTCTCCGCCATTGCCTGCACTCTCTCTACTTCTAACTCCCTCTGAAGCCTCCATTTCTCCTCCACCGCCTTGGCGCGCTCGCCCTCCAGTTCCCTCTGGAGATCGCCCACTTTCCCATCAGCCTCATCTTTTTGCCTCACTAGCTCTTCATTACTACTCATAGCCTCTTCATGTCGCTCGACCGCGACGGCACAGGCTCTTTGGGCGTCGTCCAACTTCTTCTGCTCGCCAACAAGTTGGAACTCGAGCGACACAACCTGGCGGCGTGTGTCCTCCAGCTCCGCCTTAACCGCTCGCAGCTCAGTGTGGGCACTCTCTCAACTTTCACTCTTCTTCTTTAACTTTGCAAGCTGAGCCTTGGCATCATCTGCCTTCAGTTTGGCAGCCCCCGCCTTCCTCAGCAAGGCCCCTGCTAAGGTGGTTACTTCCATTTGAGCGGAGTATAACCCCCTTAGCAGTTCAGCCTCGTTGAATCTGGAGGCCGAGCGCAGGGCTGCCTCTTTTACAATCCCTACAAAACGGTCTGCCCCTGCCCTGGCTGGGCCTTCTTCTCCCTCCAGCCGCCCCGCCACCGCACGAGCATGGTAGATCGCCGTAGTCGCACCGATTCCTCCTTCTTGAGGTGCAAGCCCGCCCTGGGGCTGTTTCTCCCTCCTTGGCCCAGGGCCAGCAGCCTCGTCCTTCACTTGCCTTTTGGGGGCGGCCTTTGCGACCCAGGCGGCGATCGTCGCCACCACTGGCACCACCTTCATGCCCTCTGAGGCAACATCCACCACTTTTGGGCCACCTACCTTTCCTAGGGCCCCCTCCATTTCTCCCCCTTCAGCCCCCTCGGCCGCACTGGTTTCCTTCACACTTGCCTCCCTCCTCTTCTTCTGGGCAAGCACTTCCTCACTCCGACTCACTCTCTTCTTCTTCTTCCCCACGCGTAACGCCTCCATCTCCTTCAAGGACCTCTCCTTCAAAGGGTCTGTTGGGGGCGACCGCGGCACAAAATCGCCCAAGTTTTTCTCTCCCAAGGGTTTGGGGCGAGGTCGAATCCTCTCCCTCGCAACCGGTTTTGGTGATCGATCGGCCTGGGACTCTTTGAATTGTTGGGCTTTAGCAAGAATGGCCTGATCCTCCACCTCCTAAGCCCTTCTCCTCGCCTCCAACTCCGCTCGGTCGAGGCCCCCACTACTTGGCTTTGGCCCCAATCCTGCCTCAAACAATGCCGACGGCTGAACGAGCTCGTCCCATTTGGCCTTTTCTCTCTCCCTCCACTCCTTCACCCTCTTCACCCTCCCCTCCGCAACTGCCCCCAGTTTCGGCTCCACCGACCTGATGGGTACTTTCCAAACGGTGCGCACTCCAAGCCCCCCATTGGCAGACACGTAGAACCATCGTAGTCGCCACCCCTTGATCGACGACGGTAGCCCCGCCACCAACCCTCTCCCCATGATGCTTGCAGAGTGGCCTACGTCTCCTGCTGCCCCGAGGCCTTATAACATGCAAATAATTCGTCTACTGTCATGGCCTCCCCTCCATTCGCTTTCGGCCACGCACTTGCGCAGGCCAGCAGGATCTTCCATGCGTTGGGCATTAGTTGCCCCGGTGCTACCTCCAGACGGTTGAGCACATCCACCACCACTTGCGACAATGACAACCTCAGTCCACCCTTCAGAGCTTCCTCATAGAGAGAAAACTCTCCTGGCCTGGTGTCAGACGGCCTTTCCGTTGATGTCGGCAGCAATAGCCCCACTTCCCCAAGGATCTGGTATTTTTCGCGGATAGCCTCCAACTCCGCCCCAGTAATCGTGGATTTGTCAGCCTTCGTATGCCAATGATCTGGTTCCGCCTGGCTGATTGTCTTTGGAGCTGCTATCATGGTGGAACCATGGGGTCATACCACCGACTCCCCCACCCTTTCTGTCCTATACTGTGCCGCTAGCTCCACAGCATCGTCATCTCCAAGCGGGTCCACCCTGACAATCGTACTCCATTCTTCGGCCATTTCTGTGGTATGTTTGCAAATTGCTTCGGCGGCAGGAACAAGGAAATTGAAAAAGTGTTGCAGAGGTGTATTGAGAGCAACAAAGGAATTCACACTTGGAGTATTTTGATTTTTCGTAAACAGGTACGTAAATCGAATAATGCCAAAAGCCCACGGTTTGCCCGTATTCCAAGGATCCCAATTAATTTCCGCCAGTTTGAAAACTTTTCAAAATCATCCACCAAAACTGTCTCCTCAACACCCATAATGACTTACCATTTCATTTCTGATCCAACGCCTAATCTCCTCCCTACGGGATGTTACCACGTGTACATCCACGATCCACTGTCCCCTCCCCTGACCTTGTCTTTTCCATTTCAACTCACCACGTGACCCGCCGCGTCTCGAGCCCCACACCCCTCCACCTCACCCTTCACGGTCGGCCCTCCCCACGGTCGACCCTCCCGCTCGGTCAAACGCCGCGGTCACCCCTCCTCGTGGTCAGCCCTCCCACTCGACCAACACCGCGGTCGGCCCTCCCCGCGGTCAGCCCTCCCGCTCGGCCAAAAGCCGCGGTCGGCCCTCCCAGTCGACCCTCATCGTGGTCAGCCCTCCCACTCGGCCAACATCGCGGTCGGCCCTCCCAGCGGTCAGCCCTCCCGCTCGGCCAAACGTCGCGGTCGGCCCTCCTCGTGGTTAGCCCTCCCGCTCGGCCAAACGCCGCGGTCGCCCCTCCTCGTGGTCAACCCTTCCACTCGGCCAACACTGCGGTCGGCCCTCCCCACGGTCGGCCCTCCCGCTCGGCCAAACACCGCGGTCGGCCCTCCCAGTCGGCCCACATCGCGGTCGGCCTTCCTCGTGGTCAGCCCTCCCACTCGGCCAATACCGCGGTCAGCTCTCCTTGTGGTCGGCTCTCCCGCTCGGCCAACCACCGCGGTCGGCCCAATCCCTAACACACTCATCTATGTCACTAATATTCCCTTCGTTGGACTGAAGCTGCACTCTGGAATGGGGAACTACTGACATGTATAAGCCCATGAAGGCCATGAATCACCTATGGCCCATCACTTGAAGCCCAGTGCATAACCCAGCTAACGAGGTCCGGGACAGCTGGAGTCCAACATGGCATAAAGAGCCAATGACATTCAAACACACGGCAAGAGAAGGACGAACCACATCAGCAGACAAAGATCTGCAAAGTTATTGCCACTACACATCACCATTAATGCAGCCCATCACAGCATTTATTACGACAACACCTCTCCGCCGGAACAGGACCCCCTTACCCTGAGCAAGGTAAGCTACAACATAGGCTTTCGGCAAGGAGAGCAGGTCGGAAGGGACAGCGAAATGATTGCCAAAGGATATAAGCGAACGTTGTAGACAAGAAAAAGGTTAAGCTTTCTATCTCTAATCTTCTCCCACATACTCTACTTCTCTTTCTAACTTGATCGTCGGAGGGTTCACTGGGGGACTACCCCGTTCCCCGTTGAACTTGTTTGCAGGGTATCCGGTGGGCTCGATCATTTAGGCTTGGGCTTGAGGAGCTTGGACCAGTTCGCTCCATTCACTGGGGATAAACTATATCAACAACATATTTATTATTCGGGTGTCAAATTCATAGAAGATTATTGCTTGGAAAATGTGTTGGATTTGGGGATGTTTGGCTTTGGAGTAGTCTTGTAACTCTCTTCAATGATGCTACATTTGGGGTCAGCTGGTGTTTTTCAGACTTTGAGTAGGAAACCTTTTGTTTTTTTCAGGAGGTGGGTGAAGGAAAGTGTCTCTTCCATAATGTGTTTCAATACTGTCAACATTTTTTTTTTTCCTATTTACCTGAGATGACTAAAGGAAACGCAATTTGTTTGTATTGCTATAGTAGTCATTTTGGATGCATGGAGAAGTTTTAAAATGAATACCTATGTTAAAAGCTTTGTTTGGGGATTAGTTGGAGTGTTGTCTTGCATAACATGCATATGGGGAAGGTAGATGTTTGTCTTGCGGGACCACAATTTAGCTGCACTGTCTCTACATTTCAAATCACCTTGCAAGATTTTAGAAGGATATGTATTCAAACCATTGGTCCAATTTTAGAAGGATGTTTGTCATGTTGTTTAATAATTAAGAGTGGAATGGATTTTGTGATTTCAAAATTTTAAACTCCTTATTAACAAGTCCCATAATTCAGGATATAGTATTTTCAGTTGGTTCTTAGCCAAGTTCTCCCTTATGAGGCCTAAGTCAGGTTTGATTTTTTATTTATTTGGAACAATCGGGGGTTTTTTTTTTTTTCTTTCTTTTTTTCAATTTTGTTTTCACTTAGATCGTGCTGCTTTTTCTGCCATATTTTTTGGAGAAAGTTTGTTGCTTTCTTGAGTAGCTTTTGTTTAATTAATTGTTGTAGGTTCAAGGTCAAATGCATACAACATATATGTAATCTAATTCGGAAAATTCAACAGAGGCTATCAAAATCCAATGACCCAAATCAGGCTGATAAACTCTTTACTTATTGAGACATATTGACAAACACTTGGTGTGCATCTATTTAATATGTATACACCCAGGAAGGAAACAGTGTGGGTAAATAATGTGCAACACATATAAATAATAGGCATCAAATTACAGATGTAATTACAAGGATTTGCAACGGTGGAAGCAGAGCTTTGGATGACCAACTTCAACAGCGTTACGGCAGCGGCAATGGCAACAATGATGTGAAGAACAGTGTAATAGCAATTCCATCCAGAAGATATATATATATATATATATCTTGAGAGAAATTCCATGTTTGGCGTAAAAAACAAATTCCAGGCATCATCATGAATGCGGGTTGGACCTGTGGATCGGTGAGGTTTGCCGCTCAAGGTGGTGAAATTTATTTTCTTCTTCATTGTCTACGTAGATGATTTGAATCCCACGTGAGTAACCCAAAATCTGCAAGAAAATTTTGCAAGGAGAAGCTTTGGAAAATAGCAAAGCAGTAGGAGCACCGATTGGGGAAATTTCTAGGAGGAATGGTGGTATTTGTTTTCTTCTTCTATTGCGTATGCGGATGATTTGCAGCCCACATGTCCAACCCCCAAATCTGCAAGGAAAGAGCTGAAAATGAAGCAAACAGCAGCATCAAAAAATCTGCTAGAAAACCTTTGGAAAATAGGCAAGCAGCAGGAAGGAGTTAGAAATTTCTAGGAGGAATGATGAAATTCGTCTTCTTCTACTACTACTGTGTATGTGGGTGACTTGCAGCCCACGTGTCCAGCCTACATCTGCAAAGACAGAGTTATTACAAAACCAAACAAGCAGCAACGTTAATCACCAAGAAGCAGCAGTGTTACACCAATAACTACTCAACAACAACAACAACAAAAACAAATGTTAAATTGAAAATTAAATAATGTATGTTAATTCCATTCCATTGTTTTGTTCCTCTATATATTTTCTTTTCTGTATCATAAAAGCGTTATTTTGATTATTAGTATAGTGCAACAACTCGACCCAGAGAGGTCCATATCAATCCAGAGAGCATATCACATGCCATTAATTGTTCGTGGTACCGTTTGCATTTTTCTTGTGAAAAAATGGAGAGTTGTGATTTCTGCCATACAAATATTTTTTTAAAAAAAATCAAAAACAAAATATAAACAGAATGAGATAAGGAGAAATTACATGCAGGTTGGAGAAGTAAAAAAAAAAAACTAACATATAGGGGGTGCAACCCCATGTCCCTTTTGGTGGGAGATTGTATAACATTTTTCTATCTAAAATTACTAGCACCTCACTTGTACTATGCACGGGATAAATAATATATTATTTATTAAAAATAAGATAATTATATTTAATTTTTTTATATTTTGTCTTTTGTAAATAAATTTTAAATACAAGTTTAAGGTTTTCTTTCAAATGTTCCTTTACTATAATATATAGTATAGATAGATTAAAATTGTTGTATTGACAATTAATAATTAAAATTATGTTTTGTTATAAAAAAAAATGACATAATTATAATACTTCACTATTTTAGAATAAAAATATATGCATTTTAAAAAATTATCATATTAGTTTTTGAAAGGGAAATAATTAAAGAAATTTTAAAAACTTAATGAGTAAGAAAGAATCATCGTAACATGTAAAACCGCTAAAATCACAGTTAATCCAGCAAATCATTCAAACCAAAAATGGTTTAACTTAATCAGTTAGGTCAAAAGACCAACTAGTTTACACAAAAATAAATTAATTAATTAAAACTTTTTAAGTTTATGTCATTAAAATTTAAACTGTCACTAAATATAGAAAGTAATTTATTAATTTAAATTTAAAATCGGCACAATATAGATTTAAAATTATAATAATCTATCTCAAAATTTATGAGATTTAAATATAAATTTAAAGTTATCATAATTATCTCATAATTTTTGTATTAAGGAGCAGTAAGAGTGACATTGAGATTATTGATATTACGAGAGATATTACGAGAGTTTACGAGAGATATTATTTTTACGGAGAGATATTACGAGAGTTTCAAAATCTCATACAAAATTATTTTTAAAATCAAAACCTCTATGTGAGATTGTAAAATAAAAATTAAATGGAAGGTAGCCAATCGGGATTTTCTTAATTATTTAAAATTAAGAAAATCAAAAAAACTAATATGAGATATTGATCATAAGGTTTCTCACTAAAAATCTCAATTTGCTTATATAAATGGGAGTATAAGATTTACTATATGTGAGCGAAACAATTCACTTTTTCCTTCTTTTCGCATGTGGGATTATAAAATAAAAATTAAATGAAAGCTAACCAATGGGGATTTTCTTAATTGTTTAAAAGTTAATAATTGTTTGGGCGGAAAGTTTATTTCGAATCAAGCAATCTTAGTCGTTTAATCTTTAATTTATTTCGAATCAAACAAATTTAATTAATATATTTTGATAAAACCGCTAAAATAGCAGTTAAACCAACGAATTAGTCAAACCCAAAACGATTCACCTTATCAGTTAGGTCAAAGGACCAACCAACTTATACAAAAATTAATTAATTTAAACTGTTTTGAACTGAAACATATACAACACTACAATATTAAATGAGAGTATAAGGTTTATATAGTGAAAAAACTCATTTTTTCCTCATTTTCCTAATGTGGGATTGTAAAATAAAAATTAATAGTTGTTTGGATAGAAAGTTCACTTCTAATCAAGCAATCTTAGTCATTCAATTTTTAATAAGGTCAATCTTAGATTATTTCAAATCAAACAAATCTAAGCATTATATTTTGATAAAACAGTTAAAATCGTAGTTTAATCAGTAAACCAGTTAAATCG
Organism: Camellia sinensis; assembly: GCF_055761805.1. Classification (NCBI taxonomy): domain Eukaryota; kingdom Viridiplantae; phylum Streptophyta; class Magnoliopsida; order Ericales; family Theaceae; genus Camellia; species Camellia sinensis. Next base: position 242,508,940 of record NC_138961.1, on the reverse strand, counting down.
AAAACGATTCAGCCTAATCGGTTAAGTCAAAAGACCAACCAATTTACAACAAAATTAATTAATTAAAACTTTTAATTTTTTTTTTATAAATTTAAACCATCTTAAACTGAAACATGCACAATACTATAATATTAAATGAGAGTATAAAATTCATTTTATATAAGTGAAATAACTCACTTTTTCTTTCTTTTCTCGATTGTAATTATTTTAAAGTTAAATATTATAAGAGTTTTAAAATCTCATACAAAATTATTTTAAAATCAAAATCTATATGTGAGATTGTAAAATAAAAGTTAAATAGAATCTAATCAATGGAGATTTTCTTAATTGTTTAAAATTAAGAAAATAAAAAAAAATAATATTGATTATAGGATTTCTCACAAAAATCTTCTTTTTAAGTATATAAATGGGAGCATAAGATTCACTTTATATAAGTAAAAAATTTATTTTTTCCTTCTTTTTCCGATGTAGGATTGTAAAATAAAAATTAAATGAAAAATAATCAATGGGGATTTTCTTAATTGTTTAAAATTAAGAAATTTCAATAATATATATAAATTGAAATATAAGATTCACTTTATGTAAATGAAACAGTTCACTTTCATTTTTTTTCCCAATTTGGGATTGTAAAATAAAAAGTAAATGGAAGCTAACCAATGGAAATTTTTTTTAATTGTTTAAAATTAAAAAAATTCAATAATTTTGGAATGGGGATTTGGAATTTCTAGAAAGTTTCTCCTTAAAACCTTCCTTATAAGATTTATTTTATATAAGTGAAACAACTCACTTATTCTTTCTTTTCTTGATGTGGGATTGTAATTAGTTTAAAATAAATATTATGAGAGTTTCAAAAACCCATACAAAATTATTTTTAAAATCAAAACGTCTATGTGAGATTATAAAATAAAAGTTAAATGGAAGCTAGCCAATGGGGATTTTCTTAATTGTTTAAAATTAAGAAAATTAAAAAAATGAGTATGAGATATTGATCATAGAGCTTCTCACTAAACATCTCATTTTGCTTATATAAATGAGAGTATAAAATTCACTTTATGTAAGTGAAATAATTTACTTTTTCTTTCTTTTTCCAGTATGAGATTGTAAAATAAAAGGTAAATGGAAGTTAGGCAATGAGAATTTTTTTAATTGTTTAAAATTAAGAAAATTCAATAATTTTATAATAAGGGTTTGGAACTCCTAGAAGGCTTCTCCCTAAAAATCATATTTTCCTTATATAATATATAGATAGATAGTGAAACAAAATTTGCTTTTTCTTCTTCTCTTGATGTGGGATTATAATATAAATCATAAACTAATTAGAGTTTTATTTTTATATGGTTAAATGGAAATTAACTAATGGAAATTTTTGTAATTATTTAAAATTAATAAAATTAGTATGAGAAATCACGATTAAATCGCGAATCGGTCAAACCCAAAATGGTTCAGCCTAATCGGTTAGGTCAAATAACCAACTAACTTATACAAAAATTAATTAATTAAAACTTTTTAATGTTATTTTAATTTTAAAATTTAAACTGTTTTGAATTGAAGTATACACAATACTACACTATTAAGATTCACTTTATATAACTAAAACAACTCACTTTTCTTTTCTTTTTTTCTTTTCCGATGTAGGATTATAAAAAAAAATGTTAACAATTATTTGAACGAAAAATTTATTTCTAGTCAAGCAATCTCAGTCTTTCAATATTTGATCAGATCAATTTTTAGTTTATTTTGAATCAAACAAATCTAATCAATATATTTTGATAAAATCGCTAAAATCGTGGTTAAACCAACAAATCAATCAAATCAAAAATGATTTACCCTAATCGGTTAGGTCAAAATTAATTAATTAATTTAAATTTTTGAAATTTAAACTATATTAAATTGAAATATGCACAAAAACTCATTTTTTTCCTTCTTTTTTCAATATGAGATTATCAAATAAAAACTGATCAATGGAGATTTTCTTAATTGTTAAAAATCAAGAAAATTAGTATGAAATATTAAAACTCTCACAAGGTTACTCACTAAAAACACAATTTTTTATATATAATATATAAATAGATTAATGGATAGATAGATGTGTATAAATTTATAATATATAAATAACAGGATTTTTGTTTGGAAGTAAGAGAACCCCATAAATTATCTCCCACCTCAAAATATTATCCTTTCGTCTTGCTTCAAAACATTCACAATATTGGATTATCCACGAGACTTTCATATAACAAATTTGAATATTTTAAGGTCAAGAAATACACGAATTTAAATGTTTTATAATCAAGAAACATAAGGATTTAGACACACAAAATCCTTGCCCCTTCGAAAATTCAATTTCTTCCAAAACCAAACACGCAATTGTAATAGTTCAATATTTGAAAGAAAAAAGATTGGTAGCTCGAAATGTGAGGCTCGAATTTGGCCCAACTTTTATACGACGTCGTTTTTCAATCTTTTTTGTTTCTTTTATATCTGAAACAGGGGAGGGAGGGAGAGAAAGCAAGAGAAGAGAGAAGAAAGAGAGGGAGGACGAACAGAGAGAGAGAGAGTTGGCGGCCGACGATGAGCTGGCGACGGTGACGATGAGCTAGCGACGATCGATGATGGGCGACGATGGCGACAGAGAGAGAGAGCTGGCGACGGTCGACGATGGACGATGAGGGATTAGATCTGTGTTTGTTTTTTTTTTTTTGATTTTGATTTTGAAAATCTGTGTTTGATTATGATGATGTTGTGTGTTGTTGTGGTTACAGTCGGTGGGAAAATTTGCTCTGTTTTTTGATGTACCAATCTGATAGGAAGATGTACCGATCTCTCTGTTTTCTCCTTGATATTGTATCACCGATCTAAATGTATCACCGATCTGAATGTATCTTCTTGATAGGAAAATTTGCTCTTGAAATTGTATCACCGATCGGAATGAAAAAAAAAAAAAAAAAAAAAAAATTGTTGATGTTGATGAAACTGTCCAGGCACTGCTCCAGCTTCCTCTTCTCTTCCTCTTCTTCTCCTTCTTCACTGTCATCTTTTGCATCTTCAGGAAAAAACGAGAAAGAGAAAGAAAAGAAAAGAAAAAAAAAGTCTCGAGCCATTCGAGCCCCAAAAGTCTCGAGCTACCAATCGCAGTTGTATTTGAAATGCTAGTATGAACTGTGAAACTATATTACGTTGCCTGATAATTTAAAAAATAATTAATTATATCAATACTCCCTTAACTATTTACAAATATCATATTACCCTCTTTATCTATTAACTTGTATACTAGACCCTATGACTATAAAAAAAAATTAAAAAATAAAGTATACCAGGGAGGAAAGTGATGCATAATAATATAATAATAAGGGTCAAAGTGTGTACTTTCATAAATGAAAAAAGTAAAATGATATTTTGAGGGGTCATAGTGTAATTAACCTTTTAAAAAGAGTATTAGTATTAGTATCTCATAAATTATTTTGGACTCCACAATTTTTAACTTTTTTTATTACAATAATAACTTCAAATAAAATTACTATAAAGAATATCATTAATTTTGGAATACCCCATCTCACAATTAAATTTACACACCCACTACATCATGAATTCAGGTTTATGAGAGCACTCACATCCATCATCACCCATCCATCTTTCCTAAATCCCACTTTCAAAACCTACCCACCCTCAAAGCCTTGAAAACCCTTTGACGGCAATATACTGGCGGTAACAATGGCAACCATTTAGCTACCTACACTTCTCTAGCAATGACAATGAGTAAAAGTTTTTATAGTAACCACAACTCTATAAGACAAAAGGAGTACATCAATAAAAGCTTAGAGGAGGTTCATAACTTTGATGTTGTTTTTAACTCAGAGAAGATTGGCCTTGTAAAGGTAAATTTCTTGAAAAAAAAAGGACAAAAATAATAAAATCTATTCGTCATTTTTTCGGGACTGAACTTCCAAACATATAATTGAAATTCGAGAATAGATGCCCTGAACATTATTTATTTGTTCGGGAAGACATTCTCAAACAAATAAGTAATGTTCAGGAATGTAAGTCCGAACATGAAAATTTCTTAACACGTTTAACGGTCAAAATTGTTAACGTTTGCAGAAATTTTTATTTTTTCAAGTTCGAGAATACTGGCCTGAATATTACTTATTTGTTCGGGAAGGCATTTCCAAACAAATAAGTAATGTCCGGAAATGCAGGTCCGAAAATGAAAATTTCTTACCACATTAAACGGTTAAAATTGTTAACGCTTGCAGAAGTTTTCATTTTTTTCAAGTTCGGGAATACAAGCTCGAACGTGGAAATTTCTTAACACATTAAATGGTCAAAAATTTTAACATTTGCAGAAGTTATCAGAAACAACCCAAATCCATTATCAGGTTGAAAGGTTATTCCTTCATTGCGTAGCTTTGGTAATATTACTGTGTAGTTCTCTGCTAAACTCACAATTTTATATTATCTACCAACAAAATTAATCAAACCAATTATTATAATTTTTTCTCTTGATTTTTTTTCCTGTAAGAGAAAAAATTATTACGAGAAAACTAAGAAATTATGTATATGTATATATATATAGAGAGAGAGAGAGCATACCAACTGTGACAATGGTGGATGAGGCAGCAGAGACAGTAATTACATTAACTCTTCTTCTTCTTGGTGGGTTTTGCCAGGGTTTTTTGGAAAATGAGTTTTTTTTTGGTGTGGGAGGTGTGCATTCAATAGATGAAATATTTTCACAAGAATAATTTTGGTATTATTTGGGGGGGGAGGGGAAACGAAATTTTGAGGATTTCAAAACTTATAAATAAGGACCCAAAGAAATGAGGGGTCCAAAATAATTAATAGAGTGCTAATAGCACCACTCTTTGAAAAAATATATGAAATCTAACAATAATAAATAACTCGAGGAAAAAACAACTCTTGCACGTGTTCCATCCTTCGATTCACATTAAAGGGAAATTTGATTAAAAGCCTCTGGTAGAAAGCGTGTATTGCTTGAAGTCCAACACAAATTTTCTTTATCCATAAAGTTCCTTAGTTTTATTTGACCGGGGCATGAAGGCATTGATTTTTATGGGCATTTTTTACCTTTGTTTATATAAGAGACCTAATTAGAGATAGATTATGTATATTGAAGCTCGCAAACATGGCATTTGGCTCAAATTTGCTTTGCAATCTACCAATTATACATATATATATATATATATATATATATATTTGTATATGTGAGTTTAACTGTATATATGTGTGTATGTGCCATGAACTAAATTGCAATGGAACAAAAAATAAAACCAAGCAAGACTAAAATCAATGAAAAATTCCATATTTTCTTTCTAAAATCTAATCAATGAAAAGTTAGAAGATGAGTTTGAGCTCTTATGTGGATACGTGGAAGGTTTTATGTGTGTGTATATATTGTTGTTTGTTTATTAGTTTGTAAATATGAAAGTAAAATTTCATCTCTACTTGTTGTGGTTACTCTTTAATATGTACTTTATTGTTCTCAAAAAAAATATGTACACTGTTTTTTTTTTTTTTGGTGCTGATTTTCTGTTCAACAATGACAATAAAGTTTTAATCTGGTAATGTGCTTTTGAGTTATTTCTTCTTTTATACAAACTTCATTGTGAATCAGAGTAAAATGTTACTGTGAAATAAATTAAAATTTTACTATAAATCAGAATAACATTTTACCATGAACCAAAATAACATGTTACTGTCAAACAGAGTGACGTGTTACTTTTCACATTAATTTCGATAATAATATATATATATATATATATATATATATTAAATTTCATAGTCAACTTAAATCTTATTTGATAGGTCTTGATAAAAGAATTCTAAAAGTACAAAATTTATTAAAAATCGATATCTACATCAAAAGTTATATTATTTTAAAGTTTAATATTTTGGTAACAGTGATATGTGTTGAATTTTTCAAGATTTTTTTTTTTTTTTTGTATTTGTCCTTAATTAAAGTTTTATTTTGAGGAAGTTTTGACCAAATCCTCCTACATTAAATTGATATTAATAAGGTTATTTTTATAATCCTTTTGTATTACATTTAAACTAGCCCATCACCCGTGCTATACACGAGATAATCATAGATATTTATATTTGTTTTAGATTTTTTTTAATATATAAATTATGTTTTTTTAAGATTTTTTATAAAAATAATTTAACAATCTTATCACTAATTATAGTGTATGAGAGAAATTGAAAAAGGTACTGCAGTAACTATACACAGATTGCATCTATAATTATTTGTATGAGAGGATTTTAAATGCTGATCAAGAGGTTTTGACCACATCAATAAATGCAAGCATGTGGAAAGACATGTGAATTGATAAAAAGTTAATAAATGCTGATCAGGGGATTTTGACCAAATCAATAAATGCTATATTTTTTAATTAAAAAAATTAGAAAATTCAGATTGAGATTATTTAGAGCCATTGAACAAATTACAATCACATTTTTCTTTTTGTGAGTTAATTTCAATCATATTAAAAAAATCAAATTATAAACAAAATAAGATAATTTCAATCATACAAATCACAATTTTTTTAATGCTATCTAACTACAATGAAATTTTTCTCATAATAAAAAATAATAATTTAAAAAAATAACCATTCAAATAGTAAATAAAAAATATTATTTAGAACCATTGAACAAACTACAAACACATTTTTCTTTTTGTGAGTGTTTATGTTTATCTAACTTCAATCATATTAAAAAATAAAATTATAAACAAAAAGAGATAATTTCAATCATACAAATCACAATTTTTTTAATGCTATCTAATCATCATCAATAATTAAAAAAACACAATAATTTATTTTTCAAAAAATATAGTGAGTTAAAAAGATCAATTACAATTTTTTTGGGGTCAAAATACAATCTAATTATCATCAATAATTGGTATATTATGTGACCCTAATAAATACAATCCATTTTGTTTTTCGAAAAACACAGTGAGTTAAAAATCAAATCACAAATTAAGTGAATTGATAGTTAAAAAAACACAATAATTTTTTTTCAAAAAACACAGTGAGTTAAAAAATCAATTATAGTTTTTTTTTTCAAAATACAATCTAATCATTATCAATAATTGATACTTTAAAAATCAAATCAGAAAAAAAATCAAATCAAATCAAATCACAAATATTTTTATGCTATCTAACTACAATCATATTTTTTTTCATAAATAATTGTAAAGAAAAACTATTAAAACAGTAAATAAAAGATTAAATCACATTAAAAAAAAACCATTGAACAAACTACAATCACATCACATTTTTTCCATAATAAAAAAAATAAATAAATGAAAAAAAGAACCATTGACTAACTACAATCACATTAAAAAAAAAAACCATTGAACTAACTACAATCACATTTTTTTCTTTGTGAGTGTTTATGTTTATCTAACTTCAATCATATTAAAAATAAAATTAAAATAATAAATAAAAAAATTAAATAACATTAAAAAGAAAAACCATTGAACTAACTACAACAATCATATTAAAAAAAAAGTCATTGAACAAACTACAATCACATCACATTACAATCACATTTTTTTCTTTGTGAGTGTTTATGTTTATTTAATTTCAATCATATTAAAAATAAAAATAAAATAGTAAATAAAAAGATTAAATAACATTTTTATAAAAAAAAACATTGAACTAACTACAATAATCATATTAAAAAAAAAGAGCCATTGAACAAACTACAATCATATCACATTTTTCCCATAATAAAATAAATAAATGAAAAAAAAACTATTAAACTAACTACAATCACATTAAAAAAAAACATCATTCAACTAATTATAATCACATATTTCTCTCTGTGAGGGTTTATATTTATCTAATTTCAATCATATTAAAAAATCAAATTATAATTTTTTATTCTCTAGACAAATCACAAATATTTTTATGCGCTATCTAACTACAATATTAAAACAGTAAACAAAAGGAAAAGTCAAGAAGGAAAAAACAAAAAGAAGACTTACTGTTTGCATACGTGGTCACTGAAGTTGAAAGTGTAGAAGTGAGAAGTTAAACAGGAAAAAACAAAAATAAGACTTACTGTTTGCAATACGTATGTGAAAAGTTAAAAAGAGTATGTAAATTGGAGAAGTTAAAAAGACTTGAAAGAATTTAATCAGTGCTAAGTTTTTTTTTTCCAAAAAAAATCAAAAAAATTAAGAAATTAAAGTTCAGATATTGGAATTCTCACAAAATTTGTAGGTTAGAGATAGATATAAATGAATAGATAGATATAGATATAGATATTTATATTTGTTTTAAATTTTTTTTAATATATAAATTATTTGTTTTGGAAAAGGTACTGCAGTAATTATGAGAGAAGTCAAAAAGTCTTATGGGTTAAGAGAAGTTAATAAATGCTGAGGTTAATTTTTTTTTTTAAAAAAATTAAAAAATTAAAAAATTAAGATTGACATATTGGAACTTTCACAGGTTTGGGGGTTAAAAATCCTTTTTTAGTTAATATATAGTATAGATAAATTACTATCTCATATGGCACATTTTTCTAACCATCGGATATTAAGAGAAATCATATACCAATGATTATGAACGTGCCATTTGAAATGATAAACTAAACGTAATATAAAAAGATAATAAATATAGCATTATTGAATTGAAACAGGACCATCACATATACGCACGCTAGAGTTTCTGTACTTTGTTAGTAGCAGATCTAAATTCTGTTGGTACCTGAAGCCGTACCTCCTATGTCCATTACTCTTCATAACGTCCCTTTGGTTTCCACATTCATCAGCTCTACTTATCTGAAATGCAAGCAAACTCATATGAAACCTTAAATATTCAACATATGTTTGGGAACAATAATAAGAGTATAAAAATACTGAATTTTCAAAAGTACCTCATCTTGAGATGCACTGCATTGTGTAGTATAATTCAGCAAATTCGAAACCACCTATCAGGCTATCACAGTTACAAAAGAAACTAATAACTATTTAGCTTTTCATCTCATGAATGCCAATCTAAATTAACTCCAATGATCTCCATCAAGTATGAGAAATCAATCACAGTAACCGTAGCTAAATTCAAAATAGCCAAACGTAAAAGGGACAAAAACAGAAGATTACAACAATGCTCTCTCTCTCTCTCTCCTTTGTTTGGTAGGTAACAAATGCTCTCAGTTAAAATTATGAATTTCACACACAATCCATTCTGGAAATGCATCGTCTTGATGACCTCTTCACCAATGTTGTCAAGTTTCTTATCAAGGACAACTTTCTGCTGCATGGAATTTAAGAATAGCCAACGCAATAAGCAAATCAACTATCACCACCTTTTACCAGACAAAGAAATAAGCTGCACAAATGAGAAAGACGAGATCAGAAAAAAAGGAGTACTAGCAACAGCATCTAGAGATTTTAAGGGCACCAAACTAACAGTCGTTTCTGTCTAGATCTCGTGAGCACTTAACAAAGAAAATCAAAGCACCCGTGTGCTTAGACAACAAACTATGAAGTCTTTTAGTACTTCATATATTCAACTGACTAAGATGAAAATGATGCAGTGAATCGAGGACGCTAATTCGAGGCTCTGAATGATAATTTGCTAAGGCTTCATATACAAGTTTTTATTTATTCTTACATTTCCTTTCTAGTGGCTCAATGTAGCTAATATGTCAAATTTTCAAGATCAACCAATTGAGCCAAGTTAACATCATAAATTTAAATGGTCAAGTCAAAATATATAAACAAAGGCCTCAGCTCCTCGAATAAATGTATAAACCACCTGCAGAGTAAAAACTTTACTTTGCAGTGCCTAAAAATCACTGAACATTAAAAAAATAGAATTTCAGTGAGAGTCCTGAGAAAGGAAAATCACCAACCTGACGAGCCACCTGCACCATCCGTCGGCTGTCCCTAGATGATTCATCTATCAAGCTAGCCTTCTGGGGTTCTGGAGCACCATTTTGTTTCTCTACGACTGCCCTCTTCTTTGCATTGCTCTTTCCAACAGAAGTGTTTTCATTAGGCTTGGTCGATAATTCTTTCTTGCGCTTCCTGCTGAATGTGTACTTGACAATCCTGTTGTTGTCAGCTTCACTGGAAGTTTCAATCATTGCTTCAGATGTTTTTGCATCTTTTGAATTAGAATCCTGCAGTAGTTTATTGTCCGTCTGGTTAGATTTATAACTTGGAGCCCTGGGACTCTCTGCAGCATCAACTCCCTGTTTTACCAACACAGCCTCATCTACTGGCCCTGTGTCCTTGAATGTGGTATTCCCAGTAAATCCAGATGCTATAACTGTGTTGATATGAGGAGTTACATCAGTAGATCCTGACATAGAAACATCAGTTTTAATTTTAGTCTCACTTTCCAAATTTGCCAGCTGGTCAGGAAGAGACCTACAATAGGTAGCAATAGCAGCCCTACATTTGACTTTTCTTTTCCTAACGCTTCTGCGAACAACGCTAAGAGCCTGATCTTTGTTTTGTTGCACTTTTTCTTCCAATCTGGAAGAATTTTCCATTGAAGTCTGGTTTTCGGCCTCACTATAAGGCAAAGTACAAGCTCCCTCACCAGATTTAACATTATCATTGTTTGAACAGGAAGATGTTTTGCAATGAGAAAGAACCGAGGATGGTCTATGAGGTTTTACAAGATTAGGATTTAACCTGCATGAAGTAGCTTTAGCTCTCCCATATCGAGTTTTCCTCCTCCGTATGTTGCGAACCTTGAAAGGTTGATCCCTGTAAGTGCAACTCTTAATGCACAACTTGTCTTCCACACGAGTTGGGTTTTTCATTCCATCTATATTTTCAATCTTGGGAGGTGGTACAGTACATATCTCTGTATTTTGTTCATTCACCTTGGTGATTGACTCACACTTTTTGATAAAGTGTTGATCATTGCCATTTCCAGACGAAGGCAAGTTTCCATCCAGCAAGTTCCTTTCAAATGCACGAACCCTCTGAGTGCATCCATTTTTGTACAACTCGGGTTCTTTGCTTTTCACAATTATGGAAGGAAAATTAGGGTTATCAACACATGAGTTCTCCAAATCTGACTTCAATGATTCACTTAGTTTTGCTGAATTACAGCATTTGCAATCCATATTTCTGTGATTGAAAGGTGTACGTTCATGACAAGGCCCATCTTGTTTTTCAGTTGATTTGTTCAGAGGCTGCATATGGTTGTTCTTCACCTTATCCAAGTGATTTTGGGCCTTTTTCAACTCTGCTCTAAGGTCTAATATTGTCTCTTCTGCTTCATCAAGCTGTGCTTTGAGCTCTTCAATCCTTTTTTGCTGACTCACGGAGTTAATTTCTGCTTCAATGGTCTGCAAAAATCGAAGAAATGTAACATTATCGCCACATGTGAGATTTTGGTTTTTAAAATGATTTTAGAACACTAATACAAGTCATGTGTCTTTTTATGCGTAGCATTCATAAGATGTGCATCCATACAAAATGCTTCTTGAATTGCATAATTACATTTTATTACAAATTTGCTCATACATAAACTCAAAAGAAGTGAGTGGCAAAGTGAAATAATCTGTGAACTAGACTATTTAACAATATACTCTTATTATATTGCTACATCCTTTCAACTCCTAAGAAGTTATCAAATCTAACATTTGATACCCATACCAGAATCCACTACCTAAAAGAATAAGATATAGCTTCAGACCTACTAAGGTGTATGCATAACTGTAATTGCTAGTGACAAAAAATGTACAATAATTCAAAGTTCCACAATACAGTTCTACAAATTTGAAACCTAACTTTTTAGCTCAGCTGAGGAGAGATTCTCATTTTTTAGTCTTCACTAAATTTAGACAAAGATGCTAAATCAGGTCTCAAGCAGTTTTCTTCAATGGCAAGCCTCCAAATTCAAGAATAACTGAAAAAATGCCCTTTTATTTTTCTATTATAGCTGACCTTTCTTCAAATTGGGTATCAATGACTTAGGAAAAACAACTGATTTTTGTTGCAAGTACAGGAAGACCAAGCAGGGATGATCTAGCTAATGAAACTTAACATCTTTGAGGAGGCCTATACAGACATTAATTGTTCTTGGGTTATGAAGTGATTATGTCTGGAAGCACATATTACATGCATTTTAGGTGACATTGTGTAGGTCCTTTATAAATTCTACTCTAACTCAACAGGACATAGTCTTGATAAGGTGGAGATGGTTACATGAATTCATTTTCCTCCAATTGCCTCTATTCGAGATGCCATTTTCATAAATTGGAGGAATAACTCAACTCAATCAGATTTAGTTCAAGGAAAAATGGAGGAATAACTCAACTCAATCAGATTTAGTTCAAGGAATATAACCATTTTTGATACAGTGGTTAGTGAAAACGAGGATTACAGAACAAGAGTGGTAGAAGCGGAACCTCTTGAAAAAATGACTGTCCTGCCTAATTTCGACCCTGAATTGCTCATCATAAGTAGCAACTACAATCCCAATTCAATTTAATTTTGGAAATCAAAACATCCATCAGCGAAAATCATTCCGCACCAAGCCTATACCATAAAATCACAAAAATTCGAGCCGAATAAAAGGCACACATATGTACACACAGAAATCGAAAAACCGTCACAAAACTACAAAATGCCCAATCAAATCAAGATAAAAGCAACTAACACACACATAACTGTATAAGTGTATATGAATTCCACACAAATATGATTTAATTTTAGAAAACAAAACATTCATCAACAAAATCAATCCTTACCAAGCCTACATCATAAAATCACACAAATTCAAGCCGAAAAGAAATTGAAAAACTGTGCCCAATCAAAATCAAGATAAAGAGCAACTAAACTACACACACATTTTGACCATTTCAAAATTACCTTAGAATCGAACGTCTGTTTGAAGCGAAGGAGCATTCGAAGAGCCTCGTCTTTTGCGGCACACAGATCGTGATGAAAGCGAAGAGCCTTACGCTCCGACACCATTACGCGAGCAGCTGCCTCCTTCGCCGTGTTCAGTATTATATCCGCGTAAGCCTTCTTCAACGCCACCATTTTCTATATAAACCCAAAACAACTCATCAAAATTCAAAATCAACAGGCAATGTTCCAAGATACAAAATACTCTGATTCACTAAATACAACGCAATTGATCAATTTCAAAAAAATAAAATTAAAAATGGTACAATAAATATATATATATATATATATATACATGTATGTATGTAAATGAGTTGTAGGCGGCGTGACGGTGGTGGAGGAAGAAGTAGGATTGGGCGGTTATTTGGTTACCTCGGCATCTTCCATGAGCATGATGTGATGAGTAGGCGTTAACTTTGGGTTCAGAGTCTCAGCCACCGACTGGGAAGAGGAAACAAGGGAAGGCTCCCACTTTTTTTATTTTAAATTTTATAGACTTGAAATTTTACGGCATTGATTGGTTTGTTCTGAGAGAGGAATTTTGGAGAAATTTTTTTAAAATTTTGTTTGACTTAGTGATTTAAAAAAAAAAATCTAAATCACTTTTTTTCTTTTACACATTAATCAATCCCTTTTTTTCTTGCACACTTCTACTCAATTATAACAATATATCAAATCATCTCAAACTCTCATAATCCAAAATTATTTTCAAAAAATACAATCAAACAAACCAAAAAAATTTCTAAACTCTTTCTCCAAGATTTAGATTGGGATTTGAAAAAAAAAAGAAGAAAAAAAAGAGTAGTACAGTATAAAAAGATAAAAATAAATTATAAAATGTCACATTTAAATTATGTCAAAAAATTATTTCTAAACAGAATTAATTTAGCCAAACAATTAGCTAAAAAATTAAAAAATTACGCTAAAAAAATTATTCTCAAACCCATAGTATTAAAATGGATAAATCACAATAAGTTGGTTTGGTAATTAGTTTTTTTAAAGTTATTTTTTGAATTTTTATAAAAAAGACCAATAAAAATAATAAAGAGAATAAGTTGATTTTTAGTGATATTTTTATTATTTTTCTTTATTCTCAATCAAACCCTAAATCACTTTCTTCAAAAAAAAAAAAAAATATTGACCTCACAAAGTTTATATAATTAAATTTAAGAGATTTTTAATTCACATAATATTTTGTCTTATTTTTATTAGTAATTCTTTAGTTGTGTATAAATTAAAAACACTACAAAAATTTAACTTTTTGCGACGGCAAAATGCCGTCGCAAATACTCAAAATATCGTCTCAAAAGTTTTTTTGCGATGGCAAATGACTTTTAACGACAGCAAGTGAGGTGTCACAACAAAAGGCGTGCTAAAAGGTTTTAGCGATGACACAATACCGTCGTCTTTTTTTTGCGACAGCAAAGTTGTCTTTTTGCGATGGAATTCTACCGTGGCCATTAATATGTAAAAATCTGAGATTTTTTGAAACGGCACTGTGTTGCCATCGCTAAAAGTGTTATTTGCGATGATAAAAATACCGTCACAAGAGTGTTTTATTGCAACGGGTAACCTACCGTCGCTAAAAGTTTATTTGAGACAGCACAATAACTCCGTCTCTAAAAGGTTATTTGCGATAGCAAATAATACCGAAAGGTTTTTTTTCAGTTGTTGCCAATATCTTTTGCGACGGCATTGCTTATGTCGCAAAAACAATGTGATTCTAATGTTTTTTGAGACGATGTGGTGCCGTCTCCAAAAAAAAAAAAAAAAAAAAAATTGCAATAAAATTATTAAAAATATAAAAATTACATGTATGAAATGAAAAATAACTAAAAAATAAACCGATAATTACATAACAATATAAAAATTCCAGTATAAAAATAACAATCCATCCATAATAAAAATATTCTTCCATTCATAACATTACATCAGCAAAATTAACCCACTACATAATGTTGCAAAATACATATACAATGTTTAAATACATAATGTTGTTCACAATTCAAAATAACGTAAATCAAAAACAAAAGTTTTCGTCATGATTCTTCCGTGGGTAACAAAAACAAAAGTTAATCGCAATCTTCACACGCATGCATTCCACAAGAAGCAAACTGCTACTGGGGAAATATCTGAAAACAAAAAATAAAAAAATTAATGACAATATAATTATGTGTTAATATTTTAATTACAAAAAAACGTAAAAAAATTAACTATTATATAATTACAAAGATAATTAAGTAAATAATTTTGGCTAGACAGAAATCTAGCTCTAACTCCCAAGCCGGGAACCCGATTCGAGCCCCGTCTTCTTCCACAAGTCTCTCGTGCCTAGGCGGTCGTGTGTGTCAAGTTTTGTGCTAATCCGACCCCGTTTGATGATTTTGGGGCGCCAACACCTCGAATTCAAGTTTCTTAAGGAACTAGTTTGCCTAGAGTGAAATCCGGCTCTAACTCCCAAATCGGGAACCCGATTGGAGTCTCGTCTTCTCCCACAAGTCTCTCGTGTTTAGGCGGTCGTGTGTGCCAAGTTTCGTGCCAAACCGACGCCGTTTGGTGATTTTGGAAAGTCAACACCTCGGATTCAAGTTTCTTAAGGAACTAGTTTGCCTAGAGTGAAATCCGACTCTAACTCTCAATCCGGGAACCCGATTGGAGTCTCATCTTCTCCCATAAGTTTCTCGTGCCTAGGCGGTCGTGTGTGCCAAGTTTTGTGCCAAACCGATGCCGTTTGGTGATTTTTGGGCGTCAATACCTCGAATTCAAGTTTTGAAGGAACTAGTTTGTCTAGAGTGAAATCCGCCCTTAACTCCTAAATCGGGAACCCGATTGAAGTCCCGCCTTCTCCCACAAGTCTCTCGTGCATAGGCGGTCGTGTGTGCCAAGTTTCGTTCCAAACCGACGCCGTTTGCTAATCCGACGTCGTTTGGTAATTTTGGGGCGTTAACACCTCGAATTCTAAGTTTCTTAAGAAACTAATTTGCCTATAATGAAATCTAACCCTAACTCCCAAACTGGACACCCGATTCGAGTCCCGTCTTCTCCCATAAGTCTCTCGTGCTTAGGCGGTTGTGTGTGCCAAGTTTCCTGCTATCAATGGAAAATCCTCTGTCTTTTTTCTAATTATGGAATTAGCCTCTATCATATTTGGCTGTGTATAGTTAATGTATGGTTATTATTAGCTTAGAATGCAAAGATACATTTTATACTTGATCTTCTAGTGGTGGTGTATATGGAGTCTCATCTCCTGCAACTGTCTGTTGGGACATGCATCCCACATCACATACGTGAAGCCCAAAAAATATATTAGCAGTAGGATAGAGGAAACCACTGATCTCTAGTCTTAATATATGACAAACTGAAAAAATGAAAATATTTTCACCTTGTTCCCTCAAATGAAGACTTCAATTTCAGAACGGAAACTGGCAAAGGTAGCCAATTAATGACTATTACTTATCTATTAGGATGCATTTAAATAACTTTTTTTCACTATTTACCTCAAAGTCTATTTGTCTTGACTCTTGACTACGGTCAAGAAACAAAATGTTAAAACCTTAACTATTCATTCAATTGTAATCCATTTTGCAGCACAATACATCTAAAAGCTCAAAAAACAGTTCATCCAAGGAATTTATTTTACTTTTAAATAAAACATAAGAAAACTAGAGTAAATTGATGTCTGGCCAGAGAAACCTATAATAAACTTGTTGAAAGGTGGGCTTGAATTACTTTTAAAACCAGTGTGTGCATACAAGCACATAGATGGTTTAACTTCGGTCTTGATCACCTGAAATATGAAGTGTGATTGATCTGTCATAACATGTTTGGGTTTCTATGGATTAACATGAAAAGATGGCTTACTTGGAGTGACACAAGAATATTTGAAACAACTTGTCCATAAGTATCGTGGAAATGAACAGCGAGCTTCTCCAAAGGTACAACATCAATAACAGCTTCAAGCATTGGAATAGCAGTGCCTGGGCAAAAAGAAAGGGGGGGTAAATAAATAGAAATAAGTGAAAGAGGGGGAAAAAAAACAATATGTACAATTCAGGAAATGATTGAAGGATTTATTAAACACAAGACTTTAGTTAATATACATATTTTATTTCAATTCTATAATTACTTTGATCATCCTTTACAATGGAGAAAAGTAAACAAACATGCACACTATTTGTTCAAATATACTGTTCCCGAATCCCATGGGAACATCAATTTACACATGTTTTTCTCAGTTCACACCCTCCTTTCATCGGATATCAACTACCGAAGAAAAAAGGGTTCAATTATCAATTACCAAACAAAAACCCATGGTTCAGCTATACCTTTGGTTCGGTAATTGATATCACAGTACATAAGAAAATCCACCAACAAAATAAAAACTTCTTTCAATCCTAATTTCCATATTAGGGGGAGTAAAAAAACAAGAAGAGGAAAGCAACAGTTGCCTCTTTATAAAATAAACAGTTTAATTAGTCAAATAAATGGAAAGCAAAGAGCAAAACAAAACATAAGAAAACCCACCAACATAAATATATATATATATATGCATACAAATTGACAACATGTACATTTGTCTCTTCACCTTTAAGTAGCCAAAAAATTCAATCAAAATTAGCCCCTTTTTTATAACTAGGTGTCGGCGCTCTTGACTAGTACTAGAACCTTGAAGTTAAAAAGGGAAAATATTTGCCTATAAACCACAGTCTACTATTTTAGTTATAAAGACAGAAAGCATAACAAATGATTCCACCAAAAACACAACCAAACCTTCAAACTGTGATTATTTCAGAATGTATCTCTTCTCTCATGGTTGGCCTTTTGGGGAAGGAAACTAGTCTCTCTCAAGTTATTGGCATATATAAGATGATGGTAATTAAGTGAAAAATAAGAGGCCCTAAAAAAAACCCCTTCTAATTATGATGATATAGTATAGGGAACAAACAATAGTTAAGAAGTATCGACATTCTTCTCATATTCTTCTCATAGTAATGCTATAGACTTAGAAAAATTTCACAGAAAAGTGTCCAAAAAAAGCCAATGTGACAGCATTGTGCTAGAATGAATGTACACACACTATGTAGTGTTGCTAGCATAGCATTCTGATCACTTGAATTGTTTTTAGACATGTAAAATTTTTCTTCTCCACAATATCCTTAGTCTATGGTGGAAACAAAGCCATAGTTAAGAAGTATCAATATACTTCACACAGTAATGCTACATCCTCAGAATGCAGTGTGGCAACATTGTGCCAGAATGAATGCAATGCTACTAGCATAACATTTCGAATACTCTTCTCCACAATATTGTGTAGGATATGGTGGAAACAAAGCCATAACCAATATACTTGACACAACAATGCTACAAGCTCAGAAAAAATTCATTAAAAAAGTGTCCAAAATGCAATGTGGCAGCAATGTGCCCTCGTGGATGCAATGTTGCCAAATTAGCATTTTGAACACTTTCCTGGGGAAAAAAAAAATAGTATAGCATGTTGACTACTTTCCTGGCAAGAGTTCTAACTTCTAATTCAAAGCATTTTTTGCTAGCAACAAGATGATTCAAAAAGAGGGAAAGAGAGGGACAAACCCATAAGGATGTTCAGCTAGGATCAAGGCATTTCTGATGATTTCAGCCCGGAGACGCTCCCTGGGTTCTCCCTCAGCATGTAACACACATTGTTGCAGAACGCAACACCCGCTTTTGTTAGTCGCAATTTCAAGACAGTTATCGGCTACCACAATCCAAAGGTGCTGTGCGGGAAGAAAAAAAAACACATTTTAAAGATTCACAATAGGGGTATTAATAACATCAATTAAAGAGAAGTATATGTTCTCACTTTTGAAACTGTTGAAAGCTCTGCTAGTGAGAACTATGAATTCCATATGCAAATAATATGTTTAAATTGCAATGTTGCTTCTAGGGTCACAAATTAGCCACATTTTCAACCATGAATTCATAGTTGTATATTGTAACTAGTGCAGACGGCACATGATCCTATGTCCCAAATTTCTCTGTCCCTCCTATCCTAAAATATTCACAGTTATTGAATTATGACTTCACAGTTAACGCCCCAAAGCATAACAAATGAATCCAACTAATAACAAATGAATCCAAATGAAATCAGAGTTGAGATTAGAAGTGTGGGCACTCTCACCTTCTAATCCATCAGGCCTCCATCACACAGGCCTCTGTCACACAAATCTGAATTGAGACTAGCATTTATTTACATTAAAAATATATATATATAATGGCAATTCCATAGAAAAGAGAAGATATATAGAATAGAACCTCTTCAACTGCCTTCTATCTAAGGCATTCTAATCCCAGTTTTCGATCCTTATCTGCCCAACCAAATCAACATTGTACCTATGTTAAGCAGATTATTAGAGATGGCTAATTGAAAACCCTAGGAGAAGATTCAAGATTGCAAACCCTAGGAGAAGAATCGATGGGAAGGAAGAGAATACGAAACTAAGATTGTAGACGGCGGTGCTCACCTTCGTAGACGATAGTGCTCACTATCGCCGGTGGTGACGATGGAGGTTCGAAATCGAGAGAGACAGAACTTCGAAATTGAGAGAGAACTTCAAAATCAAAATCAAAATTGCTCTGAAATGAATCTCTCGCCCCCCTCTCTGAAATGAATCGAAATCACTGAGGCGACGAGAGAGAGGGCGGTGAGGGAGCAGGTGTGGCGGCAGCAGTGGCGGTCGCCGGTGGCGGCACCAAAGGCGACGACGTAGGCAGAAGAGATAAAGAGAGAGGAGAGAGAGGAGAGAGAGAGAGTGAGAGGGAGTGCTAGGTTAGGGACTCTAGGGATTGGGGAGATCGTGAGAAAAAAATGGGGAATTGAGATAAAATTGTGGGAAAACGAAAAGAGTTTTTTTTTTCGTTAAAAAAAATATATATATTTATATATACTGTGCCATTTTGGGAACATAGTAAAAAGTCACGTTTTTGGACAAAAAGTCAAAAAAGTCATTTGGCAAGTGCTAAAAACGCAGCCCTAAAATTACAAATTAGGGCCTATGAAAAATAAATAAAAAAATAACTCTCTTATGTTGGGTAAGGGTATTTTGGTCATTTTAGTTTGATTTGACATCATAAATAAATATTAAACTAAAAAGCAAAAGTCAGCTTTTTACCAACTTTCCAAATCACTTCAAAAAAAGCCAAAAAACTTGATAAAAAGCCAAAAGCCAGCTTTTTACCAACTTCCCTTAATGAATTTATTTTTTTTATTTTTCATTTTTTTTAGTTAATGATTTTTTTTTTATTTTGCATTTTTTTTTTTAGATTTTTCATTAAAAATTTCTTTGTTTCATTTTTATTTTAATGAAAAAAAATTATTATTATTTTTTTATTTGGTAGAAGTAAGGGTAATATTTTAATGAAAAAATATTTTCTATTAAAATAAAGTTAATTTTTTGTGGTCAATGTTTTTTTTTTTTTTTTGGTTACTATAAATCAGGAACTAATTTTTTATGGTAGAGGAGATGGAACGGCAATAGTGGTGAACGTTGTGGTGGTGGTGATGGTGAAGGAGATTAGTGGTGAAGTTGTAGTAGTGGTAGAGGAGATGGAGTGGCGATGGTGGAGGAATGGTAATGGTAGTAGTAGTGGCAGTAGTAGTGGTGGTGGTGGATAAGAGGTGATAGTGGTGGTGATGGCGAAGGAGATTAGTGGTGAAGTTGTGGTAGTGATAGAGGAGATAGAGTAGCGGCAGTGGATGAGAGGTAATGGTAGTAGTAGCAGTGGTGGTAGTAGAGTGTGTCGATGGTGGTAGTAATGATAGTCATAAAAGTGGAGTGGCAGCAATGGTAGTAGTGGTAATAGTGGAATGACATTTGCAGTGGTGGTGAAGATGGTAGAGGAGATGGGTAGTGTGAGATAGGGTGGGCGCGGGTCGGTTGCGGCCATGGAACCTCCAATCTGCCATCTGTCCGCCAGATTGGCGGATTGGAGAAAATCAATCCGCATCCGTCCACCAATTTGACGGATGCGGATTGAGCGGATTAGCTGTTTGGCGGATGGATACGAATCGGTTTAGCGGTTTGAAATTTTATAAGTTTTCAACATAGTTTACCTCGTGCACTTTCTCAAAAAAAAAAAAAAAAAAAAAAAGTATTACAGTCAATGACTTAAAAAAAAGTATTACAATTACTGCATGTCTCATCCAAAGAAAGAAAATTTGAAACTTTAGAATATCACAATCACTGCATGCCTCATCCACATATTACAATCACAACATGCCTCATCCACATAAAGTATTACAATCTGTGATTCTTCAAATATAAAAACAATTCAAACCACAAAAACCATTGACAGAGCAATAGTAGAGATTGTATGTCTCTGTATTGTTACATTTATATATGTTTTGAAAACTAAAACCAACCAGCATATATATTATTTTCTATTTATTACTTTTAGAGTTAGATTTAAAAATCAAAAAATATAGATAAATAATACGTTTATTTTTTTCAATTAAAAAAATATATTCAAGTTGAAAACTTTTTTTCAATAGAATATTTGAATTTTTTTTCAATTGAAAACACAAACAAAATATTTAAACAAATTGAAAATACAAAATCTTAAAAATTACTAAGGGTACTCGCAGTTTGGCGGTTCGGTTGCAGCCAAAGGAACCTCAAATCTGCCATTCGTCCGCCAAATTGGCGGATTGGAGAAAATCAATCAGCAACCGTCCGCTTATCATCACGCATTCGTCCAAAATGCGGCGGATCGGTTCAGTTCAGTCGGTTTTGACGGATCGGTATATCCGCTGCTCACTCCTAGTGTGAAAGAGATGAATGAGAGACAGATAGAGAGATAAAGAGACAGAGAGATAGAGACAGAGTAATAAACGAGAGAGAGACAAAGTGGTTGCTAAAAGTGCATTTTCTTGTAGTGTCTTAATAAATTAAGAGGGAACTTGGTAAATAGAGAAGAGAAGAAGGGGAGAGTGAGAAAGGCGAACACAATGAATGAGAGAGAGACAGACAGACAAATAGATGAGCAGACAGAGAGAGAAAGAGAGAGACAAGAGTGACGAGTGAGAGACAAAGACAGAGAAAGAAAGAGACAAAGAGAGACATAAAAAGAGAGAGGAACAAGAGATGAATGAGAGATAGACAAAAAGAGAGAGAAAAATAACAAAAACAGATGAACGATAGAGAGACATAGAAAAAGAGAAAGATAGAAAGAAGAGAAATGAGTGAGAGAGACAGAGAGATAGAGATAAAAAAATGAGAGATAGAGATAAGAGAGATAAGTGAGAAAGACATAGAGAGAAGACAGATGAGAGAGATAGAGAGAAGAGAAATGAGCAAAGAGAGAAAGAGAAACAGATAGATAGACAGATAGAAAAAGAAGATAAAAGAGAAAAGTAATGAGTACGAGAGAGAAAGAGAAAAAAGAGAGATAGGAATATGAAAAATTGGGTAAAAAGAGATAGACAAAGAGAGGGATAGAGAAAGAGCGAAAACAAATAAATGAGAGAGAGATGAGCGAAAGAGCGAGAGAGATAAAGAGAAGAGAGATAGAGAGAGAAAAGAGATGAGAGAGATAGAGAGAAGAGAGATGGGCTAGAGACACAAAGAGAAAGAACGAGAGAGAGAGAGAGAGATAGACAGACAGACAGACAGAGAAGAGTAATGAGTGAAAGAGAGAAAGAGAAGAGACACAGAGACATAGAGAGAAAGAGAGAGACAGACAGACAGACAGAGAAGAGTGATGAGTGAGAGAGAGAAAGAGAAGAGAGACAAAGACACATAGAGAGAGAGAGAGAGAAGAGTGATGAATGAGAGAGAAAGAGAAGAGAGATAGAGACAGAGACAGAGAGATAGGAAGATGAAAAAATGGGTGAAAAGAGAAATGTTCAAAAAAGTAAAACGATGTCGTTTTTTTTTTTTGTGACAGAAAATACCGTTGCATTTATTTAAACCATTTTGTGACTATATATATATGAAGCCGTCTCAAAACCACAATATATATATATATATATTTTACTCTTTTTTTTTGCAACGGTACCTATTACAGTCGCAAAAAACTCTTTTTTTTTTTTTTTGTGATTGCAGCTGGTGCCGTCGCAATAACTTTATTTTTTTGCGACAGCAATATCTGCCGTTACAAATGCTCTATTTTTTTTTGCAACAACAATTTCTGTTTTCACAAATACTCTTATTTTTCGCAACAACATTTTATGTCGTCGCAAATACTATACTTTTTGCGACGGCAAGTTGTGCCGTCTCAAAAAGTCACATTTTTTGCGACGGCAAATGTGCCGTCGCAAAAAGTTCCGTCTTTTAAGCCCCATTTTCTTGTAGTGAAAGTCATATTGTAATATTTTTTACAATGAAATGCATATTTTATTCTTATTTATAGTAGTTTTTACACACAATTTGCATTAATTTTGTTCATTTTATTTTTATTAAAATTGAAGTCAATGTAACCCCATCAAACTTACAGAAGTTACTGTGTTTTTCAAATTTCAAGGGCGATTTGTGTAATTTTAGCTATTAAAATCTGTGTAGAAAAGTTATTTTTATATTATTTTTATTGTGATTTGAGGTGCATTTAAATACATTTCAACAAAAAAATAAAATTACACCCCTCTTTTAACAAATAGATGATTTTAGGGAAAATCGGTTTAAGGTCCCTATCCAACTTTTAGTAATGGATTAGGTCCACAATGTGTTCTTTTGTAGCCTAAGGTCCCTCAATGTTATTTTAGAGTGTAAAATACCTGTCTTACCCTTATTTATAATATACGTTGCTTTGAATTTGGCAGCTAAAGATCTTATTGATATTTTGTGGGAGATTACGTGAGGATGAACTTGACGATTCAGATTTTTGTGGAGATTTTCTAGGGTTTTTGTAGGTGTTGAAATCCTGTTCGTTGTTTGTAGGTGTTGAAATCCTATACGAGTTGAAATCATGTTCGTTATTTGTAGATGTTGATCGATCGTGTAGGAGTTGAAATCTGGTTCATTGTGTTTGATTTGATTTCATGTAGAGTTGAATTAGATAAGTTTTCAATTTTTGATTTGATTTGATCGTGTAGGTGTTGAATTAGGTTTTTGTTTTTAGTTTTGATCAATGTGAGAGAGACGAACTCAGTGTTGTTGTTTTTGATTTTTGAAGTTAATTTTTCATTATCTGTTATTGATGAATTTTCGATGGAGTTGATTTTGATTTTTTGAGTTGCTTTTTCATTCTCTGTCAACATGGTTATGAGTTGTTTTTTGGTGCTCTGTTTTTTTACGTTTTTGTGCTCTGTTTTTTGTTCACTTTGCATTTTTTGTGTAGTGCAGAGAAAATTGCAGGTTTGTTACTATAATTGAACTCAAATCACAGAGAAAATTGTAAACTTGTAGTGCAGTGAAAATCACAGAGAAAATTGTAAGTAGGCAGAGAAATTTACAGATGTAGCAATAGAGTAGTAAGTGTTTTGTTTTGTTTTTTTTTTTTTTAATTTTTTGAATTGAATGTTTTGTGAACATAACAGATCTTCTCTGTGATTTTTTTATGTGCTTGTGTTTGATATATTTTTGTCTCTTGATGTTAATGTGTTTTTGTTTTTGTTATATTGAAAGTGAATATGAGTTCACAAATTTCTCTGGACTTTTCTTTGTAGTCCAGAGAAAATCATATGATTGTATTACAAATGATAAGTATTACAAATTTCTCTGGACTTATATGTTGTGTTACAAGGTAGCAACATAAACATGACAGAGAAAATTACACAACAGAGAAATTTTGAGGAAATGGAGCATTAAACAAAATAAATATGCCAGAGAAAATTAGACACAAGACATAAACATATTGTGGCCAGAGAAAATTATAAATGCTGCCAGAGAAAATTAGACACACAAGTAAGAAAAGTAATTTGGCCAGAGAAAATTATAAATGCCAGAGAAAATTAGCCACACCAATAGAGTAGTAAGCCACAGATAATTTGCTTGAGAAAATAATGCAGAAACATAAGCATGCCAGATAAAATTACACAATAGAGAAACACAAATGTAACAAGCCAGAGAAATTTACAAAAACAAGAACACAAGAAGCTTCAATAAGAAGCCCCAAATGCATAGAAAGCAGTTCAATTTTGACAGTTGGAAGGAAAGCAACCCATCATCAGTTGGAAGCAAAGAAATTCTGGACTTCCAAAGAATTTCTCTGGATTCAACCCAGAGAAAATTTTCTCTGGTCCAGAATTTCTCTGGAATGATAAAACTCTGATTTGATCAATTTGTCATTGGTTTTGCTGCTGCTGATTCAATCACAATTTCCTGCACAAACAAATTAATAGTTCTTCTATGAGTTTGTGATAGATTTTCTTTAAACTTAATGGCATGAATTTCTCTGGGTTGAATCCAGAGAAAATTCAAATTTCTCTGGATCACTTTCTCTGGGTTGAATTTCTCTGGGTTGAATCCAGAGAAAATTCAAATTTCTCTGGATCACTTTCTCTGGGTTGAATTTCTCTGGGTTGAATCCAGAGAAAATTCAAATTTCTCTGAACCTGAAGATATTATATTCAACACTGGATATATATATATATATGTGCTGACATTGTATATATATATATGTATGTATCATATATATATATATATATATATATATGTTTGCAACCATAGATAAGATAACTAAGAGTGACTGTTTGATTATGGTTGCAAATGGTCTTAATTGATTAATTATGATATATATACTAGTCAAGACAGTAAGCAACAGATTGTATATATATATATATGTATGTATCATATATATATATATATATACATCTATCAACTCCACTCCACTCTGTTTGTTTACCCAGAAAATCAAATTTGCCAAACTTAGTACTTTTGTTTTGCTGAATTTGTTTTCGTACTCGCCGGAAAATACCCCCAGTACCAGCATGACAAAAGAGAATATCCAACAGACGTAGGGTATTTTGGTCCAAGAAATTGATAAAATGAGCTGGTATTTTGGTTAGGGACCTGAGGCAGTATTAGATTTTGTAATGTCCTTTATGCAGAAAATTATTATTATTAGGGAGCTTAAAAAAAAAACCCCATGATTTTATTGGGAACTATGCTCTTAGACTTTTGTTTTTTGTTTTTTTGTTTTTTCTTTAATGTATTGAGAATTTTATTGAATTTTTAGAAGCAACTTGGAATATTTGCTCATATTGGGTTGATATGTTCAACTTGGAATATTGATAATTCCACAGGCGGTAATTTTGTTTTTTTGAATATTTTCTTCCTCTATACAATGCTATATTTATGATTTCATAGGAGAGTAAAAAATTAAATTTTAGAATTTTCACTTGTTTCTTTAATTTTTTACTTTAAAAACTTAATATAATTATTTTTACCATGACCTCTAAAAAATGTGTACAGTACGAAATGAATTACTGTTAATAATTTACCAAAGGAAAAGGTTTTATTATGAACAATGTTAGGAATTTTAAAGAAATTAGTAAATATTCTACAAAATATTTGATAATTAATTTTGGATTTCTAGTATTTTTGTTTTATTACACAAGCATCCATAATTTTGGTTTGAATTATCAATTTTGTTTTTTCTGCCAACAAATTACGCTGGAGTTGGAGACTTTGGCTTGGTGGTTTGGCTTCTTTTCTTTTTTTTTTTTTAAATTTAAATATTTTCATGTTTTTTTTTTAATATATGTTAAATATTTTACGTTGTATTTTTTTAAAAAAATAATAATAAAAAGAATAAGAATCCTAAAAAATTTATTAAAATTTTTACCTAATATGTAAGACTCAAGTGTGCTTGGATTTGGGTTGGGACTAAAAAAACACAAAAAAATAAAAGAGGTTAAATAAGTTAATAAGATCATTCAAATCATAATCATTTTACTTTTTTCGTACAAAAAAAGGTCAAAAAATTCTTCCCAAAACAAACTGAGGTTGTTTTAAGAAGTTGGTTAAAAGCTGACCGTTTGACTTTTTTTATTTTTATTTAAAAAAAAAAATGTATATGAAAGTAGGGAGGTGATGTAATCTAAAATAGACTAAAAGGCTTTTAGCTATGTTCCCAAAAGAGTCATAAATTAGCCAAAAAGCTAAAAAGTCAAGCCAAATTTTTTTTTCTCAAACCCTAGTATGTAATTTTTTTTTTAATTTACTAATATTTCTATTTTAAAAGACAAAAAAAAGGGGTTAATTACAAAAAAAACTCAAGATTTTACGTATTTTTCACTTTAAATCCCAATATTTCAATTTCGATAAATTAAATCTTAAAATTCCATCCGTATTTCAATCTACCCTATCCATCCATTTCCGTCTGTGTAAAATAACAGAGGGGGGTTTAAAGTGAAAAATATGTGAGACTTTAGATTTATTTTGGGAATTGGGGTCACTGCTGTGGCAAACGCACAGCAGTGACTGTTGTGCTTCATTTTGTGATGCATTATGGGATTATTTTTATGATCTGAACCGTCATTTTGTAGGGTTTGTTGAGTACTTCAAGCCTACCAAAAATCATATTAATCAGATACCAATAACTATATGATTGATAACCAAAAAAACAAACAAGAAGTTTTTCTTTTGAAAAATAGTATAAAAATATTCAATTCGATCATATAGTTGTTGATATCCGATTAATATAATTTTTGGTAGGCTTTAAGTACTCAACAAATCCTACAAAATGAACGGT
Source organism: Camellia sinensis (assembly GCF_055761805.1). Lineage (NCBI taxonomy): Eukaryota > Viridiplantae > Streptophyta > Magnoliopsida > Ericales > Theaceae > Camellia > Camellia sinensis. The sequence goes on along the minus strand of NC_138961.1, from coordinate 242,481,369 downwards.
TCAAATCATAAAAATAAACTCATAATACATCACAAAATAAAGCACAACAGTCACTGCTGTGCGTTTGCCACAGCAGTGACCCCAAGTTCTTTATTTTGTAGTTAAGGCATTGCTTGTCATTTTTTAAAAAAATCAAAAAGTCAAAAAGTCACTTTCTTATTTAGCTCACATCATCTTATTTAAGTCGCATTACCTCTCTAATACATCACTTCAAATCCAACCCACACCCAACCCATATTTCACAAAAAGTTAAAAAGTGTACTTTTTTAAATCATTCCAAACCACCCTTAACTATTTTTTACTTCTGGTGATTTTAATTTTTAAAAAAAATGGTTAATTATACAAAAAAAACTCAAGATTTCGCTTGTTTTTCATTTTAAACCTCAGTATTTTTCATTTTAAATCTCATCCATTATCTTAAATAGACAAAGATGGCAGTAGAGAGCACATTAAAACACGTATGAAATTTTATAGTTTAATTTATTAAAATTTAAAATAAAAAATACGTAAAATCTTTAAAAAGAAAATTGTAATTAACCCCAAAAAAATTGTGGTTGAATTGGTGATTCTGTATGAAGTTGGCTTCGGTTGGGGCAGTTTTTTTATTTGATAATGACAAGAAATAATAGTTTAGGTAGGCGACGCTGAAGCTCAAAAAAAAAAAAAAAGTAGACGACGCCGTGGAATATGAGAATTTTTTCTCAGTGACGTTAGAGATTTAAAATTTTTATTAAATGTGAAATTTATATAATATGGGTTTTATATAAATTTTATATTTATATGAGATATTTGATATAAATTTTGATAAAATTTTTAGAATATCTAATATTTTTGATTTTTTCTTATGAACTGGGTTGTCATGGCAAAATTTATTTTATTTTTAATTTTTATCCATACGGTTAGACCTACGTTCTATGTAAATATTTAGAGTAAATTATAAATACACTTCATGAAATTTGTTTAAAATATGAATTGTCATTTGTGATTTAGAAAATTACAAATATCTCTCTGTCAGAATTTTTTATTTAATAGAATTAATTGAAAAAATAAAACTTCTAACTGTTCACCTATACAATAACAAAATTATCTGAATTGTTAATTGAAATAAAATTTTAACATTATTAAAAATTATTAATTAATTTGATAATTTATTAATAAAATAATCTATTTATTAATTAATTTGATAATTTATTAATAAAATAACCTATTTATTATAAAATTAAATACTTTAGAGGCGTACTGTAATTTTTAGAACTAAATGAAATAATTTATAATTTAAATAAATCTCAAATAGTATATTTGTAATTTACCTAAATATTTAATATAATATTTTTTAGCGGGGCCAGTTTTCATTTCTATTTCTCTTCAATAAAAGCGAAGTGAGAGAAAGGGATCGAGTGGGGCCCACGGAGAATTTTAGCAGACGAGGAGTCGTTCAAACGCGCGGGGTCCCGGGAAGTTATTTTCAATTTTTAAGGGTTGATTTGGGGTGTTCTAAAAAAGTGTACTTTTTGTCTTTTTACGAAAAGATGTGCAGAAAAGTAGAGAGGGGATGTGATGGAAAAAAGATAAAAAGATAAAAAGATGGATTATATAGTAGATGCCAAACCAAGCCTAAGTTTTGAAACGACATCATCCTCGTATAGGTGTCGTTTGGTAACACTAATTTGTCTAAAAAATATAAACTTAAAAAATATGTTTTTATTTTGAGTTTTAAGTTTTTTTTTTTTTTACCACCTAACACTGACCATCACCCGTCATCATTTTCCACCACCGTCTTCCACCGCCACTACTCACCCCCACCCCCACAACCACCTGCCATCACCACTCACCACCCACCTGCCACCCCTCGTCGCCGTCACCACCCACCACCCACCTGCCATCCACCCACCACCCGCCACCACCACTCACCGCCCGCGACCACCACCCGCGACCACCACTCACCACCACCTGCCACCATCCGCCACCCACTACCACCAGCCACCTATCACCCACTCGCCATCACCACCCACCACCTACCACCCACCACTACCACCACCCACTTGTTACCACCTATCACTCGCCATCGTCACTCACCCGCCCGCCACCACTACCCCCCGCCACCTACCCGCCACCACCCACCATCACCACCACCCGCTACCACCACCTACTCGCTACCACCCACCATCCGACACCGTCACCCACCTAGCCACCACCACCACCACCCGCCACCACCCACCATCACCAGCCATCCGCCACCCTCCTGCCACCACCACCCACCACTCGCTACCACCCACCTATCCACCCACCACCACCACCACCACCACCACCACCCGCCATCTGCGCACCCACCTACCACCCGCCGCCACCACCACCACCACCACCATCCGCCACCGTCACCCACCCACCCACCCATCACCACTACCCACCGTCACCACTTTCCACTACCATCTTCCACTGCCACCATCACCCACCCACCCACCACCACCACCACCACCCACCATCACCCACCCACCCACCACCACCACCCACCATCACCCGCTACCCACCATCCACCGTCACCACTTTCTACCATCGTCTTCCTCCGCCACTTGCCACCACTTGTCATTTCTCACTCTTTTTTATATTTTTAAATTTTTTAAAATATTTTGTCAATTACCAAACGCGTTTATAGTTTATGTTTTTCAAAAAATAAACAAAAACCAGTTTATAAAATCTTTGTAAATATAAACTAAAAACGTAAACGTTACCAAACAGACCCCTAGTGTTTTGTAATTCCCATTTTCCAACCCATTTTGGGTCGTGTTGAATTCGGATAGGTTCAACCCGCTTTCCATCAGGTCAACAGGATAGAATTAGGAGAAGATTAGGGTAGAATTAGGAGAAGCTTATGGAGGTTATCGTTCTCATGTTTTTGTAAAAATTAGTGTTTATTATAGAACTTTAAAAATATATATATTATTTTATACATAAAATAGTCTCTTAATATAAAAATATATATATGTCATATTTCTTCCATCTTGAATTCTCTTTTTATTTTATACTATACCAAAAATTTTTTTTCATCTTATTAGAAATTACTTCTGTGTGAGTGAATTTTCGACCACACTGCCAACTCAGTATTCAGCTGGAGAACACTGACAGAATAGATGGCGCTTGATTGACCTCCAACAAAAAGAAGAGATTACGGCTGTGGTTCGTCCACCTGGGGCACTCCGACGATCAAGTCGGTTATCTCTCAAAGATAGCAAAAGTCTTAACTCACTATTCAGAGCATTAAAAAAGCATACCTTAGACCTATGGAGGTGCTTCTCTTTTATAGCCAATACTTACCTAATCCCAATAGAAGCCTAGCTTCAACGGATTTTGGATTACTACTAATCTTGGACTCTTAGTAGGACTGAGATAAACTCTCTAAGAGTCTTATCTTTACCCAAACTGAAATCATCTCTCATTCTAGGACTCTTGTCCCATATCTGCTTATCCCGGATTCCGGTATCTTCGCAGATAACCTCGGCCTAGCCAAGATGATCTCGGCGTCATGACCAGGACACGTGACACCTCGGCTGACACTTCGGTGTCACCTCGGCCATATGTTGTCATTCAAAAATTATGTCCCCACAACTGCCCCTAAGTTTTATTACCTCGGCATCTTGAGGTGATGGAACCTATAGCATTCCTTCCTTTAATCATGATTCTGGTTTAACTTCAACTTGTAAATTTTTCTTAAAATTTCAACAAGTGTTAAACATGACCTCGGTTTAATTTCAACTTGTAAATTTAAATTTCAACAAGTGTTAAACATGACCTCAGTTTAACTTCAACTTTTAAATTTTCTTAAATTTTAACAAGTGTTAAACATGACCTCAGTTTAAGTTCAACTTGTAAATTTTTCTTAAATTTCAACAAGTGTTAAACATGACCTCAGTTTAACTTCAACTTGTAAATTTTTCTTAAAAATTTCAACAAGTGTTAAACATGATCTCGGTTTAACTTCAACTTGTAAATTTTTCTTTAAAATTTCAACAAGTGTTAAACATGATCTCGGTTTAATTTCAACTTGTAAATTTTTAAAATTTCAACAAGTGTTAAACATGTCCTCGATTTAACTTCAACTTGTAGATTTTTCTTAAAATTTCAACAAGTGTTAAACATGACATCGGCTTAACTTCAACTTGTAAATTTTTAAAATTTCAACAAGTGTTAAACATGTCATCGGTTTAACTTCAACTTGTAAATTTTTAAAATTTCAACAAGTGTTAAACATGTCTTCGCTTTAACTTCAACTTGTAAATTTTTTTTTAAAATTTCAATAAGTGTTAAACATGACCTCGGTTTAACTTCAACTTATAAATTTTTAAAATTTTCACAAGTGTTAAACATGTCATCGGTTTAACTTCAACTTGTAAATTTTTAAAATTTCAACAAGTGTTAAACCTACCTTAGCTTGTAAATTCTAACTCCCAAGCATCATTCTCCAGCCCTCTTTGATTCTCCAACGGGTAAAGATAAACTCTCTAAGAGCTTTATCCTTATCTAAGTTGAGATCCTTCTTCATTTTAGGACTCTTGTCCCTTATCTGCTTATCCCGGATTCCGATATCTTCGGAGATCTCCTCGGCCTAGCTGAGATCCCCTCGGCGTCACGACCAGGACACATGGCATCTCGGCTGACACGTCGGCGTCACCTCGGCCACGTGTTGGTACTTAGAAAATATATCCACACAACTGCCCCCTAGGTTCTATTACCTCGGCATCCTGCTATGATAAAACCTATACGAGTTCTACCTTTTATAACGTCGGCTAAGATCGCTTCTTTATTCATCGCCGAAGTAAAAACTCGTTGACTCAGTTTGACCAAGACCTATAGTCTGCTCTTTATTAATGCTTTAGAACCACCAATCAGGGTTGTTCAAATTTCTCAGCCGAGATCCTTCTCTAGGCCGACATGTCTTCTACAGAACATGAATTCCAAGAGCTCCTTCATGCGTATGAGCTGTTATGCATAGTAACTCAACCGTTTAGGACACGCGTCTACCCCTTACTAGATCGTACCTGTTACGTGCCTGTAAGTCGAATTTTTCTTGCGTGCGCCATCTGACGCATATGCTCTTTTAGGCACATTAATGGCCTCTTTGCCGCCGTTTTTGCGTTTTAACAAAACTTCCTTCCTCCCCCCGTCTTTTCACTTTTCACCATTGTTTCCGAAGCTTTTTCTCTCTCTATTTTTTTTTTCCCAAAGATATGCCATTGTTCAAGCTTTCCTAGCTCTGCAACTTGTTGTATTCATCTCTTCCAGCGTGCTTTTCACCACTTTGTCGCTTTTGCAACCGCTGTCTAACTTCGGCGATCCTCACACCGGCTTCACTTTGTCTGGTAAGCCATTGTTCCTCTTGGTTTCAGTTTCTGAGAAAGCTTTTCCTTATTAGCTGTTGTTATTGTTGTTTTGCTCAAGTTCTTGATTCATAAATCACGTATTTGAGCACATTACGATTTTGCTTTTGCCCAATTTATGTCCTGAATACACATATTGCTCACAAATTTGTTCATTGTTGCCACTGTTCTTGGCCTCACACCTTTGCGCACACTTCATCGTAGTGTTCTTGATAGTTCATCATTGTTCTTGATTTTGAAACACGTTCTTGTTTTCTGTTTTCTATGTTGTTTTCAGATTCTTGCCCTCAATCATTGTTTCTATAGATTTTAGGCTTGGGATTTGCTTAGAACACACGAATCTTAGGGAAAACTGAAACGAATCCCCCTCTGATCCTTACGAATTCTTACCCCAGCGTGAATCTTAGGTTTTGCCGAGGTCTTCTGAATCTTTATTTCCAATTCGTACACTGTCTCCCTAAGCCGACGTCATGGGTATGTGGAGGCATAGGGTTAACACCCCGACCAAGTTAGAATACTTTAGCCGAGAGTTTTCTATCCCTGCTGACGTCCATCTGAGGTTGGCTGGGGAGGATGACTCTATCATGCCCACAACTGATTTTATGCCCTTCCCTGTTGTAGCTTTTATCGAGTGCGGACTTAGGCTCCCACTTGACATCTTATTCCGTGAGATAATCCACTACTATAAGTTGAACCCAATGCAGCTTGCCATCAACTCCTACCGAGTCATAAATGGTATAATAGCCTTAGCCAAACAGGAAAATTCTAGGGTTACCTTAGCCGACATCCAGTACTGCTACACCATGTGTGGCCTCAAAAAAGATACAGGCTATATTTACTACCTCAAACCAAGGTCCATAGAGTACAAAATTGTTGCCGACCTCCCAGACTCCAATAAGGGAGCTGGGGATGATTACTTCATTACCTCGGGGAACTGGGAGTTTGCTCTAGACGAGGACCTCCACCTCTACCCTCTTCCTCGAACAGTCTTTATAGAGGGTGATGGTAAGAGCCTAGTGTTTGTACTTACTCATTTTCAAAGTCTTCAATACTCCGTTTGTTTCTAATATCTGTTTTTCTTGCAGCTCTTCCCCAACCAGAAAAAGGCTTCCGCAAGTCATTTTTCCACAGCAAGGGTTTAAAGAAACTACTGGATTTGCTAGTCCACAAACGCAGAGCCCCTTTAGTCCTTAATTTCATCCCATCCTATAAATCAGTTCTCCCCGACGTCCCAAAGAGGAAGAAAAGCCAATTTCCCCCTTCTGCCACAACTCTTCAAGCTGCCTCTACATCTCGGCCAAATCAAGGATCGACCTCTGATCCAGCAGAGCAGCCGTCAACCTCGACTCCATATCTGATCCCACCATCTCAACACCAACGTCAGCGATGAACTGTTTTGGCTGCCGAGATGGGCTGCCAGAAAGCAGTAGCTAAGGACCTCTTGGCCAACATCTCGACCACTGTTAACGCTGAACCAGCACCATCTCAGCCAAAGTCGAAACAAAAAAGGATAAAAAAGGCTCAGCCCAAGGCAACGGTGACTCAGATTGATACTGAGGACACCTTGCCAATTTTCAAATTGGCTTCGAGCGAGAAAACCCCTTCTGCTGCTGAGAAGAGGTCCGCCGAGGCCCAACCGTCCGAATCCACTCGGTCAAAGAGGCTGAGGTCCGAATCTGTAACAGCTTCAGGCTCCATGAAGTCTAGTTCCTCTTGGGCCCCCCAAATTACACTGGAGGATAGGCCAGTCAGAGCTAGCGATAGTGCCGATGACGTTAATGTCGGCGTCGCTCTTAGTACCACTTTGTGCCTCCCTGGAGATCTCGACCGAAACGCCGAGATGAGCGAGCATGAAAACTTTGCTTTGATGCTCCAACGCTCTGTTCAAGTAAGTCTTCACACTTGGTGTCTTTCTTTTCTTCCTTATACTTAAAAAATTTTCTAATAACTTTTGTTTTGTCTATTTTCTTCAGGCAATCCATCACGCCCACTCATTCTCAATGCAATCTTTTGAGACAAGGAAGGTGTTGGCCGACAAGACTAGGGAGGCTACTAGTCTGTAGAAGACCAACAAAAACTTGCAATAAAAAATAAAGACTCTGGCAGACCAGGCCGAGGCTGCTGTCAAAGCTAAGGATGATGCTGAGGAAAAAACGGAGGCTGCTGAGGCTATTAAAAATGTTCTTGAGGCCCAGAAAAAAGAGGTCGAAGAAAAGACGGTCGAGGCCCAGAAGGAGCTGCAGGATGCCTTGGCCACAAAGGACGCTGAGCTCAAGGCTGCCGATGAGAAGGGATACAATGAGGGGGTGGCCGACATCACGGCGGATTACGAGAAACAGGTGAAACAGGCATGTAACAAGGGTTTCATCCTTGGTTGGATGACTTTGCTGAAAAAGCTCGAAATCCCTGAGAACTCCCCCCTCAGGAACACCGACGTCCTTCCTCTTCTATTCCCCCCAACTTCAACCCAATCCGACGACGATTCTGAGTCTGAAGAAGAGGGTTTGGTGAGGAAGTCAAAGGAAACTGCTGGGGCCAAGTCCCCTACTCCAAATGAGCAAGTCCTGGATTTGATTCAAGACGATGAGGGTGAGGAGGTTCCCAAGAATGCAACTCTTGAGAAGGCATCATCGAACGTGCCTCTCGCCGACAAGAGCCTCGATCAATCCCTTCAAGAAATAGATGTCGAGGTTGCGGCTGAGAAGGCTGCCGAGATGTCCTCCCAGCAGTCTCCTGAACTTCAAACCCAACCCTCTGGTGTTTCCGAGGAGTCTTAATTTTGATGTCCTTTTCCTTTGTATTTTGTACTTTTTGTTTTTCTTCTTTTTGGAACAATTTAAGCCTTGGCCGACATGTCATCTTTTGAATGTTAATACAACTTCATTTCTTGAATGATTGTATCTTTGTCTTCTTTTTACTGCTCTTGTATGATTCCATACTTAGAGTATTTCGCATATCTTCAATGCACACTTTAACTGTGTAATTTTCTCGGGATAAAATACCTTGCGTATCTTTAATGCACACTTTAATATTGGCAAGTACATAAGTACTCAGTTTAATACAACCTTGGCCTTAACTTGTAAATTTTTCACAAATTTCAACAAGTGTTAGACATAACCTTAGTTTAACTTCAACTTGTAAATTTTTCACAAATTTCAACAAGTGTTAAACGTGATCTCGGTTTAACTTCAACTTGTAAATTTTTTAAAATTTCAACAAGTGTCAAGCATGACCTCGGTTTAACTTCAACTTGTAAATTTTTTATAAATTTCAACAAGCGTTAAACATTATCTTGGTCTAACTTCAACTTGTAAATTTTTCACAAATTTTAACAAGTATTAAACATGATCTCAGTTTAACTTCAACTTGTACATTTTTCACAAATTTCAACAAGTGTCAAACATGATCTCGGTTTAACTTCAACTTGTAAATTTTTCATAAATTTCAACAAGTGTTAAACATCATTTCGATTTAACTTCAACTTGTAAATTTTTTACAAATTTCAATAAGTGTTAAACATCATTTTGGTTTAATTTCAACTTGTAAATTTTTTAAAATTTCAACAAGTGTCAAACATGACCTCGGTTTAACTTCAACTTGTAAATTTTTCACAAATTTCAACAAGTGTTAAACATGATCTTGGTCTAACTTTAATTTGTAAATTTTTTACAAATTTCAATAAGTGTTAAACATGATCTCGGTTTAACTTCAACTTGTAAATTTTTCACAAATTTCAACAATTGTTAAACATCATTTCGGTTTAACTTCAACTTGTAAATTCTTCACAAATTTCAACAAGTGTTAAACTAATTTTAGCTTGTATATTCTATCTTTCCAGGAGTCATTTCCCAACTCTTTGCCCCCTAATGTGAACTTAAGTTCCACTTGGGTTTTCATTATGCATGTATTCCAGAAATATCGTCAAGTATCTTTATCACTCACAAGTGTAAAAAATCAAGCTAAAATTTTATTTATTACTTCGGCTAAAGAACATGATAATCTAATGATAGAAAAATTTCAGATTGCAAGTATTCCAAGGCTTTGGCAACTCTTTGCCCTCATTATCTTCAAGTCGATATGCCCCATTGCCCAGTACCGCTATAGGGTCCCTCCCAATTTGGGCCAAGTTTGCCCTCTCTAGGATCCTTCTTGTTGCCGACAACCGTTCTCAAGATGAGGTTGCCGATTTGAAACTCCCTTGGGTTGACCTTCTTATTATAAGCCTGGCAAGCTGCTGCTGGTAGGCCGCCAACTGAATTGCAGCTTTTTCCCTTCTTTCTTCTATCAGATCTAGATCTCGGGCTAATAATACCTTATTGGCCCCATTTTTTACTCCCTGGGTTCTGATTCCTGGGATGCCAACTTCTGGAGGAATGACTGCTTCTGTGCCATAAGCCATGGCAATGAGGATTCCCTAGTTGATCTTCTTGGTGTAGTCTGATATGCCCAGAGTACACTTGGTAGTTCGTCTACCCACTTTCCTTTTGCTGCCTGCAACCTCTTCTTTATCCCATCCAAGATAACTTTGTTGGATGCTTCTGCTTGTCCATTGCTTTGAGGAAAGTTTGGGGTTGAAAAGTAATTCTTGATTTTGAACTTTGCGCAGAAACTCTTGATTAGCTTACTATCAAACTGTGTTCCATTGTCTGTAACTATTGATCTTGGAATCCCAAACCGGATGATGATGTTCTTCCATATAAAGCTCTTTACATCTACATCTCGAATCTTGGCAAGGGGTTTAACTTCTATCCACTTGGTGAAGTAATCTGTTGCCACCAGCAGGTACTTCCTTTGTCCAGTTGCTTAGGGCAGTTGTCCAACAAAATCCATGCCCCATTGGGGAAACGGCCAAGGACTGGATACAGGGTTCAGGTTTGCTGCTGGTTGGTGTATCAAAGGTGCAAACCTGTGGCACTTTTCACACTTCTTGACATAGGCTTCTGCATCTTTCTGTATGTAGGGCCACCAATACCCCTGGGTAATGGCCCTATGAGCTAGTGATCTGTCCCCAGCGTGGCTTTCACAAATTGCTTCATGTATTTCATGTAAAAAATCTTCAACTTGTGAAGGATGCACACACCTCAAAACGAGTCCAGTGAAGGATTTTCTATAGAGATGTCCCTCTGCTGTCAGACTGAATCTTGCCGACTTCAATCTGATCTTGTGTGCCTCTTTGTGGTTATCTGGTAGCTTTTCTTCTTTCAGGAATGTTGCAATTGCATCCATCCAGCTTGGCCCCATGTCCACACACATTGCTTCACGCTCTGTGGTCAGTGGTTCGATGCTTGGGCCTGACAAGTAGTCAACCATTATTGTCCTTGCTTTTCCAGGTTGTATTGCACTGGCCAGGTTGGCCAGGGCATCGACGTGACTGTTGTCATCTCGGTTAACCTGCTCTAGTCGGCAATTCTGAAACAAGGCCACCAACCTGCCTACTTCCTTTACGTATGCCGACATAAGTTCATCTCGGGTTGTGAACTCGCCTGTTGTCTGGTTGACTATAAGCTGAGAGTCACAGAAGACTATCACCTCGTCTGCCTCTACTGCTACTGCCAGTTTCAATCCTGCAATCAATGCTTCATACTCTACTTCATTGTTTGTGGCCTTGAACCCCAAACGGATGGATTGTTCGAATATCTGTCCATTTGGAGATACCAGTAATACTCCTGCTCCCGCTCCTTGTCGGTTTAAACTCCCATCAACAAATAGTCGAAAGGAGTCGCCGATGTAAATGCTGCAGGGTCTTAGTTTTTCCTCCTTCCTTTGTTCCATTGCCCTTGGCTGGGCTCCTCCTTGCTTGTTTGGACATCGTTCACCTCGGCTCAACGGAGCCCGATGTACGATGGACTCTGGCGTGAACTCGGCTACGAAGTCGGCCAGAACTTGGCCTTTGATTGCTATTCTGGGTCTGAACTTCAGGTTATACTGGCCCAAGGCCACTGCCCATTTGGCTATTCTGTCTGTCAGATCTCCTTGCTACAACAGGGACTTCAAATGGTGTTTAGTTAGCACCACAATTTTTTAGGATTGAAAGTAATGGTTCAGCTTCTTTGAAGCCATTACTAAAGCCAACGCCAACTTCTCTAGGGGTAAGTACCTGGTTTCTGCGTCAGCTAGAGTTTTGCTCACGTAGTAAACAGCCCTTTGTTCCCATTTTTCTTCTCGGATTACCACTGCGCTTACCGCATGTTCCGAAACTGCCAAGTACAAGAACAGTTCCTCTCCAGGTTCTGGATTTGAAAGAGCTGAAGCTGTTGTCAAATACTTCTTCAAGTCGACCAAAGCGACTTCGCACTCTTCGGTCCATAAGAAGTCTGTGGCTTTCTTCACTAAATTGAATAAAGGTTTGCACTTGTCTGAGCTTCTGCTTATGAACCTATTCAAGACTGCAGCTATTCCAGTCAGCATCTGCACCTGTTTTGCCGACGTTGGGCTCTTTAACTCTAGGATAGCCTTGATCTGATCTGGGTTGGCCTCAATGCCCCTTCTGGTAACCAGGAATCCCAAGAACTTACCACATTTGACTCTAAATGCACACTTTGACGCATTGAGCCGGAGTCGATATGTTTTAAAGATGTCAAAGACTTCTTTTAGGTCGGTTAAATGACCTTTAGGTTCCTTGGTCTTCATGACCATATCAGCGATATAAACTTCAACTGTTCGGCCAATCAGGTGTCTAAACATCTTGGTTACCAACCTTTGGTAGGTTGCTTCTGTGTTTTTCAATCCAAAAGGCATCACTCTATAGCAATATAGCCCTTTTGGGGTGATAAATGCAGTCTTCTTCTCATCTGGGGGGTACATGGCTATCTGATGGTACCCCCTGTAGGCATCCAAGAAGCTCATTCTTCCATGCCCTGAAGTGGCATCCACCAGTTGGTCGATCTTGGGAAAAGAAAAACTGTCTTTGGGACAGGCCTTGTTTAGGCTAGTAAAGTCCACGCAGACCCTCCATTTACCGTTCTTTTTCTTTACCACCACTGTATTTGATAGCCATGCCGGGTAATCTACCTCTCGAATAGCTTTGGCTTCCAGAAACCTGTCTACTTCCTCTTCCACTACTTCAACGTGCATCAATGTCGGTCTTCTTGCTTATTGGATTGCAGGTTTGGCTGACCTGTCTACGTTCAGTTTATGACAAGTGACCTCGGGTCAATGCCAGACATTTCGTAAGGTGCCCAAGCAAAAACCTCAATCTTTGCTCTCAAGAAGGTCTCTAACTATTTTTCCTCTTCTTCGGCTAAGCCCGAGCTGAGAAGGAAGAAGCGTTCGTCATCCCCCTGCTGGACGAGGATTTTCTTCAGTGCTTCTTCACTCTTCTCGGCTGGCTCCTTGCCGACGTCATCTAGGACCTCCACGTCCTCGTCTTCGATCTCTGCCCTTTCTGGCTCTCGTATGCTGCAAGTAGATTTCATTACTGCCACGGAACAGTTCTTTGCCTGCAGTTGATCTCCTCTGACCTCCTCTATCCCATGCTCTGTTGGGAGCTACAATAGTTGATACAGTGTTGAAGGAACAACCCTCATTGCGTGCAACCATGGCCTTCCGCAGATAGCATTGTAAGGGAAGGGTGTGTCGATTATAGTGAACTCTGTCTTTATTTTCCTGGTGCCAGCCTGCACCTCCAAGCTTGCTGCTCTCAGTGGCCATGTTGGCGTTCCATTGAACCCGACCATTGGGCCATTGGATTGCTCCATATTGTCTGGGTGAAGGTCGAGTTCCTTGTAACATCTGACATACATGATGTCACATGAGCTACCTTGGTCAATCAGGATGCGGTTCACTTGGCACTCCCTAACCTGGAGGGATACTACCAGGGCATCGTTATGTGGATGATGTACCATCTCAAGGTCGGCTTTAGTAAAGGACACTACTGGTTCCTGGCACTCTTCGGCCTGATGTCGTTTCTCCCTGACCTGGTACACGTATTGCAAGTGTTTTACTTTCTGGGTCTCCCCCCGTATTTCGTTTTCGTTGACCTTCGAGTGAATTACATTAATTATCTGAGGTCCTCCTGCCGGCGGTTGTTATGCTGGGGGAGGTGGAGCTGCTGGTGCTTGGGGCAATCTTGCCTGCTCTTCCCTTGTCCTGGCCTCATCTATAAGGTCCCTCAAGTGGCCTTGCCTCACTAGGTCTTCTAGGTGTGTCTTTAGGGCTCTGCAACCCTGAGTCAGGTGCCCATTCTCATTATGGTAAGCACAATGCTTACCAAGGCTTCTTCCCATGAATTCTCCTGGCACCCTAGCTGGCGCTCTGAAATAGGGCTGGGATCGAATTTTATCCAAGACTTTGTGAATTGGGATTCGGAACACAGTTGTGACTACCTGTGCAGTCCTTAGTCCTACCTCTTGCTTATTGGACCCATTGTTACCTCGGCCTCGCTTTGGCGAGCCGTTTTCTTTCTCTTGCTTTATTTTCTTAGTTCCCGATATGTCTTTCTCGGCTCTGGCATACTTCTCAATTCTGGCCATGAGCTCTTCCATGTTTTTTGGCAATGTGTTTGCCAAAAACTTTCGTAGTGGACAGTCATCTTTTAGGCCGTTCTTGAAAGATATGACCGCCACCTCTTGGTTGCACTCGAGTATTCGGTTGAACACCTCATAATACCTTTTTGCGTAGGCCCTTAGGCCTTCATCCTTGCTGATTCTCAGAGCCATCAACGCATTTACCCTTAATGGTGTAATTTGTTTGTCACGAACCTGGCCACAAACATCTCGGCCAGGCCTTCCCAGGTCTTCACACTTCCCTTTGGTAATTTGTGAAACCAATTTCATGCAATCTCCCTGAAGGATGAGGGGAACACCTTGCAGAGCAACGGCTCGTTCCCAGTGTATAGTGCCATCAAGTTCAGGTATAATCCAACGTGAAAGTTGGGGTCTGACTTTCTGGCATATATCTGGAACCTCGGCGTGCTGAATCTTTTTGATGCCTCAAATTTGTCTAACTCTGCTGAGAATGGTGTTTTCGGTTTAACAGGGGAGGTTACCTCGGCATCTTGTTGCTTCCTCTTGAGGTAATCTCTCAAGTTTTCCTTTGTCTCTCCAGGAGCTCGGTTATCTCCTGATTTCAATCTTTTTGGTGCATTACTTTCAGCTTCGTTGTGAGTCCTCTTCGACCTTTCTTCATGAGTTGTGTCGAAGCACAGCACCTACCTTTGGACATGCCGATGTTTTTTGGGGTCTGCCTCCTTGGTGTGATGTGTCCTTCGAGATTCTTCCCTCCTTGACTCTCCTCGCCCGACCTCCCTTGAAGGCCAGTAAGAGTGTCTTTCGTTCCTGGTGTGCTAGGGAGCTATAGGGGTTATTTTCTGCCCTTCCTTTTGGGCGTTGGCCACTAGAATCGGCATGCCCTGCAGCGGGAACGGTGGCTGCATGACTTTGTTTTGCATCATAAAATTGACGACCGATTGCAGGTAAGCCAATTTGTTTGCCATCTCTTTTACCTCTTCGCCCTTCGTAGGCATCTATCATTCCATACCTGGAGGTCGTTCTCATTGTAATACCCGCTTCGGTCCGTTTTCTGTGGTACGTTGCCATCCTGGCCGACGCCTTCCTTACCGTGATTCTGGTTCTGAGTCTCTTTATTGCAACCATCTTCTTCCATGTTAGGGTCCACGTGTTTACTGTTCCCAGCAGGGATTTCGCCCCCCACCTTATCTTTCTGTCCGTCATTGGCCATCTATTCTCATTTCTTTCCCACAGACAGCACCAATTTGTGTGAGTGAATTTCCGACCACACTGCCAACTCAGTATTCAGCTGGAGAACACTGGCAGAATAGATGGCGCCTGATTGACCTGCAACAGAAAGAAGAGATTTCGGAGGTGGTTTGTCCATCTGTGGGCAGTCCGACGATCAAGTCAATTATCTCTTAAAGATAGCAAAAGTTCTTAACTCACTATTCAGTGCATAAAAAACATACCTTAGACCCATGGGGGTGCCTCTCTTTTATAGCCAACACTTACCTAGTCCCAATAAAAGCCTAGCTTCAACGGACTTAGGATTACTGCTAATCTTGGACTCTCAGTAAGATTGAGATAAACTCTCTAAGAGTTTTATCTTTACCCAAACTGAAATCATATCTCATTCTAGGATTCTTGTCCCTTATCCGCTTATCCTGGATTCCGGTATCTTCGCAAATAACCTTGGCCTAGCCGAGATGATCTCGGCGTCATAACCAGGACACGTGACACCTCAGCTGACACTTCGGTGTCACCTCGGCCACGTGTTGTCATT
Organism: Camellia sinensis; assembly: GCF_055761805.1. NCBI lineage: Eukaryota > Viridiplantae > Streptophyta > Magnoliopsida > Ericales > Theaceae > Camellia > Camellia sinensis. The sequence goes on along the minus strand of NC_138961.1, from coordinate 242,465,764 downwards.
CAAAAATTATGTCCTCACAACTTCTATGGTATTAAATTTTTTTATGTATAATATATATATATATATATATATCATATTATACATACATGTGTGTTTTGTGTATATGGTGCAAACAATTATTTTTCTTTTGGCCCCTCCGATAATGAAATCCTGGTTCCGTCCCTGCGGGTCGGTGTGGCGGAGAATGAGGGATGCTACAAATTAGGGTGATCGTGGATCAAGTGAAGTCGGATGATATTTTATCTATCATTCGTGTAGAGTTATACGAACTGAAAAAAAAAATAATCTGCATCCTGCCCATTAGTTTGGCGGATACAAATTGAGCATATTATGTGAATTGATGGATGAATAAAATCGGTTTAGCGATTTTAACTTTACAAATTTTGAGTATTTTTTCGCATTATAACTCATTACCTTTACAATCTCTAATAATTGATAATAAGAAGAAATATGTATTATTTATCCATAATAGGTTATGGTAGCATGCATTTTTTTAATATATTCTTTTTTTTATTTTTACAAAAAACATATATTTTATTATTTATACTCTATATTGTTACTTGTTAGCAAATTTTTTCAAATTATAACTCATTACTTTTATAATATCCAATAATTAGTAATCAGAAAAAAAAAATATATTATTTGTCTATAATAGGTCATGGTAGCATGCATATTTTTAACACATTCTTTTTTTATTTTTACAAAAATATATATTTTATTATTTATACTCTATATTGTTACTTGTTTGCAATTTTTTTTTTTTTAAATTTCATCTACGAATGAATTGGATTCATGTAGATGTGCAATGGTTGATCTATCATTTGAATCGTATCTACAGATTTTAAAATATTTTATCTACATTCATCCATCGAAAAACACGCATCTGTCTAAAATAAGTCAAGTTGGATCAGACTGGGCAGGGGAAGCGGGTGAAGCGAATCCATGATCACCCCTACTACAAATCCATAAAAATATACTCAGAATTTATCCAAAAACCTTAACATGTGGTTTAAATTAATTCTACACATGAACTCCACAATCAGGGACGAAACCAGAATTTTTGTCTGGGAGAGGCCAACGTATGCGTAAAAAATACTAAGTTAGTTTTTATACATTACTAATTGAACATAATTTCTTATATAAATATTGTGAGAAAACTAAATAAATCCAAGGCCTCTTTTAGGAACCAGTTTGTAAGTTAGTTTATTAATTTATTTGAGTCACATTACCTTTTTATTTTTTGCACAATTTTTCATAATAAGCACAAAAAAAAAAAAAAAAAACTAACTTATAAGCCACTTTCCAAAATAACCCTAAGAAATAGTTTTTTAGTTTTTAAAAGTTTTGAAATATTAATTAGATCTCAATATACAATCAGAACCACTATTATAAGTTATTTCATTGATTGATATAATTTAGTAAATAAAAAATGTAAAATACTAAAAACCCGTAAAACATGATCATGAAATTTATACTCAATGGTGTTAAATGCTACATGTCAGTTGATTTGTTTAGAAATTAATTAGCTAAGACCCAATGCCTGTCATGTCATTGTGGATAAATTTAAGTTTTAGATTTTCTAACATTACTCATGAAAAAATATACATACTGTTGGTACAGTTTGTTCCAATGAACCGGGTCGAACTGATCCACACTCCTCATGCCTATGTCCGAATGACCAAGACCACCGGAAGACCTGCACACGAGTTCAACGGGGAATGGGGAGTCCCCGGCGAACCCTCCAACGAGCAAGTTAGAAAAAGGAGTGGAGTATATAGCGAGATTAAAGATAGAAAACTTAACTTTCTTCTTGTCTTCAACGTCTACTTGTATCCTCTGGTAATCATTTCGTTGTCCCTTCCGATCTGTCACCTTGGCCGAAAGTCCATGCTGTAGCTTACCTTATTCAGGGTGAGGGCGTGCTGTCCCGACGGAGAGGGGTTATCGCAATAAATGCTGTAAGGGGCCTCATTAATGGCGATGTGGTGTAGCAATAACTTTGCAGATCTTTGTCTGCTGATGGGGCTTGCCCTTCTCTTGCCATGTGTCTTGATGCCATTGGTTCTTATTGCTATGTGGGGCTTCAGTGGTGCTGGGCTTCATTAATTGGATTATGTATTGAGCCCTAAGTGGTGAGCTTGGGTTGTTCATAGTGGGCTGTAGCCTTTATGGGTCTACCCATGCCACATACCATTTAAAAAAATTTTTTTAAAAAAGAAGTGATATGTACCTATTGTATTAATAAAATTGACGTTATTATTTATAGTGTGAAATAATTAAATATCATTTAGCCTTCGTTTGGGAAGTGGGTTGGCTTTTTAATTTTTTTGACTATTTTAACCTGGACTAAAAAGTCTGATTTGGGAAGAGCTTTTTGATTTTTCTTACTTTTTGACTTTTTGGTGAGGTGTCCATATGTAATATTACTAAACTGCACCTGGTACTAAATTTTATTTTTATTTCGGCGGTTGTCCATTGTACTGTGACGTCACCAACCCAGGCTAAGTTTTTTTTTTTTTTTTTTTTTTTTTTTTTTTTTTTTACAAATGGTTTTTTCATGTGGTTTTTATTTTTATTCTAATTCTAATTTTAATTTGTTTACATTTTTTGTAAAATGATAAAAAGTGAGGTTTTATTTTATTGTCCTGTGTATTTTAAATAATTCAAATTTTATTTTATTTTATTTTATTTTAAATATTTAAATAATATTTAATTTTATTTAAATAATCTAAAACTTTAAATCGTAAAAATTTAAATAATTTAAATATTCAAAAAATTTAAATAATTTAAAATGTTAGTATATTAATTTAAAAATAACTCTACACTAATCGTAATCAAATACGTAACAAAAAAATTAAAATAGTTAAAAATATTTGTATAAAATAGAGTTTGAATTTTTTTTTATAAAACATTTTAAAATTTAAAAAATTTAAATTGTAATATTTTAAATTTAAATCGTAACAATAATATCGTTGCCTTATTTATTTATTTTTTTGCCATATTTATTTTTATTTATTTTTTTATACATTAATTATTTATTTTTTGCCTTATTTATTTTTATATTTATTGCCTTATTGAGGTAACTTATTGTCACGACCCAAACCCGGCCCTATGGGTTTAGCACCGTAACCGGCAAGTAATCCGAGATTACCGAAGGCCTGCAGAACAGTAATACAGTAAAACAGAGTACAGGGCCTGGCGGAAGCCAATACAGTAAATAAATAGTGTCCATTGAGCTGTGACATTCTGTATGCAAAAAGGCTTTTCATATATTTATACATAAACAGTACAGAACAGTATACACAATATTTACAATCATTCAGACTAGGGACTCGACCCTAGATAACAGTACAGTAACACTCGGTCTATACAGAACAGTAAAACAGTACAGAAGGGGGAATTGTAAAAGACCCCTAAGCCTTAACAGATAGGCTCGGAACCTCGCAGTGAGGCACAAAGGCTGGCTTGACAAAACTGGAGTCTAACCCACGCTCCTAGCTCCGATCTGGTGGCTGAGCACCTACATATATATATAAACAGTGAGCTAAAGCCCAGTGAATAACATAAAGCGTAAAGGGGTTTAGAATGAATGTCCTTACAGTAATGAAAACAGTTCAATTCAATCAGTGTTTCAGTTGTTCAGTACAGCAAACAGTCATATGTGGTACATCCATTAGCATAACAGTAACAGTAGGTCTTAAAAGACCGAACAGTAATGATGGCCATCAGTCAGTAAACAGTAGTGGTTCCACGAGGGAACCGACAGAGATCTCTGTGACAGTAACAGTAACAGTAAACAGTAGGTGCTAAGGATGCCATAATACAGTTCAGAATATAGGACATACAGTAATCAGTTCAGAAAACAGTACAGTTCATTTGTTCAGAAGATATTCATTTATGAACATATCTTTACACAATCGTTACTCACAGAGTTCTGGGCTACAGTATGCTAGAGCGTGTCTCCCCAGTCGCCAACCCTACACAGTTAACAGATTGAACACACACTAAGCTACACAGTTGGGAAATATCATAACTTAATTCCTAATTGGCCTTGGTGTGTTCTACAACGATATCCTCATCTAAATGTCTTAAACTAGGCCTAAGAATGCCTAGGATGGGATGAGGATGCAAAGATACACTTAGAAAACATTTCGCAAACTTTGCTGAAAATAGGGGCTTCGCTCGAGCGAGACTTTCTCCGCTCGAGCGTAAGTCCAAAATCAAAGGCTTCGCTCGAGCGAGGAATCCTTCGCTCGAGCGGTCTGCAAAACAGTAAAAGTACTGGATGCTGAGATTTTACGCGCGATGGTCGCTCGATGGTCGCTCGAGCGGAGCCCTGGACAAAGGTGCTCGCTCGAGCGGGGAATCCTTCGCTCGAGCGAGGAAGCCAAATCTGGAATTTCCAGATCTGCCTCCCAAGCTCAAACCAAGCATTCTACCACTCCAAACTCGACCTCTTGGGCCCAAATTCTGGAAAACATAACTAAATTCAATGTATAATAAGTTTCAAAGCTCAATTTATGAATTCAAGCCCCAAAGGTGAATAAATTAAAACCACATTCAAACCCATTTTCAAGAACAACATTCAAACATGCATGAATGAGTTTTAAACCAAATTGAAGCTCCAAAGCTTGCTCAAATGAGCTCATTTCTTTCCAAAACCAGATGAAAGCATGGTCTATAACAACAATATGAGCATGCATGTACTAATGTCCATGTAATTAACCTCAAAATGCAATAATACTAACATGCATGCAAGAGATGAGCTTCAATCCAACATGTATGCACCAAAACATGGCTTAACTTTACAATTAAAGCATGAATTGTGCAAGAATAAACTCAAGAACAACAACAAGAAGATGAATGTCCTACCTTAGTCTTGTATTCAAGGTCTAGGAGCTCAAAGTAGCAATCACACTTCAATTCTCAAACAATTCCAAGCAATTCAAGATGAAAACCAACTCCTCAAGTCTCTCTCTCTCTCTAAGGTCAGTTGAGGCAAGAAGAGGAGAAGAAATGTTTGGTTTGATCACATACGTGGAGTGTAAAAGGCTCAAGAGGTGTGATGTGGTGGCCACTAAGTGGCGGAACGGTAATTAAGTCCAACTCTTCAATTAGCTTATTTAATCTAATTTAATCATACCTAATCAATTTTTAGATAATTATACCATAAAATCACATTAAATATGAGGGTCACGGAACATCAATCGATTTCTCGTTCGGCCGCCGATAAGGCCTTCAATTAGCAGTTTAAACATATAAACATGAACAGATAATCAGACAATCAAACAGATAGAATGCAATTAACTAACATATACTCAGTCAATTCAGTTTCAATTTCAGTCAGTCAGTTCAGTATTTCATTCAGTTCGATTATCAGTCAGTTATCAGTCATTATCAGTTTCGTTTAACAGTAATCGGTGATTATCGGTAATCGGTCAGTCATTAATCAGTAAACAGTATGAGGGTTGTTACACTTATAACCAAATACATAAATCGAAATTTAAATAATTTAAAATGTTAATATTTTAAATTTAAAAACAACTCTACATTCAAGTCGTAACCAAACACATAAAATGAAACTCAATTAATAAATTATTGAGATAACTCATAACCAAACATATAACTCGAAATTCCATACTACTTTCACAACTCTACACTCAAAGCATAACCAAATACATAACAAAAAAAAAAAAAATTTATTTAAATTTTTTTTTATCAAATATAGTTTAAATTTATTTTCATAAAATATTTTAACAAAAAACAAAAAAAATGTTTTTATTTTTTTTTTCCAACTTTCTTTGTCTTTCCTGGTAAAAAGCCTGATTTGATTTTTTTTTTTTTACTTTGCCGCCCCTCTTTCATGTGGGGGTAGTATGGTAAATTTACTTGTCAAATTGTTGCAACCATGCTCCCAACTTTCTTTTGTCTGTTTGTGGCTAAATTAGCCACTTTTGTCATTTAGTGGCTAATTTAGCCCAAACCCAACTTCCCAAACGCAGCCTTAATTACACATTATGAAATACTAGTGAAATAAAAAGTTAATAAAGTAATTTTCATAAAACTAAAGTTATATACTTTTATAAATAGTCATAGATATAATTAATAATAAATTGTCAAAATCTGGAGCGGTCGCGATCCCTCCCAGCCCCTGCATAGTTTTATCTCAGTCTCTAATTCTTTACATATTTTTTCATAATAATCTAACAAACACAAAAAAAAAAAGGGCAAATTACATATACACCCCTCGAGGTTTGGTTAAATTACAGATACCCCTGAGGTTTCGGAAATTACATCCCGCCCCCTGAGGTTTGTATTTTCATAACAATTTACCCCCTGAGGTTTATATTTCATAACAAATTACCCCCTAATTTCTTATGCAAATATAGCATTCAGGGAGGAATTCGTAATTTCTCAAACCTCAGGGGGTATCTGTAATTTAGCCAAACCTCGAGGGGTGTATATGTAATTTGCCCAAAAAAAAAAAAAAAAAAAGTCACTTCCCAAAATAAATCACTGTTTTGACATTTTTGTAGTGTGAGATTTTAGATTTGAATTTTATATTGCACCTGATATATGTTTTGGATTTAAATAAAAAGGAGTGTGATGTTGTGATATTGTTTGTTTCTTTTCCATTATATGAGTTGTTGTGGCCCTCTATGTATATAATTTATGAAAAGATTAAATCGGTTACAAAATTGTAATATTTTTTATTTTATTATATCATAATAAAATAAAAAATTATGATTATCAAGCTAATCATAAATTTTTTTATTAAATTATACATACAGAAGGTCTTATAAAATAAATAATTCAAATCAAAACAAAATCTATAATAAATTTAATAAACTCCTTAAATTTTTTTAAATTAAGGGACACTAACTAAATCTTATAAATTTATGATTTTAGTGTATTTTATTGAAAAATAAGGGGTTATTTGAAATGATCTAAATAAGTGTACTTTTTAATTTTTTATGAAATATGGATTGAGTATGGATTGCGTTTTTAACTTTTTATGAAATATGGATTGGGTATGAGTTGTCTTTGAAGTGATGTTAGGTGATATGATTTAAATAAGATGATACGACTTAAATAAGATAATGATTTTTTAACTTTTTAAAATTATGACAAATAAGACCTAAAAATAAAAAAAAATTTGTTACGCTGCTGGTAAAAGTTGTATGCACCACCTACACGACGACGATACAAGTTTATTAGTGCATCACGTATGCAGCCACTTTTCATGGACGAAAAACAAGTGCTTTGTCATTGTGGTCCAGAAGAAAGAACTTAATTAAAACATGATCTCTAGTCAAAGAAGCTGTAATCATATTCCACCATAGCCAGTAGTAGCAGTAATTCACACTTCCATTAAAATAAGCACTCATTGAAAAAGCTACAAATTCCACTATTTATTTATTAGATTCACACATTTTTTGTGCATCTCGAAGGGGAAGACACATCCACCACTTAATATCACCACAAACAAACATGGTCAATGTCTCTTCATAGTCCCATCCTATTCAAACCATTTTAATATAGATTCGACTCTGTAACCCACTTATTGTGATCACGAATCATATAATGAGCTGTTTCAGAGGATTCAACTCTGTTGTATTTTTTGTTTTTGTGTATTGCTGTGTTGTTGCTTGTTCGGTGATCGGCGAAGATGATGTGAAGTGCTTGCAAGGTGTGAAGAGTTCGTTCACCGATCCCGAAGCAAAGCTCAGTTCGTGGACCTTCGCGAACGCGTCGATCGGTTTCATCTGCAAGTTCGTCGGCGTTTCGTGCTGGAACGATCGGGAAAACCGCTTGATCAGCCTCGAGCTTCGTGATATGAATCTCGGTGGTGATATTCCCAACTCTCTTCAGTATTGTTATAGTCTGCAAACTCTCGATCTCTCTGGTAACAATCTTAATGGTTCGATTCCTAATGAAATTTGCTCTTGGTTGCCTTATTTAGTAACCCTAGATTTGTCTAACAACAATCTCGTCGGTTCGATTCCTGTTAATCTCGTCAACTGTACGTTTTTGAACATTCTGATTCTCTCGAACAATCAATTAACCGGTACTATTCCGTATCAATTATCCAGTTTGGGTCGGCTTAAGAAGCTTTCTGTTGCTAATAACCATCTGTTTGGTACAATTCCTTCGTTTCTCAATGCATTTGATTCGGCCAATTTTGTGGGGAACAGTGGACTCTGTGGCGGTCCGCTTGGAAAGTGTGGTAGTTTAAGTAAGAAGAATCTTGCAATTATTATCGCTGCTGGTGTGTTTGGTGCCGCGGCGTCGCTTTTGTTGGGGTTTGGTCTGTGGTGGTGGTACTTCACCAAGGCGAGTCGGAGGAGGAAGAGAGGGTATGGATTTGGGAGAGATGATGATGGAAGTTGGGCTGAGAGATTGAGAGCTCACAAGCTTGTTCAAGTTCAATTGTTTCAGAAACCGCTTGTGAAGGTGAAGTTGGCGGATTTGATGGCTGCGACGAACAATTTTAATGCTGAAAATATTATAATTTCGAGTAGAACAGGGACAACTTACAAGGCTGTTCTTCCTGATGGGTCTGCACTTGCAATTAAGCGGCTTAACACTTGCAAGCTAAGTGAGAAGCAGTTTCGGTTGGAGATGAATAGATTAGGGCAGCTTCGGCATCCAAATTTGGCACCATTGTTGGGATTTTGTGTGGTGGAAGAGGAGAAGCTTTTGGTTTATAAGCACATGTTGAACGGAACTATGCATTCGCTGTTGGATGGGAATGCAAGCGTATTGGAGTGGCCAACTAGGTTTAGGATTGGTTTCGGTGCTGCAAGGGGACTTGCTTGGCTTCACCATGGCTGCCAACCGCCTATCTTGCACCAGAATATAAGCTCTAATGTGATTCTCCTTGACGAAGATTTTGATGCTCGGATAATGGACTTTGGGTTGGCTAGGCTTATGACATCTTCTAATATGAATGAGGGTACTTTTGTCAATGGAGATTTGGGTGAATTTGGTTACATAGCTCCGGAGTATTCTAGCACAATGGTTGCTTCATTAAAAGGGGATGTTTATAGTTTTGGGGTGGTGCTTTTAGAGTTGGCTACGGGCCAGAAACCTCTTGATGTCTGCAACACTGAGGAAGAATTCAAAGGTAATTTGGTGGATTGGGTAAGTCAGCTTTCCAGTTCTGGTCGAATAAAAGATGCCATTGATAAGAGTCTATGTGGAAAGGGGCATGATGAGGAAATTGTGCAGTTTCTGAGAATTGCATATAATTGTGTGGTTTCTCGGCCTAAGGACAGATGGCCAATGTACCAAGTTTATGAATCATTGAAGAGCATTGCGGAGGAACAAGGATTCTCAGAACCATATGATGAATTTCCACTACTTTTTTGCAGGCAAAATACTGATTAAATTTGGCGCAAAAAAGGGAGGAGCACTCTACATCTTCTTGTAGAAAAATTCAAGCGTCTAACAGTAAGTTCACAAATCCACTAGATGTAAATTGATCTTCCTTTAGCTAGCTTTCCTGATGCCTTTCCCATTTCATTGGATATATATGTTGTGATACAATAAACTCCTCAAACTGTAGCTTCTTGTAATTTAGGAGGTCTGTTAAATGTTATCTGTATTACTTTTCTGTTGTTTTAATTCTTAATCCTTTGATAATCCTTAATCATGTATTCATCCACTATTGTCTGGTATTAGTTTTCTGTTGTTTTAATTCTTAATCCTTTAATAATCCTTAATCATGTTTACTTCTTAACCCTGTTGTCTAGTATTACTTTTTATACATGTCTTGCCATTTATTGTTGTATGCTATATGAGTTAACGCTATTAAGTCCTCTAAGCTTATAATTGCTGGGTTGAGAAAGTTTACTTCTTTATTTGCTTACCCGCTTTACTTATATGCATAGCCTCCTTGTATTTTAGGGATAAATTATTGGCATGTACTGAAAACTGAGCTTACCAACAAAATAAGAGAAACCCTTAAAAGACAACACATATCATTTGAAGAAACTATGGAGTATAAAGGACAACGGCTATGAAGCACGGACACGGACACGGACACGGACACGCGACACAACATGGACACGACACGGACACGCAAAAACGCAAATTTTCAAAAAATAGGAGACACGACACGCTGGGGGACACGTTCAATATATATAATTTTTTTTATATATTATATGTAAAATTAAAAATATATACTAATTTTATTTATTATATGTAAAATTAAAAAATATATACTAATTTTATTTATTATATGTAAAATTAAAAAATAAATATATTATTTGTATTTATTTATATTATTTATTTACAAAAGAAAGGCATAAAAAAGAAAAAAAAGAATAAAAAGAATAAAGAGGGAGAGACAGACACGGTATAAGGAAGAGGGAAAGAAAGTGAGAGGCGAGAGTGAGAGGTGATCAGAGAGCGAGAGCGAGAGCGAGAGGCAGACACGATCAGAGAGCGAGGGGCGACACCAGAGAGAGATGGACAGAGAGAGAGGAGATGATGACGATGAGAGACGAACAGGTTCTTCCTCGATCTAGCCTCGACGGGTTCTTTCTCTCTCTCTCTTTCTCTTTCTCTTTCTCTCTATCTTCAATGGGTTAGGTCTCTGGTTAGGGTTTCTGTTTACGTGTCCACGACGTGTCAAGCGTGTCCGAAAGAGTGTCCACCTGCAAAAATTCAAAAAAAAAACAAGGACACGTTAGGTCGAGTGTCGGACACGTGTCTACCGCGTGTCCGTGTCCGACACCCATACGCTGCCTCCAGCGACTTGTCCGTGCTTCATAGGACAGCGGCCAATCATTTTGCAGTAATTGTTGAGGTTGTTTGTTGCAGTCCAACATTCATACAATTCAGTTGTTTAGGGAATATATGGATAAAACACCTCATCACAGTTCTACTGTGTGGAGTTGAACACAGTTAGAATGACCCTTTGTTGCTTGGAATTGAACAGTGGATGTAACTGGGCACCATTCCTTATGGTCAACCCAAAGTATTATTTTTTTTTAAAACTGGTTCCATTACAGAATAATTCTTGATTATTCATTCCTAACTGCATGAAACCTGTTCCTTTCTGTTCTAGCTGCTTGCGGCATGTTCTGGCTATGGAATTCATGTAGAAAAGTATCTAGAATTTATATCAGATATTGTTGAGTTTACAATGGGTTGTAACTCAAATGACAAACTGTGATAACAACTAGTTTTCTGGGTTTAGTGACTGAAAATATTGCTCTGCAGAAAGTTTTTCTATTATTTGTTGTTGGGAAAAAAAGGATTCCAAATCTTAAGAATCCCAGGTGAGAAACTCCTTATTTTACTGCAGAAAGTTATTATATTATTTGTTGTTGGAAAACTTCTCAACAATCATTTGTAGTGATTTGGGGGCTTTATTGGAAGCTCGCCTACTTGGGAGCTAAATACTTTTTTATCTGGAAACAATTAAAAAAGTCTGATTTTTATTTATTTATTTTTTTTGGTGATTTTTTTTTTCTTTTTTTTTTTGAGGGGGGGGGGGGGTGATGACACATTGCACGAGGTTTTTTAATTTTCAACATAGACTGTAACACCCTTTGTGGGATGTTTAGAGACTAGAGCCCACACAAAATTACCTTGGGAGTTGCCTACTTGGTGGCCCATAGTAACGGGAAGATATTGGTTGGTCTTGAACATCATTAGGAAATTGACTGGTAGCTCGAAAAAAGTGATTCGATTTTGGCTTGAATCGCAAAATGATGACGTCGTTTTGTGATTTTTTTTTTTTTTTTTTTTTTGTTGAACACAAGAGAAGAACTAGGGCTGAGTAAGGAATCCGTGAAATCCGTAATCCGATCCAGTCCAGTCCAATCCGATAGGTTTGGATTGATTTTTTGAATCCGTGGTTCGGTTCCGGATTGAAAAATTAAAAATCCGTAGTACACGGATTGGTTCCGGATTGAACCTCACGGTTCCGGATTGGAACCGATCCGGACCGTATACAAATAGTATATATTTTTATTATACATCCTCCCCCATAGTATCTTTTCTTATTCTATATAAAATCTAAACTCAAACCTAAAACCGTATAATATCTTCTTTTATTACTTTTTTATTTGTTAGTTTTTAGTTTTAATTTGTAATGGTCTAAATACTTATGGTGAAACCAGTTTTCTTATGATTGTTTAAATTCTAGCACAGTATGTCACTATTATAAAAATAGATGATAAAAATAGATGTTGCTATTGTGGAACTAATATAGCGCTATGTTTATATTTTTATGAAATTAAAGTGTTATATATATTTTTTTTGTTATTTAATTATGTGAATCCGTGGTCCTAAACCGATTCAATCCGTATTTAAATGGATTGGTTCGGATTGGTTCTATGATTTAAACGGATTGGATTGGTTCCAATTTTTCAAGAACCGTAGATAACGGATTGGTCCTAGTTTTACCCCAATCCGGTCCAATCCGAACCATGCTCACCCCTAAGAAGAACAGAGGGAAAGAGGAGGAGAGAGAGAAAGAGAGAGGAGAGGAGAGAAGGGCTCCTTTTGTGCCTTCGCCGTCGTCGAGCATCGCAGCATCTCCGATCATTGCAGCGGCTCCGAACGTCGCAGCAACAGTTCCGATCGTCGCAGTCCCGCCTCCGGCCCCGCCTCTTCTAACCCGATTTTGATGGCCCCCTTCCCTTCAGTTCTCCTTCTTCCACTTCCTTCCTCCTTTCTTCTTCTTCTGTTCTTCTTTTTCTCCGAATTCGAGTCAAATTTGAACCTTGAATCGGATTCGAATATCATTGTATGATGTTTCAACGGTGTTACGATTGATAGAAAAAATGAAACGATTGAATTTGTGTTAAATAATTGAGAAATGTAAAAAAAAATATAATAAATTATAATTGGATAAGAAACATAATCGCGTGACACTTATAAATCAACTAATAATTTTTTCACAGTAACAGCGAGGGTGGTAGGGGTAGGAAGAGGACATCATTAACCCTTACTTAGTTCAAATTGACCGGAGGAAGTATCCCTCGTACTCAAGTAGTCATCATGATCTTAGAGAATTTCATTTGTAGAAAAAAGTAATCATTAACCCTTACTTAGTTCAAATTGACAGGGGAAAATATCCCTCGTACTCAAATAGTCATCATGATCTTAGAAAATTTCATTTGTCTTGAGACTCTCACAAAAATTTCACATTCACAACCCCATCCTAGGTGAGAGAGAGAGAGGAGAAAAATAAATAAATAAAAATAAAAAATAAAAAAACACATAAATCAATCACACACGTTTAGGGATCATGGGGGTTCTCAAATTGAGGGTCCAAGCTTTTTCTTGTAGGCAATTATCATAGGGCATGTTTTCAAAACATGTTTTTGGAAAAAAAAAATAAAAAAAAATATGTTTAGTTCAAAATTTTTAAAAAATATTTTAAAGTTTCTTTTTTTTTTCTATTATATATATTAATCAATTTTTTTTTCTTCATATTCTCAATTATTTTTTTTTTCTTACATCCATCTATTTAATTACAAAAAAATATTTTCAAATTTCAAAACTTCAAAATTATTTTCAAAATATAAAACCAAATAAAATTTTAAATTTTCTTAATGGGAGCTTTTTTGATAAATTCATTTTCTAAGAGTTTTATTCCATCTAATTCATATTCTTTTTGACTATTCCATTAGGGCCTATTTGAGATAAGAAGACCAAAATACTATTTTCATCTACTTATGTTCCATTTAATTTACATTATTTTCTTATGTTTCAATAAGTCCTATGAGTGACATAATTATCAAAATACTCCTAATGTGAATGTTCACACCGTCAATGTGAATGTTCACACCGTCAATGTGAATGTTCATATCGTCAATGTGTAGGGGCCCGGCCATGTCGATTCTCGTGGGTGCCCGGAAAAATTTGAGTCGGGCCGGGGCGGGTCGGCCCTTGACAATATGGATATTCATATTGACATGTTAACATTCACATTAATAGGAGTGTAAAATTGGCCCGCGTCCCGTGGCGACGTGAAACCCTCCCGCGACCCATGGGCGGCTTGGGGCGGGGCCGGTCCAGCCCATTGACAATGTGAATATTCACATTGACATGTTAAGATTTACATTGATAAAAGTATAAAATTGGCCCGCAGCCTATGGGCGGCCAAAAGTCCGCCACGGCCCGGGGCGGGCCCGACCCGACCCGTTGATAATGTGAATATTCACATTGACATGTTAACATTCACATTGATAGGAGTTTAAAATTAGCCCGCGTCCGTGGCTGCCCGAAACCTGCCCACGGCCCGTGGGAGGCCCGGGGCGGGCCCGGCCCGGCCTGTTGACAATGTGAATATTCACATTGATAAGAGTATAAAATTGGCTAGCGGCCCAGGGCGGGCCCGGCCCGGTTCGTTGATAATGTAAATATTCACATTGACATGTTAACATTCACATTGATAGGAGTGTAAAATTAGCCCGTGCCTCGTGATTGCCTGAAACCCGCCCACGGCCCGTGGGCGGGCCCGGACATTTTTTTTTAATTCTTTTTAATTTTTTCTACCAAAATTTTATTATTTTTCACAAAAAAAGACACTAGGCCTCGGCGCGGGCCGAGCCTCGGATCGAGCCTTGAATGGGCCTTAACCAAGCTGATGGGCCGGGCTGGGCTTCAAAGTGATGGCCCAGGCCCTAGCCTAGGGTCTTGAACTAGGCTCGAGCCTGGGCCCAAACGAGCCTTTCCCGGGCTAGGTCGGGCCGGCCCACGGGCCAAAAAATTAGGCCCAGGCCCTAGCCTTGGCACAAGGGTATTCGGGCTTTGGACGGGCCGATGGATCGAGCCTCGGGTCGGACCGGTGGGCCTGGGCCTAGCCTCGAGCTTAGGTCAGGCTTAGGCGGGCCTGGCTATTTTTTTTTAATTCTTTTTAATTTTTTTTACTAAAATTTTATTATTTTTCACAAAAAAATACATTGCGTCTCGGGCGGGCTGGGCCTCGGACCGAGCCTTGAATGGGCCTTAAGCGGGCCGATGGCCCGGGCCGGGCTTCAAAATGATGACCTAGGCCCTAACCTAGGGTCTCGGACATGCTCGGGCCCGAACCGAAACGAGCCTGCCCCGGGTCGTAGGCGGGCTTCGGGCAGCCCACGGGCCGCGGGCCAATTCTACATTCCTATCAATGTGCATTTTAACATGTCAATGTGAATATTCACATTGTCAACGGGCCGGACCGGGCCTACCCCGGGCCACGGGCAAGCTTCAGGCAGCAGACAAATTTTACACTCCTATCAATATTAATGTTAACATGTCAATGTGAATATTCACATTGTTACGGGTTAGGCCAAGCCCGCCTCGGGCTGCGGTCGTCTTCGGGCCGCCCACGGGCTGCGGGCCAATTTTACACTTTATCAATGTGAATGCTAACATGTCAATGTGAATATTAACATTGTCAACAGGCCGGGTCGGGCCCGCCCTAGGCCGTTGGCCAATTTTATATTCTTATCAATGTGAATGTTAACATGTCAATGTGAATATTTACATTGTCAACAGGCCGGATCGGGCCCGCCCCGGGCCGCCCATAGGCTGTGGGCAGGTTTCGGGCAGCCACGAGGCGCGAGCTAATTTTACACTCCTATCAATGTGAATGTTAACATGTCAATGTGAATATTCACATTGTCAACGGGTCGAGCCGCGGGCCAATTTTATACTCTTATCAATGGGAATGTTAACATGTCAATGTGAATATTCACATTGTCAACGGGCCGGACCGGGCCCGCCCCGGGCCGCGGGCCGGTTTCACGCCGCCACGGGACGCGTGCTAATTTTACACTCCTATTAATGTGAATGTTAACATGTCAATGTGAATATTCACATTGTCAAAGGGCCGGGCCCGCCCCGGCTCGCTGGCGGGATTCGGGCCGCCCACGGACCAATTTTACATTCGTATCAATGTGAATTTTAAAATATGAATTTTCACATCATAAAATTGTTAACCGTTCAAAAAATATTTATAAGGGTATCAAAATTAAATATAAGGGCATAAGTGTCCAAAAAAATAGTGTAAATCAAGAAAAAGGACTTTATGGAATAAAATTATACATATATGGGGACTAAATAGGTTAAAAAATTTCTTTATGGACTTCTTGAGTTAAAACACTTCTAAATGAGATTTATTAATAAAAATCTCTTTCTTAATTCTCTTCAAAATATTATTTTTAAAATAATATATCAAAACACAAATCGAAAAAAGCCATAATCTCTGAAAAATTATTCCCCACAGTCCTCCATGTTTGAGATCTTAATATTTACGACAATGTCTCTAGTCCATGCTATGTGTAAAAACACACAAACACCCCCCGGCGACCCTCCCCCCCCCCACCAACGACCGATAGGTGTATATAATATATATATAAATAAAAAATAAAAAAGTCTTATTAGGCCTCCGTTTGAGAAGTGGGTTAATTTTTTAATTTTTTTAGCTATTTTAGCCTCTGCAAAAAAGTTTGGTTTAAGAAGAGCTTTTTAGTTTTTTGGTTTTTTTGACTTTTTTTATAAGAGAAAAGTGTAATGATTATGGGTTGGATGTAATATTTTGATTTTTTGTGACTAAAATAGTCTATTTTGTCTTTTGTGACTAAAATAGCCAAAAAAGTCCCGTTTAACTTTTCCTAAACGGAACCTAGGTTGAGTTTCTTAACAACTTAGAGCATCTCATCACTTTACCTAAACTTTATTTTAAAATATTATTAAAAAATTCATTTCCTATTTTAAGAATCACTTTTTTCTTTATTTTTTCCATCAAACTTGCTATTCCCCACCGGGCCGCGTAACACGCACATCGTTTCTTAACAACTTAGAGCATCCCCTCAGTTTATCTAAATTTTATTTTAAAATATTATTAAAAAATTCATTTCCTATTTTAAGGATTATTTTTTTATTTACTTTTTTCATCAAACTTCCTATTTTTTTCTTAAAATATTCTTTTCCTATTTTTTCACCTTTTCATCTTCTTCTTGAATTTATTGGAGATGGTGTTCATCCATCTATGAAAATGGAAAGGAAAGACAGAGCAAGAGAGAGAAGACATTCAAGATTTGAGAGAGAGAAAGAAGACATTCAAGAGAAGACCTTCCTTTTCTGCAATTGTCATACATATACAAATATATATATATATATATATATCTATATATAGAGAGAGAGAGAGAGAAGACATTCAAGGATTGAGAATGGACAAAGGAGACAAAGCAGAGTAGGGGCAGTCAACCGGCCGGATGTTCAGGTGGTCGACCGGCCGGACATCCGGATAGACGACTGGCAAAGCAAGTTTTGCCTAGATCACTCATCTAGGACATTCGGTGAACGACCACTGTCAGGTATAAGGGAGCTACAGTAACTCCCTACAAATAAAAAGTCACTGTAGCAAATATTATTTTGGAGTGACTTATAAGGGAGATAGGGTGATATAAAGGGAGATCCAACCTCTAAAATAGGTAAGGGAATGATTTAGGAGCTCTGCTGCGAATGCTCTTAAATCCACAGATTTTTGTATGTAACATTTTATTCTGAACTGGAAGTTTGATTTTGTGAAAGATGGAATGCTTTTACATGGACACCAATCATTCAGTAGGCTGCAACTGTACTGGAAAATGGACCCGACTCTTTCCATGAACCGGCGTACAAACCGAAGCCCAAATGTAAGCAACAGCAGATGCCATTTTTAAAAAAAAAAACAATTTATCTCATTAGCGCCGAATCAATAATTCTACAATCCCAAATCACATCAAATGCTAAAAAGATGAGTGATTTTGCAATAAAGCCCACGCGGAAAGTGTATTGTAAAAAAGTTAACCTTATGGTAATCCTTGTGCCATTTTCAGCATGCTTAGTATTTTGTTGGAACTTTGCAGTGCACCATAGGCAGTATCAGAGAAGACTTAAAAGCCATAAAGCTAAAGATGTTATTTGAAAGACAAATCAATTTTGTGTGCCCACTACTCCTTTTATATCCTATATACAAAAAACATAAGCACAATTGCCCTAAATTCGTGCCGAGAGTATCGCTGTTTCAATTTTTCTCCCAAAC
Source organism: Camellia sinensis (assembly GCF_055761805.1). NCBI lineage: Eukaryota > Viridiplantae > Streptophyta > Magnoliopsida > Ericales > Theaceae > Camellia > Camellia sinensis. The sequence goes on along the minus strand of NC_138961.1, from coordinate 242,447,727 downwards.
ATCTAATTGCAACAGATTCAAGAATCAGTTTCAAGGGTCACTGTGTTCCTTATCTACAATAATTTATCCACCGCATAACAAATTAACTTTAGCGGTTTCACCTTTTATCAACCATAAGAACTGCACGAGATGGGAATCTGTCTCTCATGCAACCCAAAGAAAAGGGCCTCACTAAATTTGAATCTCAGTTACTTTAGGACCAAGTCTTTGCTTCTTGAAACTATCAAAATCAAACAAGAAAAAGAACCAAACAAAGAGAAAGTGAAAGAAAGAAAAAGAGCAATGAACAGAGTCACTTTGTTTTTCACTTTGGACAGACATCCAAAAGCTAATTAGATTTGTTAATTGTTACTGTTTTTCATAATTAATTATTACATATGATTAGACTATTTTTCATGCAGTTTTCATGTGTAAACATGTAAACAAAAAACAGATTTCAGGTGTTAGAAGTTATAAATTTATTAACCCAAAAAATTCTATATCTTAATTTGAAAGCACGACTTTAATTGATTACTATAAATTTTTTCTGAAGCTTTGTGTGTTCATGAAATAACTTTTGTTTAGAAAATAAATTTAAAATTGCTTGGCATTAAGAATTTTGTTCTAAAACAATTTGCAATTACTGAAAAAAAAAACTTTTATCCAAGTATTGCCTTGTCATCACACCATCATTACACAATTTTAGGGAAAAAAACATTTTTGGAAAGAGAGCACCTTTAATTGATGGAATTGCTTTATTTGGGGAACACAAAGCCACTCAACAAAAGAAAACAAATCAAATAGAAATACTAAAGCCAATTTCTCAATAATATATCTTACATGCCTGCATAGATGATGTATGGAGATTGGAGACTAGCTAGCACATTTTCTAGGATTGTGTTCCATTTGTTTCTCACTTCATTTAACATGCTCTGTTTTCTTTTTCATTACAAAGTAAAATCCTCAATCAATCCATGAATATCTCTCTTTCTCATCAGTCTTTGAATATAAGTAGGGACAAAGCAAATACCAGTGGGATACCTCCAAAAGTTTAGGCTTTTATCGTGCAAGAGAGGAGAAGCTTCCACAAATCTGATTCCATAAAATTCAAGTCTCTCTGCAATTCATGAAGCAGTACCCTGAGAATGCTCGAGTCATTCGAGTAAAATTCAGGAGTAATTTAATGACTGACCTATATCAATTTTTTTTACAACAACTAAACACTCCCAAAAGTGGAGCAGCATGATTACTAACTACAAGAATTGCAACCAAAAAAAAAAATCTAATATGGAGATGCACTCATATTTCACTCAAATTGCATGGCTATAAGTCTTCTAAACAAAGTTCTGAAGCTCCTCTGTATCTTCTTGGTGCTTAAACTCGACCGGGTGGTTCTCTGGTTTTCCCCGCTTTCCTGCAGCCAAAAAAAAAAAAAAAAAAAATTACTAGGAGACTACAGAAGTATTTGCAAGAGAGAGAGGGAAGATTATTTGAGTATAGTCAACAATGTGTCATGTAGAGCCTAACAAGTAAAGAGAATACTTCAGCCCTCCATATTGGCAAACAGAGATTATGAACATCAAAAACAAATTTGATTTCGAACACAAAAACAAAATGAGCAGTACAAATTATGGGGCCCATTAATAAAGTGTTCCAGCCTTTCCCCCAATGTCTTTATTGCTTATCATAAAAATAAGAGAAAGATTGACCGTTAAAGAAGCTTTTCTTAAAGATTAGGTTAACATAAGCTTCCATTCTCCCTGGCATTACAAATTTAAGTTCATGATGCTTCTTTAAATTATCAAAATGTCATACATAGAATATAAGAGAAATCAGAAACACATTTCCCTTTTAACAAAATAAAAAACTTCACTAGAAACAGATTTAAATCTTCAATAGGATGATGTGTGAATAGTCTTGATGAAAATGGGATGGAGAATCAATAAGATTGTATGAAAACGAAGCGGTTAAAGTGACCAAGTTTTTGGGTGGGAGTCTTTGTGTGTTTCTGACTCTGAAGCTTGTAAAACTTGACCTAGTCTGTCACTGTCGGATTATTGTGAAAGAATTTATCTTGGTATTTCTTTTGTGTTGATTTCGATAAATAAATTTGTTGCCTCTTGGCTTGTTTACATGTGACCCTCTGGGTTGTGTCTTAAGCATCATTGCATCTCTTTCCTTTTTGGTAATAGAAACAGCTTTAAGAAACAAGGAAATGAACATCAATTTCCTGTGTATATGCATTGATGTCTACAGCCGTGTCGATGAAACCGAATTAATTTTTGAATTCTAGAAAAACTGAAATGGAGTAAAGATGGTATACATGGAAAAACAAAATAGAAAGAACACATTTCTAGTTATAATACTTCTCATAGATATAGTGAATGTAAGTTAAGCACACGTCGTTAAGTTCAATTCATAGCTAGACATTATATATTCATCCTCCCCAGACTCCGAGTAGTGGATATATGTACCTGTTGTGAATAGGATCAGGTCCATTAGGTACTCTTCTCTTGCTCTCGTAATTCGGATCCAAATCCCAGTGACCGACTTGCCTCTCTTTTGCTATCAACTTTAGCAGCTCATCAGACTTTGCAGTTGATTCATGAATTGTTGTGGTAGTCGTTCTGGTCACGCGACTGGCTAGAACTCCAACAAACAAGAACCAGATAAAACCCATGAAGAAAACAGCTCCTAATAAAGCCCTCAAAACCCTGCCTCTGCCACCCATATTTAAATTTCTCCCTCCCACTTTTCTCTCTCTAAATGTTCTCTCCAAGGCAGAAGGCCCGACCGTTCAAGAACATGGATGAAGACAAGGTGAAAACAATCATGTTAACGTTGGGATGAGGATAACGCATCCTTGAGCTCTCGGATAGCAAGCAAGGAACAAAATGAAATGAAGAGCGGAGGGATTGGCTTCTTTATAGGGTGAAAGACTTAGCAGTGATTCTGTTGTATTTGAGATGGCGAGAGAGAGAGAGAGAGAGAGAGAGAGAGAGACGTAAAATTGCCAAAAAGAAAATAAAGTTGGTTTTCCCTTGTTGCTTTAAATTTGATTTGGGTCCATAGGGAAAACTCTTCCTTTGCTTTTTGGTGTGAGCATTTTCATGCAGCTAACAAAGGGGACCTCACTATGCCCTCCCTCCCTAGTGCTTAATATTTATGTACTCTCAAGTTTGGGGAAAAAAAAACATGCAGGGTCTTGCCTTGTGCCCCATTCAGTTTATATTATCCAAAAATAGAATATTTAAATAATTAAATTTAATGACCCCATATACATATGGTATTAGAGATTTGGAAGATAATAAAGCACCGATTTAATTCCCTCTTATTTTTTTAAACCCTTGTTTGGTTGTAAACACAACACTAAATTTATATTATAGAAAAAAATTTGATATTAGTATTATGTAATATTATTTACGTGGAACTCCAACAAATGAGAAATTACCAAACATACTAGGTAGGTCACCCATTATCTCTTAATTACTTATTAAAGGTGAGTCAGTAGTATTTCACTTGTAAATCTTGTGCTTGTATGTCATTGATAGAAAGTAGGGCAAATTACATATACACCCCTCCAGGTTTGACAAAATTACAGATACCCCTGAGGTTTGAGAAATTACGAATTCCCCCCTGAATGCTATATTTGCATAAGAAATTAGGGGGTAATTTGTTATGAAATATAAACCTCAGGGGGTAAATTGTTATGAAAATACAAACCTCAGGGGGCGGGATGTAATTTCCGAAACCTCAGGGGTATCTGTAATTTAACCAAACCTGGAGGGGTGTATATGTAATTTGCCCTAGAAAGTATTACGCAGACAATACCATGATAAATTACTGTTAAATGATATGGTTACCTTTCTCTCTTAAAATTAACAGAGAATCATCTAGAAAGGGAGGGAATTTCTCACTGAAGGAGGCAGTAGGAGTGAAGGAGGCGGGAAGCTACCACTTCTAGAACGCGAGCTTATCCTAATCTTTTTTTTAAGAGTGTACCGGTATATAAAATAATAAAAAAAGGTTTAAGAGGTGGCATGACCAAGTTAAATGGCAGGGTTGGGTTAGAAATAGATAGATATGGATAAGTAAGGTTAGGACTTAGGAGTCTGATTGGGGAAAGTGAATAAACACAAACAGTGGTCCAGCAATTTCTGGCGGAAGTTATGGTTTTCTTGCTTGCTAAGCATCTGGGCCTACTTTACGCATATACTTAATTCAACTTGACTAACACCTCGTTTGGGAAGTGAAATTCTAATTGTTTTTAGGTTAAAATTTAAAAGAGATAAATAGGCTAAAATAGTTAATAAGATAAAATATCATATTAAACCCATAATTATTTTACTTTTTCTTTCACAAATATCACATCTAATTACAAAAATATCCAATCATCTTTCCAAATATAAAAATTTTAATCTACTAAAATAATTAAAAACTAAAATATCCTACTAAACACCCACTAAGCCCTGGTTTGGTAAACATTTCGGGCTAACTAATCACATATGGACAAAAAAAAGTCAAAAAGTCAATAAAAAAGTTTGTCATTCCAAAGTCAAAAAGTCAAAAAAGTCAAACAAAAAAAGACCAAACAAACAAAAAAATTAAAAAAAACCAAAAATCAATTAAAAAGTCATTACAAAAACGAATCCTAAATATGTACAAAAAAATGCAACACAACGCCATTTCCCTACCCAAAGTGCTCTACTTTAATCATTTTTGAAATTTTTATATAGGATAACGCTACAAAGAAATTATTTGCCGTCTTTGATGGGAAGACCCCTTAGTATGGGACAAGACAAAGAGTCGAACAATTCCATTACGGTGTGGGACGATATGGGATATAGTACTTCTTTTTTTTGTTTTGTTGGTATGAATGGGATACAGTACTTGATCTCACGCTTTGCATCATACTTGGGTCTTTTGGCGTTATGGTCAGATTCTAACACTTGGGATCAAGTGATCTGTAAATATAAAAATAATTAATAATATATATATTTTTTCATTTATACAAATATTAAAATACCAATAGAAAGAGAATTATGTATTATATAAAATATAAATTAAAATTTTAAAGAAGTACAATGTGAGTGTATTTTCAAAATTGTTAAAATAAATGAAAGATTTTTTTTTTTTTTTGTTGCTCATCTTTTAGACCAAAATAATTCTTTTAACGAGTCCAGTCATAAAGGATAAAAATTATGTATTTTGAAAATTAATGTAATTTAAATTTTTAGTGATGTTAACCATATTTAAAATGAATCTCACTCACATTAATTTTTTTTAATAATAATGAAGGTTTTGTATATTTAAATATTAATTATTAATTTTTATTATTTGACATTTTTATACTGACAATTGGGTCATTAAAGTAGGTGGTGCTTTCGTGGCATCAATTATAGAATACGTGGTGTACTTTTTTGATAATAGAAAAACACATGATCACTTTGTCTTTTATTTTCTATACAATATCATTCCGGGGTGGCATAGAATCATGTAGTAGGCCAAATCTACCAAATAATAGTTAAAAATGTCGAGTAGCTTCAGTGGGAAACTAAATTTTTTTTTGTTTATTCAATTTGTTCTCTTCAGGTTCAAACAGGTAGTAATTAGTAGAGAGCATTACCAAGCTCATACTTCTAAGCAAGCTATAACCAGAACCATCACAAGCCTACATTAACTTGCCTACTAGTGTGTGAGTGAGAATTTAAAGGACTCAGAAACTGAAATATTCATTCAAAACTTCAGGAAATTCAGACTGTATCTCGCTGTCTCTATCTAATATGGCCTCCACAAATGAATTTGCAGAAGAAGTTGAAGCAGCTTCAGAACAGTACCGCTCTGTCTGACCTCCAATGTACATTGCTTCACAACCTCTCTCTTGTGCAACTTCACTGAACTGATAGTGTGGTTTGTTGCTTTGCAATGTGATCAAGGGAACCTGCAAATTGTGCTCTTGTTTTGGATCCATATCCGAAGACAGAATAGGGTCTCCAAGAAGAAACTCAGAACACCAACTAGAGGGAGAAGATGGTGCCACTGGAACTGGAGATGATAGGCAAGAAAAGGATCGTGGAGAGCTCAATTGCGTGACACTATAAGAAGATGACGACGATGAAGTCAAAGAGGGAACTTCATGTTGTTGCACGGTTTCTTGGCTAATGAACTGCTGTGGCAGTGGTTGATTGATGGTCGTGATACATGAAAGTTCAATTGGAACTAAAGATGACATGTTTGTGGAAATGTTGAGTACTGGGAGACTGGCAATTTTTTCATAGTCGGAGAGGATCTGAGAGAAGGGTTTGTGGGTTAGAGGATCAATTCCCATCTTGAAAAGCTTCTTCTTCAGCTTTGTATTCCAATAGTTTTTGACATCATTGTCTGTTCTTCCAGGTAGTTGTTGTGCTATCAAAGACCATCTATGCCAAAATAATGGGGAGGGAGAGAAAAGAGTCATTATCCACTTGTTTCCAAAAAATGAAAATAGAAAACAAAAACACAACCGAACATCATAAATTTATATAAATGATTGGCAGAGAAAGACTTCTTTGCAGGAACTTTACACAAAACTGCTGATCACTCCAAGATTCAGGACCAAAAAATGAACACTTCAACTTACCAATGAAGATCAGCAGGCACACATTTAATTGAACCAAAATAAAAATAAAAATAAATTAAATTAAAATAAAAAACTGAATCTTGAAGATTTATCTTTGTTTAATTTTTTACATTTTTCCCCCCACTTTAGATTGCTCATGAAACAAGGTGTACTAGAACTTTCTTAGTGAGATCATGGACAAGTTGTTTTTTTAAAAAAAAAAATTTCACCACAAAAACAGTGCTAAAAGGAGTTAGATATAAGTGGCAAGTAAAGTAGCGATATGAGGAAGAGCAAGTTATGAATTTAGACTTATGAAAGGTTTGATCTTCTTTGGATCATTTTAAAGTACTTTATCTGAATGTATTTAAGGATTACTCCAAACAAAGGCCTCCATGACATTATTAACAAATAAATAAACTGATAAAAAGTCCAAAGCCTACTAGCCGGTAATTGATCCTAAACCATTATTTGTTTGTAATCCACATTTAAAATTAAAACAAAATAATATTAAAATGTTGTATTTCATTTTAAACTATACATCCCAAAATCACCTCAGTTTGTTTTTACTTAGAATCTTGAAACATCATTGTAGAGAGAATGACCAACAATCCTGATCCATCAAAAAGAAACTCAGATAAATCTCATTTTGAGAGAAAGAGAGAGAACAGAGATTAGTCCTCACCTGCTCCCAATAACTTTATGATAGTCAAGAATAAGCTGTTCTTCCTCGGGTGTGAAGTTGTCATGCTTGAGATCTGGCCTCAGATAATTCGTCCACCTAAGCCTACAGCTCTTACCGCATCTATTCAGTCCTGCACATGTACACAAACTCATCCAAACCTTACAAAAACATTTTAGACAACAGAAATGAAATATATATTTAATGTGATGAGAAAGATGGATGACCTGCTTTGTGGGGAACCAAAGTCCAGTTACCAATGCCGTGGTTGGCTACGTATGCAAGTATCTTTGCATCTTCCTCTGCTGTCCAAAGCCCCCTCTTCACGTTTGATTTATCACAGCAAGGAGGTCTCCCCATCAAATGACAATGAGAGAGAGAGAGAGAGAGAGAGAGAGAGAGAGAGTAATGGGGTTGATGTAATGGTGTGATGCTATGCCAGAGCTTAACTAAGTACATTTTTGGAAGAGGAAACATTTAACAAGTGAGGAGGCAAGAAATGCATGTATATTTGGATCCCCATTTAACCACAATTGCATGATTTTATCATCAAATCATCACCAAACGGTTTAACTACATGACATCAAAAAATAATGCATGCAGATCCCTCGCCTCTCCCCTCTCTCTCATGTACTAGGCTCCATCGGCATTTGATTATTCGGGTCCAAATTGGGTGACTTCAGCGGGTAGCACATTTCAAATTACGAAAACAGCCTCCAACAATAAGATAAGATTATGTATATTTTGCCCATACCCCGCAACTTCAATGAGTCTCATGCAATTGATCATCCTATTTTTTCTTTTTCTTTTTTTAAGCATGACTTTCAGAAAATAGTGTTCAAACTGTCATTAGTGATGGGAGTCTATCACATGCATATGGAGAGAAATAAATAATAGGAAGAATTTTTTGTCTCTAAATTCTTCTATCCTTGTCGCAAAACATTCACAATTGTTGAATTATTGGATAATGTAAAAATCTCGAGACATGATCTAATAATTGGTAGGAGATAAAAGAATTTGAGACAAAGACCCATGCCGAAATAATAAGGCCTTAAAACCAACTTACACTAAATCCATTGGTCAAAATCCTTACAACTGTGAGGTCAGGTCAGTGATCTACATGTTTTACCGCTCAGCAGGAGAGAGAAAGAAAAAACTCTTGAAATAACAGTTTGCCAAATGAACTATCAAGCCACAGAAAAATTCACAGACAGTAATTTTATAAATAAAACGTGAAAAACATCAGCAACTACAAAAGCTCCAGCTAGTATAACTTGATGAATGCCTCCAGTCTCCTAGCAACATCAACTCTTCTTTCATATATATATATACATATATTTGTGTTTGTTGTCTTGTGTTTGTAAAATAGTTCAATGTTTTTTATATACAACAAATCTAGACAACTCTTCACCTTATGAAGATGCAGATGCCTGAAAAAGGATTCCTATGATGAGCACACCTTGCAGCTTTTCATACAATTTCCAACTACACCTTCAGAGCCTACCATATAGAGTGGATTCCTTTTACACTCCCCAGAAGCAGCCCATCGAGCACAGTTCTCGTTCTCGTCAATGCAACCTCCATTTGCATGCTTTAATATTTTCTCAAAAGACCTTACGTGAATCCACTTGGTTGCGGACCACTTCTCACCCTCAATGACAGGGCAGCTCCCATGCAAACTCAATGGGTCAGTTGTTGCATTAGGATGAAGACTATAAAACAACAAAGCATCCCCCTTTTTAGGTTTCACTGCAGAAAAACAAACACAAATATGACATTTTGATGAAATGTGCAGTGAATCCCAATCTACATATCACTTGAATCATACAAATCTCAGCACAATGGGATGGTATTTATAAAAATGCTAGTACTCCTCATTTTTTGGGTCTGGAAATGCTGAGATTATTATTAGAAAAAAGAAGAAGAAGAAGAAGAATTTAAGACCCCCAATTTACTGGGCAGATTCTTTCAAGTCATTCTCTAGTTCATATCATAATCACCAAATCTCTAAATTTTACAAAAATCAATTTTACCCGCGTAGCCATTTTTAGCACAGTCAGACCAGTCATCATCCTTCAGTTGAGTATCTTTAGCCTGTAGACAGTCAAAAGCAAGTTGTTAGCTCCTACAGAGTTTTTTTTTTTTTTGGTGGGGGGGGGAGGGGGGGGCGCGGTGGGGTGAGACATGAAAGAACCATAGAATCATCAACTATAATTTACCTCTGAATGAGGAAAGACTGTTTCTCCACCCTTCTTAACATCAGACAGATACATAAGTACAGTGGCTACCCGGTGCCCACCTAATTCTTGATTGACCTTGTCAAGAAAATAGTCAGAATGGGGCTCATACTTTTGACCGAGCTCATAATGAAGTATTTGAATGGACTCCCCATTTTCTGATCACAACATCAGGTTACGGTGAATAACGAGAACTTGCTTCCTATATATACATAATAAAGTCTATTAATAACAAGCATGGCTAAAAATTTACCTTCAGGGAGGAAGGTCCAAGCAGCAATCCTAGCCTCAATACCGACAACTACTTTATCCTTGAAAGGTGAAACAAGGGAAAGCAAATAACCTTTGCATTTTAGACAATTTAAAGCTAACAAATAATACTTTTTCAGCTTTTGAATTAGTTTCAGTACAAAAGTAAGGCATTTCTTATTGACATTGTCAAAGGGAATGTGTTTAATATTATTGCAACTTTTACAAAATGTTTACAAAGAAACTCCTGGTTGACCTTTGTGCTGCCAATAAGTTAAGGTACCAAAATAGACAAGAAGACACCTTTCTCACACATTTCTCTGTCAATTCAGGCGGCAATAGAGCAATGAATACAAATATATATCACGGAGGTTAAAGGTTGTTATAAGTTGGACTGTTGGAGAGTATTACTAAACATGAAGTCCCAATATGTGCACACACCCGTACAAAATAAATTATATATAAAAAAGAAGACCAAAATTTTATTTATATGCGAATACCAAAGTAACGACATTAGTTTTAAATACAATTTTGGGGAACATATTTAATTACCAAAGCCAAGAATTTCTGTATCAAGAAGAACGGGTTCAAATGCAAATGAGGAGAGAAGGATAACAGTTCATCGCAAAACATAATTTTATTGTGACTTCTATATCAAATTCTGTTCTCGAAGCATACTGAAAGTTGTTACTCTTTCTCCAATAACAATTGGTTTATGAAGCACGGATACTTCAAAAAGGGTGACGTATCCGTATCGGATACTTATCAGATACCGATACTCTTCGGATACTCGCGGATACGTATCGGATACTTCTTAAAAATATCGGATACTTCTTAATTAATTTTTATTAATTTTGAAGTATCGGATACTTAATTTTGAAGTATCGGATACTCGAAGTTACATATTACTTATAATATTTTGTTCATATAGTGAGAGTTACAATAATAGAATTTGTCAAATTGATGTAACCTTGTTGTCTCTCTCACTTCTCTCTCGCTTTCTCACTCTCTCACGTTTCTTCTCTCTGCTCTCATTCTTTTTTTGGTGTTGGCATGTAAGGATGATATTTAATTTGCATTTGCTTTTACTTTTGCTTTTAGTTTTGGATGTTTTATGAACGTTTGAGCACTTTTAAGTTAATAGGAATCCCTCTTTTTATTTATTAATTTACTTTAAGTTTTATTTTCATGCATATTATATTATTAAAATTAAAATTTTCTTTTTTTTACGAATGTATCCCCGCTGTACCTGTATCATACTTTTTCAAATTTTGACATATCGCCATATCCACATCCCCATATCACCATATCCGTATCCGTGCTTCCTAGGCTATCATTGATGACTTAAAAAAGTATATTTGCTGAAAGTTTTATTTAAGAATGGTTTTTTGGCTTTAGCTAAGGTCTGTGATATTCACTGATGAAGGGGAACAAGTTGAAGCTATTGACCTTGAAGACTCTTAGTTTTATAGGAATTTTTCTTCTTTATCAAGTTATCTTTTGCTTTAGGTTTTATTTTTATGCATACTGCATTACTAAAAATTGTTAATGAAAATCTAAGTGATTCGTGATTAGATCAAGATTAAAATATTTCAAATCCCAAAAATCCAAAACACACAATCTAAATCAACAAGCACTTACGAAAGTGATTTAGATTGTTTGTTTTTCAGATTAAATAATAAATCGACACAAACGATTTTTACGTGGAAAAAACCACAATTGGACACTCCAACTGTGATTAAAAAACCACAGGCGAAACGCCACAAATCAATCCACTACTGAAGTAAAAAGATTACAAAGATATCTTACAAATTACCCAACATAGTCAATCTGTCTTCGAATCTTCTGTAACTCTTTTTCACGACTTCATCTCGGAACTGATCAATCTTGAAGTTGATTCCACAACCTCACTCACATATAGAATCCAACACCTTTTGAAACTATACGCGAGAATCTTCGGAATCCACCGAAGAGAACTCTCTTCTTGAATTTAAAGAACCCAACTCCTTGATGTATGTATTTTAGATCATGAGTGAAGAACTCTTCTCAAGACATCAAGGAAAAACTCACCAAAATCACAGCAGAACACCACCAACAAAACCCTAGGACTCTTGAATAAGATCTGGAAAAAGTAATCCTAAAAACAACCTAAAACGATATAAATAGGAATCCTGAATCTGCGATCTCCGCTCGAGCGCCCAACGGCCCGCTCGAGCGGCTTCAACAACATACGCGTGTGGAACACAGTGGTCCGCTCGAGCGCTTCATCACCCGCTCGAGCGCAAAATTACGCACTCCAGTACTTTTACAGACCTGTCACAAATACTGGGAGACCACAAACTCCGCTCGAGCGTCAATGTCCCCGCTCGAGCGGGAAGAACAAAAATACTGAAAATAAACAACTTGAACAACGCAAGGTTTTGTATCTGGATTTGACAATCAAGGGACCTAACAGTTAAAATAATATTTTTTATGAACGTATCCCCGCCGCACCCGTATCTTAGTTTTTCAAATTTTGTCGTATCGCCGTATCCGTATCGTATCGTATCCGTATCCCGCATCCGTATCCGTGCTTCCTAGGTTTAGATGCACAAACTGATTATTGATAAGCAAACAGAAATCAATTTAAAATGATTGAAAGCCTATTGGAGCCATGACCCTGTTTCTCAAACTACAAAAGGTTGAAAATACAACTGCATCTTACAAATGGATTGACGTGTTCAAAACAAATGGCAATAACCATGAAGGCAGCCCAAGATCCCATACATTAGGATCTATAGCAATCACCGCTGCTTTTTTGTTTTTTCTTGGTACTAAGTAACAATCAGGCTACTGTATCATAGTATTCATCCAACATAACAGCTAAACATTATGGGATAAGTAAACAATTAGTAACACCTAGCAGATTTTTTATTTTTATTACAGCACTCAAATTGTCTAACCTCCAACACTAAATTGTTAGCATTACGTCAAAATTATGAAACTAGAACAACATTTTAACGAGTTGTGAAAAAGGTTCAAACTAATTGATGATTCAAAATGAATAAGAAGATTCAGACCTGGGCCTTGTTAAGAAACATGCCAGAGCTCGTCCGAACTTCACTCTGTACACTCTTGCCTGATTCATTGTCAGCTACCATGGACTTCTCTAGCTTATCCTTGGCCTACTCACCCAAATTCAGTAAAAACCCAAATTCCAAATTAGAAAATGAATACAATTTTTTATAAGTTAAAAAAAAAAAAAAATTTCCCTGATTTGGTAGCTGAGAAAGAAACAGGGAAAAAATTGCTTTCCCTTATTTAAAAAAATCAACACTTCTGATTTCTTCTCTTTTCATTTCATTTGTATTTGGCTACCAAACAGAGGCAAAATCATGAGAGGGAATAAGAAGTAAAATCTGACCAGATGAATGAGATGATCACATTCCTCATGAGTCAAAAACCTACTGTAAATGAAAGCCCTGTACACTCACCATTCCAAATACAATGAACACTAAATACTCGAAGAAAATTTCAAAAGAATCGTTCAAGTTCAAAGAGAGAATAGTAGTACCTGGGACGCCAAGAGATTTGGGTGACCCGAGTGGGATCAAAAGGAGCAGACGAAACACCATCAGTCTTCAATTTAAGAATTGATCCGTGTCTGAGAAAACAAAACAAATGTGTTTCAGAAAAACATATATATATGAAGAGCGAGAGAGCGAGAGAGAGAGAGAGAGAGAGAGAGAGAGAGCAGAAGTGTGCGTAAACTTACGTTTTCTTATCTTCGAGACGACCTGGGAAGTGAAGAGCAGCGGTACCAGGGAATAAAGAGAGGAAACAGAGAGAGAGAGAGAGTGAGAGGAAAACGCGAGAATCCATGAGAAAATGTGAGCCTTCTGCAAGTTTCGGCTCTGCTCAACAAAAGAAGTTAAATAACGTTGCGAAGACTGGGGGTTTTAATTTGGTTGTTTGGTTGGCTAGAAAGAAAAAGAGTGGGATCTTACGAGAGAAAATTCAACACGAAGAGCGAGAAGCGCACGCAGGTCTACCATCTCTTTTTTCTTCTGGTTTTTTGGGTCAAACTCTCCATCGCTCTTCCTCATTTAAGACCGCCCACTGAATTTGGCAGTTTGTCAAGGTAATAAAGTCTATTCTACTCTATATTAAAAAGTGCGACCACCTAGAATGTTTTTGGTTGTGTTTAGTTGTATTTTGTAAATGTGATTTGAGAGTATGAGTTGTATTTTGAGTTTGTGTGTTGTAAAATTATAATTTGAGTGTAAAAAATTTGTTTGGTAAAGAGTTTTGAAAATAGTTTTGGAAAAGAGCTTTGATTTGAGTGAGGAATTGTTGATGTGATATTTGATATGTGATATAAAAATTTACAACTCCTAACTAAACATACAACTCAAAATTATTTTAAAGCACATTAAAAATTAAAAAAATTTCAAAAAATATTTTTCCCAATTATATAAATCAATTGCAAAAAAAAAAAAAAAAAAAATCTGTACAACAGAGGACATCCGGGTGGATGTCCCCAAGGACGTCCGGGTGGTAGTCCCTAGGAACAACCGGGCGGTCTTCCTCTGGCCAAAAAAAATACAAGAAACACGCAGAATGGACAGCACTTTCGGCAGAGTTTTAAAAAATTAATTTCAGAACTCTTACCAAACATGGAGCTGAAACTAGCATGTAGAATCACATTTCAAAAGCACAATCAAACACAGCCTCTCTTAATTGATAGGAAAAATGTTGGACCTTTTTGAAATCCCATCACTTATGCATTGTAATTGGTCAATTTTTTATTTTATTTATTTTTGATTGATATGTATCTGTAGGAAATATGAAGGTAGAAAAAAAAAAAAAATCTGTATTATTTCTCTAATTGATATTACTTCCGTCAATTTGAAAAGACAGCACATTGAAGACTGAATTTTTCTATAAATTCAATTTTTTTTTTCAAACGAAAGCAACTGTCTTTATTTGTTCTCCTTAAGATATTGCTTGTTTTTATTTATTTTTTATTTTTTTGGCAAAGAAACTAATATCTATACGATTTATTTTAACTGTCAGAAAAAACTTACAAAAAAACCCATTAAGATTAAAAGATTGTGACAACATCTCTCAAGTATTATTCTGAAATCAAAAGGCATGAATAACACCACGAGTATGTATTAGATTTTTATAAATGGCACTGACAAAAAAATTAATAGAAAGTCTAACTTGTGAAGTACCAAGATATGTCTAGGTCTCCAATCTGATATTTGATTGAACAATTATATGTTTTTCATAGTTGGCCAAGACGTACATTTTTGTTTGAAAAAAAAAATATGTATGTGTGTTATTTATGTAATAAAAATGATGACTTACAGATTTTACAAACAAATCAAAAAAAAAATTGACTTATAGATTTTACAAATATTTGAAGAAAAATGGTCATAATTGGTTCTTAAATCAAAAAATCGAGATTGAAACTCTAAATCATTATTCTGAAATTGAAAAAATAGGAACAACATCTTTGTAGTGAAAAAAAAAGAAGGGATGATGTTGGATAAACAATTTGCAAAAAATAAACACGGTTGGATTTACAAAAAACGGACACTACAATGTAATAATTAAAAGAAAAATAATTAGAAAAGAAAACAGATCACAAACATAATACAAAAAGCGATAAGAAGTGCTACTTTTACATGTGAAACTAAATTATATTTTAGAAACAAAGTCATTTGATATCTATAATTAAGAATGAAGACGAATATGAAAGATCATATTCCAAACCATCATTATTAGTAAACTTCATCAATTCCCCTAAACATAAAAATTAGTAATTTTCCTAAAACACAACTACAAATGGTGCATGTTATGGATTGTTTGAATTAAACCAACTAAGTCTAACTTAGTTGGGCCCCAACGACTTTTTTAAAGGCTTAGTCTCAAGAGGAGAGTCGTGTGCTCAATTCTTTCTAAGAATGAGTTAAATTAAGAGGCAATCACTTGATGTTTTGCAAGGATGAGAAGGCTAACCTTTATAAGTGTTAATCTAACAATTAATAATTAACTTTTGCAGGTAAAAAAAATATATATATATATATATATATCCACAGTTTGTGCCTATTTCTTGTGATTTCATTTTCTATTTTCATTTTTCTAAAAACAAATAAATTTGTTTTTCATTTTTTTTTAAAATTTTGATTTTGAGAAATTTTTAAAAATAACCAACTTATTAAAAGATATGAAAATGTGATTTTTGAATTCGTAAAAATCATTTTCACGGAAAACGCAAAGTACATGAATGTTGTTTTGTAATGTTTACAATTTATTATTTTTGATTTATAGAAAATATTAAACATATTTATATTTATTTTTAGAATAAAAAATTCAAAAATTATATTTGATACACATATTTATTAAAGATTTTCCTAAAGAACAATTAGAATAAGTGAATGTTTTGGATTGTTTGGATCTAACAAACTCTACTGTTTGTACTGGTTTAGTTGTGATTTTGTTTTTAATTTTTAGTTTTAATTTTAATTTAAATACAAAATGTAATTAGTGAATCAAATATATGAAAGATTTTTTTACCTTTTCCCTTTTTTTAATTTTTTTTTTACACCTTATTAAAAGAGTAATCGTTATTAACGGTTCGAATTTATCCACTTGCGTGTATTGTCTTATTTCTCATATATTTGTTTAGGTTTCTTTCCACCTTTGATAGTTTATTTGTATTTATTATGTGTTGTGTTTGATATTCATTGTAATTGTAATTAATTAGGCATCATTGTAACAACATATAAATAAATAAATAAATAAAATTTAAATTTGTTTAGGTTTCTATCTCATTAAAATCAATTTAATCTATTTAATAATTATACCTCTTATCATTTAAAATTTTAATTGAATCATGAAATGTTGGTTAAAAAAATTTAAACTAACAATATTCTTATTTAATGTTCATTAAATTTATAGTTACTTATGTATATAAGTATCAAAGTGTACCATTATGACATAATAACCACCCTTGCCACAACCGAATCCGGATCCTCGATGCCACTTTCCTGCGGCGCATCCTGTCCCCCTCCAAAATGACGTCGTTTTGGAGGGGTTTTTTTTTTTTTTTTCTCTTTTTCCCTTTCTTTCTTTCTTATCATCAACACTGGCACTGTGTTGGTATGTTTCTCTCTCTCTCTCTCTCTCTCTCTCTCTCTTCCTTGTAATAAAATTTGCAAAGTTGTGTTAATATGGGTTTATTGGGTACTGTTGGTGGAGGTAGAAGACGGATGAAGCGGTAGAAGAAGGACATGAGGTTGGCGGCGCCGAGGAGGAGGAACACGGAGGCGGTGGTGATTCCAGTGGCGGCGATTTGGGGGATAGTGAGGTGAGGGGATTCGTAGATGGCGACGGCGGCGATTGTTAATGGAGAGAGAGAGAGAGGGGAGTAGAGGAGAGAGAAGCTTCAAAGTGTTTGCCTAACCAAGTTGAGTCGAAATCATCTGCTGTTTGGAAGTGAAGAAATTATTTTCAAATCAAAGTTCAGAATAAATAACAGAGAAGAGAAATTTGTGAGTGGTTTTAAGCTAATTTGTGAGTGGGTTTAAGCAAATTTCAAGTCGAGAATAAATCATCTGCTGTTTAGAAATTGGAAGTGAAGAACGATCTGAACTTTGCAGAAAGTGAGAAATTATTCCCTCAAAGGTTAGGTGAGGGTTGTGAAGAGAAATGAGGAGAGACCCAAAAAAATAAAAAACGGCTGTGTTCATGTTCTACTTCAAATTTCCCTTCACCCAGAAAACGAGAGTGATTTATATGATACTCTTTTCTTTATATCTAAGCTAAGAATCAAACTAGGGAGAGAAATTGAGAGTGAAATTCATGTTCTGCTTTGCCTTGTATCTGGGTTCTCAGTTGATGGACAGGAAAGCCATTATCATCAATGGACAAAGAGCACCCCTGGGTTTTGCTGTTTGGTTTTTTTTTTTTTTTTTTTTTTTTGCTTTTTTTTCTTACCCTTGAAAAGTTGCCCCAAAACGACGTCGTTTTGGGGCGCTACAGGGAACGGTTGCAGACAAGGGCGACCGAGGATCCAGATTCGCCACAACCACCACCACTATTACTACGTCTATCATTATCTCCACCATTAATGCCATTGTCACTAAAGATACCATCATTATTTCTTTTTTTTTTATTCACCTGAAGATAAAAACAGAAAACAGCAGATTACAACACTAAAGTCCTGGGATAGTAGCTTCCCTTCTTGATCCAACATTTATCAAGTCAGTAGTTAACAAAGATAAAATAGAACTAGGTGGATCTTCTACAAAGAGGAGGTGGTCCGGCTGATTCACTCCAAGATCAGCCATAACATCTGCACAGTGGTTTGCTGCCCTGGGAATGGTGGTAATAGTGCATTGACATCGTCTGAGTATGAAGTTTGCGTCTTGAATAAGTGCTTGATATGGTGAATTTTCGCCAGCTCCATCTCGGATGAGTTCTATAGCCATTTGGGAATCAGTTTCAATTTGGATGTTAGCCATTCCTTTCTGCATGATTATGGTGAGCCCTCGATATATACCCCAAAGTTCAGCCTCAAGGCTTGTACAGTTGCCTAAATAACCATAATAGCCCCACACCCAAGTACCTATTTCATCTCGCAGCAGCCCACCAAAACCAGATTGACCAGGATCCCCCTTGGAGCATCCATTTGTGTTGAGTTTAAGCTGACCTGCAAGAGGACAAGACCAGAGCATTAGTTTAGGAACTTTAAAGTTTGGGTGGAGAATAACTTGAAAAGCTTCCTGTGTTTCCTCGGCTATCCGGAGTATGGTATTAACACTAATGTGAGGATGTTGAGTATGATTCTCAAACACTTCTTTGTTTCTGTCTTTCCAGATGATCCATAAAACTGTCAAAAAAACTGCAGGCCAGTGAGTACTGTTGAGATGTTCCTTGCTTTGAATATTGCTAGTAATCCAGACCTTGAAGTTAGCACTGTTACTATGTTGCCACCAGGTAAAATTCTGCAGATTCAACCAGATGGCCTTAGCTTTTGTACAGCTTCTGAATAAATGTTGCATGTCTTCCCTGGATGAATGACATCTGGGACATAGATTTGTGTCTGACATATTCCTGATTAGTCTCATATGATTAGTAAGTAATCTTTCATGCATGACAAGCCAAAGAAAAGTTCTCAACTTGTAAGGGGCCTTAATTTTCCAAATCCATTGCCAGTTAGTTCCATCAGATTCTTGGGTAGATAAGGCTTGATAGGCTGCTGCAGTAAAGTACTTACCAGTGGTGGAGCTTTTCCAATGAGGAGTGTCATTATAGATCACATATCTGGGTCTAGGGATTCTAAGAATGGTATCTAAGGTATGTTGAGGAAGCAGGTTATGTAATGAAGTGAGGTCCCAGTTACCATCATCATCAAGGATGGATTGGACTTTGGTAGTATCATCAGTTTGGACTCCCTGGATTGTCATACTTAGAGGTTATTCCCCACACCACCAGTCAGTCCAGAGAGAGACCTGCTCTCCAGTCCCAATATCCCATTTAATATTTTTATCTAAGACATCTCTATTTTTAATAATGCTTTTCCAGGTATGAGAGGCTTGTCTCCTAGTGGGCCAGTTGGATAAAGAGTGGGTTTTAAGGTACTTGGTTTTGAGGACCTCACACCACAGTTCATTAGAGTTAGTTGCAATTTTCCAACCAAGCTTAGAGAGAAGGACAAAATTTTGGATTCTGGCTTGCCTAATACCCAATCCCCCTTGTTTCTTAGTTTTGCAGACCTGCTGCCAGTTCACTAGGTGGACTTTTCTTCTATCGTCAGTACTACCCCATAGGAAATTTCTATTAAGTTTGTCAATATGATCACACACTTTCCTAGAGAGTTCCATAGTTTGCATAAGATGGTTAGGCATAGCAGAGGTGACAGCCTTAATGAGGGTTGTTCTACCTGCAAGGGACAGGTTTTTAGCTTTCCAACCAGAAAGCCTGTGGGCCATTTTTTCAAGGATGGCAGTAAACTGGGATTTGGAAACTCTGCTATGGAGAAGGGGGGTACCTAGGTATTTACCCAGATCAGCAGTGAGGGAAATGCCAACATGAAAGCTGAGAGATGTGGCTTCCCTTCTAGGGACATTAGCAGAAAGGAACATCTTGGATTTGTGGAAATTAATTTTTTGCCTAGACATATCATAGAATTCAGCAAGAACATCCAGGATACAGTCACAATTACGTCTAGTAGCTCTAGCAAATAAGATAAGATCATCAGCAAAAAATAAATGGAAAATGAGAGGACTGTGTCTGGAAGCTTGAAGGCCTTTCCATTCACCATGTTCAGATTTTTTTCTAATCATATTAGATAGATTTTCCATGCACAGAACAAAAAGGTAGGGGGAGAGGGGATCTCCCTATCGGAGTCCTCTTCCCATACTGATGCTGGGTAAGGTCTCACCATTCCAAATGATGGCCGAGTTAACATTAGACACACAGTTCATAATAAGAGTGATCCAATCCAGATTAAGATTAAGCTCTTTAAGAGAGTGGTGGATGAAATCCCAGGAAAGGCGATCATAGGCTTTTTCCAAATCAATTTTAAGAACCATGCCTCCAACCTTGCCTTTCTTACCCCGAAGGGTGTGAAGAATTTCTTGGGTTATGATAATGTTATCAGTGGTAGTCCTCCCAGGAATAAAACTGCTTTGGTTGGGGCTAATGAGGTCAGGGAGAAGGGGCCGAAGGCGGTTGACAATAATTTTAGTAATGATCTTGTAGGTGACATTGCAAAGGCTTATGGGACGAAATTGTGTGATAGACTCAGGGTTCTGAAGTTTGGGGATAAGAACAATTTGTGTTTCATTGATCTCAGTGGGTATAGTCTTTTGCTGGAAGCACTCTTTAACAAAATGGCAAACAGAGGTACCTATTATGCTCCAGTTATGATGGTAAAAGACAGCTTAGAGCCTATCCTTACCAGGGGCTTTAAAAGCTTTAATGCATTTAACGGCATGCCAGATTTCAGAGTTTGTCACAGGTAATTGAAGAGCGGCATTATCATCTCTAGAAATTCCCTTATTAGCCAGATTAACCCAATTATCAAGCACATGAGTTTCTTCATATTGGAATAGATTAGAGAAATGATCCAAGATATGGGCTTTGAGATCGTCACTGTTAGAGATCCAGTTACCACTCTCATCCTTTAAGACCTGGATTTTTAACTTTCTTCTCTTGGTCAGGGTAGAGGTGTGAAAAAATTTTGTATTCCCATCACCCATGGTAAGCCACTTATTGCGGGATTTCTGGTACCACAAAATTTCTTCCTGGAACAGGGTCATGTTAAACTGCTTAATGAGGTCTTTCTCAAGGAGATGAAGGCTATGAGAAAAGTTACCAGTTTGAGATTTTTGTATGCCTTCAATACGAGCCAGTAAATTTCTTTTTCTTTTGAAGATATTACCAAAGACTTCTTTATTCCAGATTTTAGTGTTATGAGTGAAGGTATCAATGGCTTCAAGAAGGTTAAATTCCATGTTACGCCAAGAGTTATGAACAATATCAAAAAACCCAGGATGACATAACCAAGCAGCTTCAAAACGAAAAGGTCTATTAAGAGGGGTTTAAGGATACATACCTTGGGTGTAAACCACTAGTGGGGAATGATCCGAATAGGTTCTGGGAAGGGTCCGCACAGTGCCTTCAGGGAACAAAGTTTGCCACTGCTCATTACACATGGCTCTGTCTAGCCTTTCCATGGTGTTAGCCATGCCTTGTCTATTATTGGTCCAGGTAAACCGAGGCCCTACACTGCCCAGATCAATGAGATTACAGTTGTTAATGCAGTCTCTGAACCTTTGAGTTCTGTTCTGATGCTGAGTGTGTGTGAAGCTCCTCCTCTCATTCTGGTGAGCATAGTCATTGAAATCTCACATAACAAGCCAGGGTTGGGTCATATGGCTGGCTGTATCCTCAAGGTTGTCCCAAAGAGTCTCCTGGGAAAGAGGGTTGGGGTTGGCATAAACTGCATTAAGAACCCACTCCTCGAAATCCTCTTTGTGTATAGTGGCTTGAATAAATTGATTTGAGACTGCAGAGGCCCGAACATTAACTTGATCCGTATCCCAAATCAACCAGATGCCACCAGCACGGCCAGTAGGGTCAACAATGGTGGAAGCCGAAAAACCCATGTTGGTGAAAAAATTTCCCATAGAACTAAAAGGGACTTTAGTTTCCATTAGTATAATAATCCCAGGTTTATGAATGCTGAGAAGCTCACGCATATTTCGTCAAAAGGTATTATTACCGGCCCCTCGGCAGTTCCAAATTAGTAGTTTGAGAGAATCCATAGACGATGGGAGGGGTAGAGGTTCAGTGGCAAGTTGGGGCAGGATACTACGTATCCGTCGATGGTCCTGATCGGTGGACCTCATGGATGCCATCTGGATGGAGTGGACTGATGATCCTGGACTTTGACTCCACCCTGGTTCGATTCTCATGCGCAGTTGCTCGATCCACTAGATGGTGTCCACGCGGTGAATGGCTTCTGTCTCGTGTTCGATCAACAAACCCAGGGCTTCGCCTTCCATCCTGTGGATGGACACTGTTGGGGGGGTTGCGTCCTCGTTCTCCATGACAGTTGGGAGAGTCAAGAGGTTTTCTGGCTCTGGATTTTTCAAATCTAAGCGAACTGTGGTGATATGAATTCAACGGGTTTCGAGATGAGGATATAGATATATCTGCGTTTAGATCCTCCATTGGCATTTCTGGGGCTACACTGAGCGATTCCTTCAGACTAGGCTTTTCAGAAAGTAAAGTAGAAGAGGTCTCCATGTGTGAAGTAGCCATTGTGTTTATGGCAGCGGATCCCACAGGGGATGGGACGTGTGAGACTGTAGGAGCATGTGAGCTTGGGTGTTCCTGGGGATGGGCTGGGCCAATGCTGTGGCTTGTGGGCTTGATGGTGGCGTTTATAAGTTGTGGATCAGTGGCTATTTGAGGCCCAGTAGGAGTGAAGTTAGTGGGGGAGGCAGAGTCCCTATTGACGTGGTCCAGTATATTGGGTTGGGTCTCTGTGCTGTCTAATTCAGCAAACCGATTTGGATTGGGCTGTGGCCCAGTGGTTTGGGGTTTTCTTTGGGGGATAGATCTACGGTTCCTTCGGGTTACCATCATCCATGGCCCAAAATGGGTTTCTTCTTTCTCCAAATGTTGCAGGTTACCGTTGATTGGGAGTGGTGCTGGCTGTGAAGTGTCTGTAACGGCTAGTCCGTCACCGGGTGGCGGTGTGCTTGAGATAGAAGCTACGTGATGGAGTCGAGCAGCAGATTTGTGACGACAAAGTTCTTTACGATGATCCACTCTCCCACAATGGAAACAAATAGAATGAATGGACTCGTATTCAATGGTGTAGCTTTTCTTGCCTAGTAAGAACCTGGGGCAGAGAGGTTTATTGAGGTCCATTTCAATACAAACTCTGGCAAACTTACCTCTTGTGGCCATGGCTGTTGTAAGGTCTATCTTGAGAGGGCGTCCTAATTGTTTAGCGATGGTATACAGGACCTTTTCTTAAAAATACTTGATCGAAAGCTCTAGAAACCTAACCCAAACCGCAGTTTGTGGTTTCGAAAGCTTCCGATGCCTTGAAATCAGGCTCCCATTTGCGAACAGTAAGATAGTGGTCCAAAATTACCCACGGTCCCCCTGAGTACACATGGGCGCAGTCCTCCTGCGAGGAGAACTTAAAGAGAAAGTAATTGCTCCTGAGATCGATAGCATTAAACTCATCTTGTAAGGCCCATAGATTTTTGACTTTAGTACAGAGCAATTTGTACCCAATGCTTTTGCCCATTTACAATAAGAGAATTTGTCCACGATTGTCGAATCTGATGCAGAAGTTGCTTTGGGAGGACTATTCGGGGTATTCCAGTTTGTACATCCTCAGGCATGAGGGAATCTCCATTAGTGTCACCTTCATCTGAAGTTATGGTGTCCGTTGTATCATCAAAGTAAAAATCACTACTTTTCGGGGCTACAAGCGCTTCTTTGAATGATTTTGCCTTAGGACCTGCAGAAAAGGTTCCTATGGAAGGAGGAGTTGCATCATCCATGGCAATTTCAATTGGAATAGAAAGGGAGGGCTCGAGATCTGCCCCAAATTCAAACCTGGTCACCATGTCTCGATCCTCCAACGCCTCCCTACCCTTGATCTTTTTAGTGCTGCGTATCAAGTGGTCCTCCTCCTCCAGAGAAATAGCAGTAGTATCGCTGGTGTTGGTAACACTTGGATCGCTGGTGTTCATTTGCACAGCTTTGCATCATTATTTCACCACGCCTTTGGTACTATCACCACATTTCCATCACTGTCAAATAACCACCAATAATTATTCTTTATTAAACATTCAAAATATGTAAATATAAAATGCAAGGGCGAATTATACTACAGGTTCCTATAGTTTAGGGTTTGTGTCACTTTGGTCCCTAACTTTTCAATTGTGACATATTTGACCCTGAATTTTGAATTTTATTTCAAATAAGAACAATTGAATATACCATTACTTTGTGACACATTTGACTCTGAATTTTGAATATTTCAAATAAAGACAATTGAAGATACCATTGCTCAATTTCAAGGGCAAAGTCGTCAATTTGATAAAATATAAACTGATTTAACAAAAACAAATGTCAAAAAAATATTTTTTAATTTTTAAAAATTATTTCTACCACCAAAGACAAAATTATGTAAAATTGATAAATCTTTTACATATTTATTTATTTATTTTTACCAAATTAATTTTTATTATATATTTGGATGATGATCATGTAATAGGTGGTTATTTTTATTTTTATTAAATTAGTTTCTATTTTTTCAAAAGTCAAATATGGCGACAATTTTGATATCATTATTAAACTAATCCATTAAATAAAAAAATTTAAAACTAAAAATATTTCATATATTAAATATATCGATTACACATTAAAAGCCTAGCAATCACCAATTACATGATCATCATCCAAACACATAATAAAAATTAATTTGGTAGATAAAATAAACAAATGTGTAAAAGATTTATCAATTTTACATAATTTTGTCTTTGGTGGTAGAAATAATTTTTAAAAATTAAAAAATATTTTTTTGACATTTATTTTTGTTAAATCAATTTATATTTTATCAAATTGACGACTTTGCCCTTGAAATTGAGCAATGGTATCTTCAATTGTCCTTATTTGAAAGATTCAAAATTCAGAGTCAAATGTGTCACAAAGATAAGGACTAAAGTAACACAAGTTCCAAACTATAGGGATTGTTAGGTGATGCTAAACTTTTATTCATGTTCACTTAAATGTGGTTTTCTAAAATTTCTATACAAAAATATAAATTACAAATATAATAATAAAAATAAAAACTTTAAATTAATTGTTGAAGTTTTAAATCAAACGTTATTTGGTTAATGAGACTATTTTAAATTGAATATGTGTCTATTTAAATTTAAATCCTATTTTTTTTTTTTTTTTTTAATTTAAACTGAGTCAATGCATTAGTTACAAAAACATAGAGTCTTATCCTATAAAAACAATCTCTCTACACTTTGAAGACACAAAAGTGATATGGTTCTTTTTCTTCTTAATTTTCTTTCTTTTCATAGTGTTGTATACATATTATATTATATTTTTTTTCTTTTAAATTTTGGGCATCCAATACAAACTTGACATTGGTCGGCTATAACTATTCATTGTGAATTAGACCACTATGAATATTTCCATTTGAATTTTAGAGTTATATGAGTTCGTTTAAACTTGTATGGAATGAGGCACATGTGATTCTAGGATAGTGATTTTTGGTGCCTCTCCGAATTTTATAGGCTAGTTTCGTGCTCTCTATTTCTTTGTTTTGATTTTTTTAGGTCAATGTTATTTTATTTTGATTTTGTTTGTTTGATGTCCAAAAGAAAAATCAGTTATATATGAAAAATTTATCCTCAAAAATCAATATAAAATTATAAAATTTATCGGGATGAAAAATCACGTGCAATGCACATGCACTACAACTAGTTACCCTAAAAAAATAGGGAGGTTTCTTTCTTGTTCGAAATCAAATTGGAGAGTATTGTTAGATTTGTGGGTTTATCATAAATTCACATTGATAATTCAAATCGTTTAATGTGTAAGGTTCATCGAGTATTTTATTCTTGTAAAAAAATCACTTTGATTTAATATCGATAGTCACTTTAGCATACCATATTTGTGTCAACGATAAATATGATTTTAAAAGTAAATTATTAATATAAATGTGATCTAATCAAATACTTATCGATATTGGATCTAAGATATTTTGTACAAGAACGATGTATTCGATAAGTCTTACTCATTGAATAGTTTGAATTATCTATGGAGGCGAATAACATCTCCAATTAATTTTTCCAACTAAGGAGAAGCCTTTTCCCAAAAAATGTCAATAAAAAAATTTAAATCGATTAGAAAGAAAGTGCAAGTGTGATTGAGATAGTTAATATATATAAAATTTATATAATTAAAATAAAGTTGAGTTACACATGAATGAGAAATACAAAGGAAGAATTGGTTTAAGTGGGAAAATGTTATCTAATAAAAAAATTTATTTAAAAAATTAATTTGTATGATATAAATTTAAAATTAATGCAATATAAGTAATATTTAAAAAAAATGTGATGTAGATTTATAAATGTATTGTAATATTGTTGTAATTAATATATTACTTTATATCTAAAAAGTTGGCTAGGGCCATAAATTAAGAGAGTAAATAATTAAAAGTATTGATATAAACTCATTTTTTAGATTCAGTATCAACTAATCATTTTCTTGACACATCTATTAATGTATATGTGGTATTTCTATATATTAGGTATTGATTTCCTAAATATATTTGGGAATGATCATAGTTAGGTTTTTTATAAGATACTCTTTCTCATAGTTAAGTTTATAGTAGAATACTCTTTCTCAGCCTATATATACAGGCTTTCTATAGTATAAGATTAATTCATTGAATACAATACATATTATTTCCTTTCTCTTTCTACTATTCTAACATGGTATCAGAGTTAGGTTAAGTACCTAGTAATTTCGCTTCACCGGCGGGTGGACTTCAACCTATTCTACTATCATATTTTCTTGTTAGTATTGTTTCGTGGTGATCTTTTCCTTTGTCCTCTAATTTATTCCTACCCCAAATATTTCTATCATATATTTTTTTTTTTGGTACTTCTGCTCTACTCTGTCTTTCCCTTTGTTTCAACCTCAAATAGGTTTCTATTTTCAAACCTATTTGAGTTTGAGGGGAGTATTATACCTATAATGGTGAACATGGTTATACAGTATATGCACAACTCAAGCAGTTCCCTGTGACGCACTATCCAAGTCGCTCCTCGGCGTACCACCCAAATCGCCTCCGCTGGTGCACAATCCAAGTCGCTTTCTTTGGTGCACAACCCATGTCGCCTCATGGCGCACCATCAAAGTCGCCCTCTAGCGTACCATCCAAGCCGCCTCTTGACAGACTTAGTCATCTGTTGCCACCATCGTTTAGCACCACGTCATAACTTATGTGTGTATTACGCTTGCTGGTTCAATATCTAGTCTTTACAATTTGTTGCCATTATCGTTCAGCACCATATCATAAGTAATGTGTGTGCCACACTTATTGGTTCTAATCCAGTCTTTACATCGGTCTAACATGACCCTTTTAAACTGTCCAGACATTGATTCAGGTTAGCCAATCTTTGCAATGGTCTTGCATGACCCTTTTAAAATGTCCTGACATCCAGTTCTCTACATAGGTCTGGCATGACCCCTTTAAACTGTCTCGATATTGATTCCGATCAGCTAATCTCTACAACGGTCCGGCATGACTCCGTAAACTGTCCCGACATTGATTTCGGTTAGCTCCTACAAGGGTCCGACATGACCATAAACTGTCTCCTAGCATTAGCTCCAGCCTCTGATCTTAGCATTAGTTCCAGCCAATTTCTATATCGATTCAGCACAACCTTAAACTGTCCCGGCATTAGTTTCGGTTAGTTACTACAATGGTTCGACACGACCATAAACTGTCTCCCAACATTAGTTTTGACCACTGATCTATTTCAAGTGCCCTTGTGCTCCCGTTCAGATTTTGCAATATATTTGCCTTTTATTTTATTTAGTTTTATTTCATGTTTCAGTTTCTCTTTCTAAACTCAAGATATTTATCCTTCTTGAGTTTGAGAGGAGATGTTAATGTATATGTGGTATTCCTATATATATTATGTATTGATTTCCTAAATATATTTGGAAATAGTTAGTTAGGTTTCTTATAAGATATTCTTTCTCATACTTAGGTTTCTAGTAGAATACTCTTTGTCAGCCTATATATACAAGTCTTTAATTGTATAGGATTAATTCATTAAATACAATACATATTATTTTCTTTGTCTCTCTAGTATTCTAATAACATCATTGAGTTTAAAAAATGAATTTAAAAGGTAGACTCCTATACCATTTTTGAATAATTAATGTCGTTAAAGATGATGGAAATCCGAAGAAAAAGTAAACAAGCAAAAGCAACTCCTCTGCAAGTTCGCGGTCCCAAGATTCTGGGGCAGTCTCCATGGCATCTTTGTAAAGATTGTCTTTCTTTATGTAAAGATTGTCTTTCTTTATGGTGAGAATAAACAAATTCCTAGGATTAATTACAGACTGAGGGGATTACATATTTTACCAAACTCAGCAGAAACCAGCAGCAGAGAAAAAGAAGGCAGAGAGAAACATCAAAACAATTTGGTAAATGAATTATCAGGCCACAGGGAAATTCATCG
Source organism: Camellia sinensis (assembly GCF_055761805.1). NCBI lineage: Eukaryota > Viridiplantae > Streptophyta > Magnoliopsida > Ericales > Theaceae > Camellia > Camellia sinensis. The sequence continues at coordinate 242,419,179 of NC_138961.1, read as the reverse complement.
ATTACGATTCTCTATAAATAAAATGTAAAAAAATATCAGCAACTACGAAAGTTCCAGCCAGTATAACTTTATCAATGCCTATCAACTCATCTTTATTTTAATTATTTGCTTTCTTATGTTTGTAAGAATAGTTCAATGTTCTTTTTATATACAAAAATCTAGACGACCCTTCACTTTATGAAGATGTAGATGCCTGAAAAAGGATTCCTATGATGAGCACACCTTGCAGCTTTTCATACAATTTCCAACTACACCTTCAGAGCCTACCATATAGAGTGGATTCCTTTTACACTCGCCAGAAGCAGCCCATTGAGCACAGTTCTCATTCTCGTCAACGCAATCTCCATTTGTGCTCTTTGATGTTACCTGAAAAGACCTCACATGAATCCACCTGGTTGCGGACCACTTATCACCCTCAATGACAGGGCAGCTCCCGTGCAAACTCAACGGGTCAGTTGTTGCATTAGGATGAAGACTATAAAACAGCAGAGCATCCCCCTTTTTAGGTTTCACTGCAGAAAAACAAACACAAATATGGGATCTTGATGAAATGTGCAGTGAATCCCAACCTACGCATATTACTTGAATCATAAGACACCAAACACTCAATTTTCATACTGGTTTTTGCCATATTTTTTTCTGAAATAACAGGCAATTCCACACAATTCACATGGTGATGCATGCATTATGGTGATACTAAAAATTGAAGTGTATCAGTCACCACACACAATGATTTTCCAAATGGGTCAATGAAAGCATTGAAACAACTTATTGAGATCTCAACACAATGGCATATAATTTATAGCAAATGCTGTTTTTAATGTTGATATCAGTACAAACAATTTTAGAGGCCCCAATATAACAGGCAGATTCATTCAAGGCATTCTCTAGTTCAAATCACCAAATATATTGGACAAACACTCCATTTTTGTTTTTTTGTGATGGTATGAACCCCCCAGTTTAGTACCCAGAAAAAAATAATATTGGAAGGTTCCCTCAAATGACAAACATGGTGAGGCAAATATGTAGACTAGAGAGAAACAGTTAATAACAAAAGCAATTTTACCTGCATAGCCATCTTTAGCACAGTCAGACCAGTTATCATCCTTTGGTTGAGTATGTTTAGCCTGTAGACAGTCGAAAGCAAGTAGTTAGCTCCTAGAGTAGAAAACAAAAGATGTGAAGGAACCAAAGAATCATCAAAGACAATATACCTCTGAATCAGGAAAGACTGTTTCTCCACCGCCCTTAACATCAGACAGATACATAAGTACAGTGGCTACCCGGTGCCCACCTAATTCTCGATTGATCTTGTCTTCAAAAAAGTCAAAATGGGGCTCATACTTCTGACCATGCTCATAATGAAGTATTTGAATGGATTCCCCATTTTCTGATCACAACATCAGGTTACAGCAAATTACAAGAACTCGTTTCCTATATATATATAAAGTCCATTGATAACAAGCATGGCTAACAATACCTTCAGGGAGGAAAGTCCAAGCAGCAATCCTAGCCTCAATAGCGACAACTACTTCATCCTTGAAAGGTGAAACAAGAGAAACAAAGACAATGTAAATGTGTTTAATATTGCAACTCCTACAAAATGTTTACAAAGAAACTCTTGGTTAACCTTTATGCAGGCAACAAGGTAAGGTGCCAAAATAGAGAGATAAGGCTTAAAAAATTGGTGCAAAGAAATGACCTATTAGTATAGCTAGCCATGAGCAATTTGCATGAACATTTCTTGAGTTAAATTAGGTCTCCCTAAAAAGTACAGAAATTTAATCTCGAGGTTCAACTGTATGAAAAGCAAAAGCATGCCCCGTTTCATATTCCAAATGGAACAATCTACCATCCGAGATCAATTCCTATGATATATCTTCTTCATTTTTTTACAGAGCTAAGAAGAAAGTCAAGCATTTATGTCTCAAGGAGAACAAGTTCAAATGCAAACGAGAAAAGAAAATTGATGGTTCATCTCGTGCGAACAGATAGTTACTCTTTCTCTAAAACAATTTATTTAGATGTACAAACAGATTGATCAGAAAACATGAACCAATTTAAAAGGATTGTAAGCCTATTCCAGCAAAGACCCTATTTCCCAAACTACAAAGGTTGAAAATACCACTGCATCTTGCAAATAGTTTGATGTGTTTAAAACAAATGACAATATCACTACAGAAGGCCCAAGATCCCATACATTGGGATCTATAACAATCGCGGCTTTTTTTTTTCTTTTTGCTTGTTGGTGAGTAAATCATAGTATCCCACATAACAGGCAAATATGTAATTGGATAAGCAAACAATTAGTAATCCCCAGCAGATTTTGTAATTTTCATACGACACTCAAAATTTTCTAACCTCCAACACGAATTAATTAGCATGATATCAAAATTATGAACTCGAACAAAATTTTAACGAGTTGCCAAAATGATTTTAATTAATTGATGATTAAAAATGAATAAGACCTGGGCTTTCTGAAGAAACATGCCAGAGCTCGTCCGAACTTCACTCTCTACACTAGTGGCTGATTCATTGTCAACCACCATGGACTTCTCTAGCTTATCCTTGGCCTACACACCCAAATTCAGCAAACCCATATTCCAAAATTAGAAGATGTGTATAACTTTTATAAGTAATTAAATAAAAAAAATTTCCCCGATTTGGTTGCTGAAAAAGAAATAGGGAAAAAAATTCTGACCAGATGAATGAGATGATCACATTCGTCATCAGTCAAAAACCTGCTGTAAATGAAAGCCCTGTACACTCACCAATACCAAAGACAATGAATGAACACCAAATACTCGTAAAAAATCGCCACAGAATCTTGCGAATTCGAGGAGAGAATAGTAGTACCTGGGACGCCAAGAGATTTGGGTGACCCGAGTGGGATCAAAAGGAACAGACGAAAAACCAGTCGTCAATTTAAGCACTGATCCTTGTCTGAGAAAACACAACAAATGTGTATTACAAAAACATATATATATATATAGAGAGAGAGAGAGACAGAGAGAGAGAGAGAGAGAGAGAGGCGTGCGTAAATATACGTTTTCTTTTCTCCGAGAAGTCCTGGGAAGCGAAGAGCAGCGATAGCAGGGGATAAAGAGAGGAAACAGAGAAAAACTGAGAGGAAAACGCGAGAATCCATGAAATGAGGAAAATGTGAGCTTCTACAAAATTGGGCTCTGCTCAACAACAAAAGAACAAGCTGGGTCGTTTTTTTTTTTTGAACACGGGTCGTTTTTTATTTGCTTGTTTGGTTGGCGACAAGAAAGACTGGGATTTTATTACTTTTTGTGAGAAAACAGCGAACAGAGGTTTATGACTATCTCCCTCATTTAAGACCGCTCACTGAATTTAGTTGTTTTTCTGACTGGAAAATTTGCATACTGTATTCTGTCAAGGCAACTCAAGTTTTTCTTTTTGATCAGACAAAAACAACTCAAGTTGAAGTGGGTTTAGGGATAAGCTTCAGATTACAAAATATTTGGTTTAGGTACCCGTTATTAATGACAAAATTATTGCTATTCCGGTTTAAAAATTAAATTAAATGTTTAGATGCATTGATGTGATATTTTATTGAAATATTTAAGTTAATTTTTTTTATTCTCTAATTATCAATCAATTATTTTCTTGACACATCATTAAATCTAAAAAATAGACTTATTTATCATTTTTCAATAGGAATAACCAAAATTTTATTTTGAAAAGTACTTTAAAAGTTGAATATATGTTTTAGGGAAATATTATGTGATATTATTTACGTGATATTTTAAATAAATTGTATAAGCATAACTAAATATATGTTGACTTACTTTTGTTAAATTATTAAAAAATAAAAAAATGATTCACTTGTTACAAATTTTTACAGTAAAGCTTCGTAGCTCGAGAAAAGAAGGGCTCGAATGGCCCGACCCCTCTCCCTCTCTCTCTCTCTCTTTTTTCTCTATTCTCCTCCTTGCCTTGGACTTCTTCCTTCTCAACTGCAACAGTGGCCTCTTTTTCTCTGCGACGATGGGCTCTCTCTCTCTTCCCTTTTCTCTCTTTCTTTCGCCTCTCTGTTATCGATTTCAGAGAGGGAAAAAAAAATTACCAAATGTTTGGTTTTGATTTTGGTTTTGATCTTGAGTTTTGATTTTTTTTTGATTTTGTGGGTTTTGATTTTGATTTGATTTTGGAATACCCTCTTCTGTGTGTATACACACATAGATCTGTTCTCCTCTCTCTACTCTCTGTTCTTTTCTTTGTTTGTTTTTTTTTTTTTTTGAATCTGTTCTTTCTCTTTGCTTTTCTTCCGAATTTGTTGGCCGGCCGGAAGAGGAAGGAAAAAGAGAGGGAAAAGGAAGAAGAGAAAGAAGAGAGGGGGAGGGAAAAAGAAAAAAACAATGATCTTGATTTTGATTTGAGTTTGGATTCAAAACAGAGTTTGGATTCAGAACAGAGGAAGAAGAGGACGGAAGAGAGGGAAAGGAAGAAGAAAAAAAAGAAGAAAAAAAAAAGAGATGCCAAAACGACGTCATTTTGGCACCTCGAGTCATTCGGGCCGCTGTAAATTCGAGCTACCAAGCTTGACTCAAATTTTTAATAGTTGGAGTATCATATAAATAATATCCAATAATATTTCCGGCTTATCTAATGATTTCCATAATAAAGATTTAAATTTAAAATTAATATAAAATGAATACTACTTAAAATGAGTATAATTTACAATTAAGACACATCCGTAATGGGTAGAAATGTAAGGGCATAAATTAAGAGTAAATAATAAATGTCATTAAAGAGGAAATAATGATACATAGCAAAGAAAAAAGAAATCTCCAATTTTCTATTAGATAAATGGTTAAATATTTTACATGGGTGTGAATCTCACACTTTTGTAGACTCCGTACTTATGTAAGACATTTGATCATTTATTTAGTAGAAAATTTAATATCTATAACATTATCCAAGAAAAAGATTATCATTAAAATGTTAAGAGCATTTTATTTAGTTTTTATAATTTGATTCATATAAGATATTACAAGCATAGTAATGGAACAAGATTCATACACTACAAAAAATTAAGGTTTTAGAGACCAAAATTTAGGGACAAAATTATTTTTTGGAGACCAAATATTTTTGTTGCGAAAAGTATCATTATTATATTTTTAGTAACAAAAATTAAATATTAGTGATGAATTATTATCTTTTTAGGACTAAATTTTTTGTCTCAAAAAATAAACCATTTTTAGACCAAATTATTTTGTCCTTCAAAGACTATTTATTAGTGACATTTTCAAAATTTTGTAGCTAAAAGTTTTGTTTTTAACTTTTCGAAACGACCTTTTAGTGACTATTCTTATGACGATAGAAATTGATCCTTAACTATCTTTTGTAACAAAATTTTAACTTTTAAAAATTAAAATATTTGATATTTAAAACTTTTATATATTGTAGTGATATGTAAGTGGAAGGTGCAGAAATTCTAAAGAATCAAATTCATCTGTTTGTTTGTTGCGAGCACTTTTGAATTATCCATTTATCTACAACGTATAGAGAGAGGGGGGAAAATAAAAATAATGTTTGGTTTAATTATGAAAACTCTCTCTCCCGTTTCTCCATCTCTATTTATTATTATTATTATTATTATTATTAATAAATCAATCACTTTTTCTCTATGTTTTCTTTTTTCTCTTCCCTCATTCTTTCATATTCTACACATTAATTAATTAATTTTTCTCTCTCACACCTATTTATTCAATAAAATAAATAAATAAATACAAATCATTTCAAAACTATTTTTAAAACTCATAACTAAATAAATTTTTAACTTTTAAAACTCTTTTGTAATAATTTATCTTTCAAAATACAATTCAAAACTTATATAAATCAAATGGAGCCAAAACTTTTCCTCATACCATTTACATTTCTTTTTTTTTAGGGGGGGGTTGGTGTTTGAGAAAATAGGAATCATGTTGTACAAAAAGATTTTTTTTTTTTTTACTTAAAATGGCATGACTTTTTAATATATCACATAAACATTCATCATTAAAATTGTCATTGTCATATTATTTTTTTTATTTTTTTAAATAAAAAATTAGTGGTTGACTTATGCAATCACGTGTTATTTTTTTTAACAAAAAAATAATTGATGGTGCAATGTGTGTTATAAAATAATAATTTTAATTTTAATTTAAAATTAAAATTAAAGTTAAAATATAATTTTAATTATTTATTTTGATAATATTGATGCTATTGTTCTATAAAATTGTTACTTGAATACTTATATGTTAATTTTAGTTAAATTATTTGTGTATTTTGATAATTTTAGTTCTATCGCGCTATAAAAGTGTAATTATCATATAATAATTTTGTATGATATATATTAAATTATAAAATAATAAAATAAATACTCATTTTGATATTAAAAATAATAGTTAAATTAGAAGAAGAATTAGTAATATAAAATTAAAAGTAATTCTAGCAATTTAAATTTTTTTTATATTTATTTGGAAAATAAAAATATGTAAAAATAGAAATTATATAAAATTTATTAAAAAATTAAATATAAATATTTTGTAGTTGGATTATCATATAATGATTTTATATGATATATATCTATCTATCTATATATATATATATATATATATTAAATTATAAGATTGTAAAATAAATACTCTTAATTAAATTAAAATATCAACTATATAAAAGAAACTCAACAACGACTAACCAAGAAAGAATCACATAATAACATCTAAACCTAAAAAGAAAAAATAATGAAAACATCCAAATGATATATACATCTCAGTGTGTGAAGTAATTAATCATATGTAATATGATGTCAAAATGTAAAAGAACTTACTGTTCAACAATTGAAAAAACAACTTAAGCAATAAATCTAAACTTTAAAAGTTCCTCGAGAGTATCCTTGTTGTGCGGGTTTTCCCTCCTATAAGTTGTGATTATATAAAATAATATAGGAAATGAAATATGATTTCATATATAGAATCATTATAAAATTTAAATGACAAATCCATAATATAGAATTGGTATTGGGTATAACATAATGTACAGAAAAATAAGAAGAAAAAAAGAGAGACAATCTAGCATTAAAAAAAAAAAAATCCTAATCCCTTAAAAGAATTAAAAAGAAAAACGTGAAACACAAAATTGGTATTGGATTTGTGAATTATCTCAATTTATGATGAAAAATATATGAAAAAGAAATATTTGTCAAATAGAGTTCATATAAAATAAGTAAAGTTAGTATAATTTAAATTATGTTTGAGTTTGTGTAGAACTTTATATATATATATATATATATATAATTAAGAAAATAAATGCTGAAGTAACTTTCTTAAAAAAAAGTAAGCCTTTATAATATGTCACATAAATATGGAAAAAAACACTATTTTAATAACATATACTAGTTGGTGACCCATGCAATGTACAAATAGATTTGCTAATGGCTGATGAAAATTGTTATCACCGTGTGTGATTCTATATAAAATATGCTCATAAAAATAATTTATTTTAAAGTTAAAAAAAAGAAGAAGGTGTATTCTAAACCAGAAATCAAGTCCTTATTTATGTTAATCAAATCTACTAAAAATCATGAATTCCGCTTGTATCAAAATATTTTTTCTTGAAAGAAAAATAAAAATAAAAATAACAAAAAATGCTATAATATACAAATTATGACTTAGTTATAACTCATTGTATTATTTTAATTATTAATCGAAAATATCTTTGCTAATTTCTTATATTTTTGGTTATGTCTAAAGTGGTGCAAAACATCTTTAATTATGATTCAAGTGATGTTTGATTATAATCTATTATAATATTTTTATATGATAATGGGAATCAAGTACAAAATGTCTATAACTTTAATAATTTTAGTTTTCAAAAAGATTTTAATTAATTATGTAACGCATCATAATAATCGCAAAATTTCTATTCCTGCCAAATTATTTTTGCATATCTTTTCTAATAGAGTTTTTGAAGGTGCATTATCAATAATACTGTAAATCCAAATTTTTTATTTAAAAATTATTCAAGAAACATCAATAGGTGCTTTGAATATACACAATCATTTTTTTTTGAATCATTATTCTTTAATAATACTCAACACTATTTATCATTTGACATTTGTCAATTTATCTTCTAAAAACTTGACCAAAAAAAAGTATTGGGTTCCATTATTTTAATTAATTAATATCAAATTGAACGCTACGCGTAAATGTAAATCACTTTTAGAAATATGATGTTAGATATAAAATCACAATGGAGTTATATTTTATACTATGATATGTGTTACAAAATAATAATATTAATTTTAATTTAAAATAAAATTTAAATTATTTATTTTAATAATCTTAGCCCTATCGTTTTATAAAATTATTATTTGAATATTTGTATATAATAAATTTAGTTAAATTATTTGATTATTTTGATCATTTTAGTTCTATTGTGCTATAAAAATGTAATTATTATATAATAATTTTATATGATATATGTTAAATTATAAAATAGTAAAATAAACACTTATTTTGATATTAAAAATAATAGTTAAATTAGAAAGAGAATTAGTAATATAAAATTAAAAGTTATTCGAATTATTTAATTTAATTTTTATTTTTATTTTTATTTAGAAAATAAAAACATGTAGAAATACAACTACACAAAATTTATTTAAAAGATTAAATATAAATATGTTATGATTGGATTAAGAAAAAAAAAACATAGATTAAAGAGAAAATTAGTCTAAGGTCCCTCTCTTATTTTTAATAATGGGAGAGGTCCACAATATTTTTTTTTTGTAGTCTAAGGTCCCTCCATATATCACACTCACTCTCTCTCTCTTTCTCTCTTTCTCTCTCTCTCTGTCTTTCTGTCTCTGTATCTCTCTCTCCTTCTCTCTCTCTCTCTCTCTCTCTTCAAACCCTCAATCTCTCTTCTTTTTTCTTTTCATCCATGGTGGGGAGATTAGGGTTTGGCTCGATGGCAACGATCGTCACCAACACTCCTGCTAAATCTTCTCACTGTTGTTTCGACCGATTCTATCTCCGTTCACATTGAAGTTGTTACAAAGAAGTTTCTAGAACTCTCTGGAGAACATATGGATCTTGCATCAACAATAGCAATGTGAACGACATGTTCACCCAGGCGCCTTTCTTCGAGAACAAATCTAGCTCCAGTGAAGTTGACACATCACAACCAACTCAAGTGTTTGAGAAAAAGTTTAAAAGACATGAAGAGCTTCTCAAGAAGTTCACTGAGGCTAGTGTGTACCCTAACTATTCAATTGTTATGAATTTTTAGTCTATGGTACTTTCTGTTTGCACCTATAGCACAAATAACTAGTTGGTAATACAAATAAACAATGATGAACAGCTGTGACAGTTGTAAAATACAAATCATAAAATGGGTAAGAATATATAAAGAAATGTGATTAGAATAAACAATGGTAATCAAACTCGACGATCTTCATGGTTAGTCCATTTTGTGTTGGCTTTTTAATCAATTTTTTCTGATTGAATCAAAACACAATTTTTTATGATTTGGTCAAAACACAGAGAAAATTGTGAGTAAATCAAATAAAACTAGTCCAAAATCAAAGAAATCTTAATTTTCCTTGGATTTTTCTGTGTTCTCTTTTAGAAAAATTTGTGTTTGATGTTATAATGCTTACATATCTCCAATACTAGATATTTACTTCATACATGAATGGAGAACTCTACAATTGTTCTAGAAATGTAACTTGAAATGTGTATGGAAACATGCATATTCATTTTCCACTCTTTGACTTCCATGTAGAATGCATGAATCAAGTTTAGCTTAAAAAAAAAGAAAATCTGGTGAGGTCTAGATTTAAAGCAAATAAGATTAATTGTTACTAAATAGGACTAGATTTGTGCAGACTTGATAGACAATTTGATAATCTATCATTGTTTTTGGTTTATAAAATTTTTATTTATTTATTGATGTTCTTAAAAACCCATCATTGAACCTTCTTCAGTTCAAGAAAAACATTAGCTCCATTTCATACAATCCATGAAAGCCTAGCTACATATGCTATAATAGAATCATATAACTTTCCCACAGTGGATATGCCAATTAATTCTTTTCACTATATACTATGATTCAATTTATAATTCTGCAGATTGTCTTCAAATTCAGAGAAATTTCAATTTTCTCTGGTTTGAATCAAAGAAATTCTGTATATGTAATTTTGTGAATTTTCTCTAGATGTGGTGGTGGAGAAGGAGGATGAGGAGAGTAGTCATCGTCGTCATCGACGGTATTGAGATCAATCAAACCACACATCTTTGTGGGGAAATTTTCTAAAAGAAAAGAAAATGTGGAATTGAAAAGAAATTGAGTAGAGGTTGAGATATGTTCATATATATAGATATAGATATAGTGTGGGCAAATCAGATTGAATTTTCTCTAGACTGTGTGAATTTTCTCTAGATATGAGAACTGTGTGGATTTTCTCTGGTTGTGATCATTGTTTGTAATTTTGTGAATTTTCTTTGGCTGTGATCACTGTGTGAATTTTCTTTATGCTCTCTCTTATATTCTCTTTTTTTTTTGGAACTACAACGATCTCTCAACAGGTTTGGCCCTTTTTATTTATTTATTTAATATATCATCTTGTATTTCTCTTTTTCAGTAGCAAATGGATTCCGGAAACGGTGGAAATATGCAATCTTCAAGTGGTGGAAATGAAGAGCATAATTCACGGACCGAGTCAATCTCTCATTTCTTGAACCACAATTTTGGCTTCATCTCTAACCACTCACAGCCACCTCCTCCACAACCACCACCACCTCTCTTCCACCGCCAACAACCCACTTTGTTTGATTCTCAAGCACACAATCTCAGGCCTTTTTTCTGGTTTGAACCCAAAGAAATTCTTGCGAAAACCAGATAAATTCTTTGGAAATCTAGAGAAAATTTCTAGATTGGAATCCAGAGAATTTCTTTAGATAGATGTTAAAAGACCTTAGACATTATAAAAATATTTGATGTCCTTTATACTATAAAATCCTAATTAAGCACATTCTATCTTATTTATTTATTTGCTTGTATATCGAAATAATTTTTTTTAAATATCATAATAATTAAATTAAAATATCAATTATATAAAAGAAACACTACTAAAATTTCATCTTTTTGCGACGGTAAAATGCCGTCGCTAATACTCCTAATGCCGTCGCAAAAACTTTTTTGCGACGGCAAATGACTTTTTACGACGGCAAGAGGGAGGTCGCAACTGGAGGCGTTGCAAAAGAGTTTTTGTGACGGCACAGTGCCGTCGCTAATATTTTGCAACGACATTTTAACCTTTTGCGACGGCACTTTACAGTCGCTAATAACGTTTGAAATTTCTTAACTTTTTGCGACGGCACTATTTTACCGTCGCTAAAAATGTTATTTGAGACGGCAAAAAATACCGTCGCTAATAGTCTTTTTTTTTTTTTGCAATGGCAAGAACACTATTTTTGCGACGGTGTGGTGCCCTCGCAAAAAGTATTAAAAATATGAAAATTTCTATTTTTTGCGACAGTGTACTGCCGTCGCAAAAAGTATTAAAATAATAATAATATTTTTGTTTTAAATAATAAAATTTCTATTTTTTGCGACAGTTTAGTGCTGTCACAAAAAGTAAAACTTGTAACAAAATCAATAAAAATATTAAAATTTTCCGTTTTTTACGACGGTGTAGTGCCGTCGCAAAAAAGAAAAAAATATCATGCGATAAAATTATTAAAAATATTAAAATTTTCCCATAATAATATAAAAATTCCTGTATAAAAATAACAATTTCTCCATAATAAAATATTATTCCATTCATAATTACACATCAACAAAATTATCCCACTACATAATGTTCCATAATACATATATAATGTTTAAATACATGATTTTGTTCATAATTCAAAATAACATAAACCAAAATTAAATGTTTTTCTCATCATTCTTCATAGATAACAAAAACAAAAGTTAGCCACATTCTCCACAGGCATGCATTCCACAAGAAGCACACTCCTACATGAGAAATATTTGAAAAATAAAAATAAAAATAATTAATGACAATATAATTATGTGTTAATATTTGACTGAAATTACTGTGTAAAAAATTTATGACACTTGCTACAGTACCAAACAGATACAGGCATTAAAAAAAATTCAAGATCATAATAAACAAAATAATAATTTGTAAATAAAATTTTCAATCAATAGACATTTACAAGACAAAAAGTATCAAAAAAAGATTTTATAAAAAAAACAAAAACAAAAACAAAAAACAAAAACAAAAAAAGATCAAAATATAATAAAAAATATGATATAAGCACTTTTTCCACATTGATCACTAATCTGACAAGATTTAAAAAAAAAAAAATTATTCTAATAAGGACCCTGTTTATTCAATTGGGATAAGAAGCGTAAAATTGAAGGCTACAATTGCAATAGGTGGAACAAAAGATGGTCAGTTGCATGTAAAAAATAATAGAAAGACTATGTACCAAAAAAAAGGGAAAAAACACCAAAACAGGACCAGACCCTCAAAATGAAAGTTGAAGAAGGAAAACAATTATATTCAAACAATGAAAACTCCTTCAGGTACTTACTACATAGTCAAACAAGGAACAGAATGATAACAACTAAACTGAACCAAAAGAGATGATTCCAAGGTCCCATAGCAGTTAGAGCGGGTACAGGGCCATCCATTATCAAAATACTCACAGTAAGCAATGCTCTCCAATCTCCTCTCATGCTCCTCAAGCAAATGAAAGCAGAGACAACTGCTATGAAACCCATTTTATAAGCAACAATGGTTAATTTACAATACACAAGATATTGAATGCACTAATTCAGATACATGAGAGTTTCAACTTAACCAAACACCAAACTCTCTCAGACTTTGATGTAGTTATGTACTATATGCACCATCACTATTACTGTAAATAATCAAAGAATATTTTTAACTTGAAGTGAACACCCTCTGGTTTTAATCGTACCATACCAGTTTAATCTGGTTATGTACTAAATAACACTCATCACTAACAACTAAGCAAAAATTGTGATCGGAAATATTCTCCCCTTCCATCTCTAGTTGGGAAGTTTCTCAATTGACTTCTTGGAACCAACTATGCATTGACTCTTACATTAGTTAAACAGAATGTCAAAACATTCGTGTTGGATTTGTCATGCAAGTGAGACTATTTTGTATACATATATATATATATATATATATATTGCAGATGAGACTTATGCAAAAACTAACTTGTAGTGCCTATACCATCAATCACCAAATAAAATTAACTATGAGCATGCTCAGAATACATGTGCATATATACATATGAGAGAGAAAGAGAGAGAGAGTGAGGTACCCCTTAAAGTAAAGCTGCTGTAAGATTGATATTGCCTCCAGTACTATACAAGAAACCATCTCTTCAGATAGCCTGTGCAAAAAGCAAACACAATAAGAAATGGAAACAAATATTAACATATGAACAATTAAAACGAAGGATACTATCTTCTTACATCTGGTTATTAGTGTTCCAAACATCCCACAAACTTGGGCCTAGCATATCCATGACCTGGCTTTCACAAAACCCAATATAATAAGCACAATGATAGTATGAATGATTTTCACAATGTCAGCAGTGAAAATTAAAATAAAAAAGAACAAGAAACAGTTTCAAAATGAAATCATAGACTTGCGAAAGAAAATAAAGGAAAACTCACAAGAATATAATAGTTTCCTAGGCGACCTTTGTAATGGACCAAAGGAATTCCATAACAACCATTAAGAGTGCTTCATGAAGAAACCAACAATAAAGAATAAGACTTTGAAACCAGTCATTTATAATTTGTAAGGGAAGCGAAATGGAGTTCAATCAACCTTACCAATGAAATCTTGCATACCTGTAAACTTGCCACTCATAAGGCGGGTTATAACTGCATCCTTTATTATTTCGATGCTCAAATTTCAAAGCAACCTATTGACACCACCCCCCATTCAAAAAAATAAATAAATAAATAAATAAATAAGGGACACATTCATAACCATCGGAATAAATTTCAAAGAAATTTTACAGAGATCTAGCGGAGCCATGAGAACAAATTCACAAACCATATACCTCAACAGCATCAGGGCCAGTGTGCCCTGATCCACCGGTCACCTGTCTTCCAACATAAACTTGCCCAAAGCCCCCTTTGCCCAGCTTTCTATCTAACTTGTAAAGAGGGGAACTGCCAAGTTGTACCTGAATGAAATTGAAACAATCAAAACAAAATAAGATAGCGAATCCTCTAAAATTTGATTACCAAAGAGCAACAGAAGTTGATGAAAACTAGTAAGTGACTGAACCCACTGGTTTAATCAGTTTTCTAAATCTTGTCTAAGTCATTTTTCAAAGAAGAAAAAATCATAATTAGTTAGATCTGTCATTGATGCAACCTAACCTCATGAGTGTTAAAATTCAATGTATTATTGATTGATATCTGATTGATTTTTATCTGTATATTACAATTCCTATATATAGAGGAGAAGATGGTAGTAGGTGAAGGTGGTAGTGGAGGTGGTAGGTGGAGTGGGTGGTAGTGGAGGTGGTAGGTGGAGTGGGTGGTGTGGTAATTTACACAATTTACATTAACAGCCCCCCTCAAACTCAAGGAGGATAGGCACTAGCCAACTTGAGTTTGGAGAGAGTAACAAAACAGAAAAATAAAATAAAACAGGATAGGAGACACGGTATGGTCGTGTCAGACCGATGTAGCTGAACAGTTTACGAGGTCATGTCGGACCGATGTAGCAGGACAGTTTACGAGGTCATGTCGGACCGATGTAGCAGACAGTTTACGGGGTCATGTCGGACCGTTGTAACAGACACTGTGTGGTCGTGTCAGACCGATGTAGAAGACAGTTTATGGGGTCATGTCGGACCGTTGTAGCAGACAGTTTACGGGGTCATGTCGGACCGTTGTAGAAGACAGTTTACGGGGTCATGTCGGACCGATGTAGCAGCTGACCGGAATCAATGTCGAGACAGTTTATGGGGTCATGTCGGACCGTTGTAGAAGACAGTTTACGGGGTCATGTCGGACCGTTGTAGCAGACACTGTGTGGTCGTGTCAGACCGATGTAGAAGACAGTTTATGGGGTCATGTCGGACCGTTGTAGAAGACAGTTTATGAGGTCATGTCGGACCGGTGTAGCAGGACAGTTTACGGGGTCATGTCGGACCGGTGTAGAAGACAGTTTACGGGGTCATGTCGGACCGTTGTAGAAGACAGTTTATGGGGTCATGTCGGACCGTTGTAGCAGGTTGTGGTGGTGTACCAAGGGGGCGACTTAGGGAGTGCGCCATGAGTGACTTATACATGATACTGTGTATAACCCCCCCTCAAACTCAAATAGGTGTAAAGATAGAAACCTATTTGAGGTTGAAACAAAGGGATTGATAAAGTTGACCGGTGTAGAAGACACTGTATGAGTGTGTATATAGGCTGCCCAAAAAATATATATGGATGTAGATATCGAGCCCTCAAAAGTCGTGCCCTCAAAAGGTGTACCCAATCTGTCAAAAGGCGTGCCATCAAAAGGCGTGCCCGAGTCATCAAAAGGCGTGCCAGATATGATGGCGAGGCACGTGAGTGCCTGGGCTGGCGTGCCCGTTTGTCTGGCGTCAGAGGCGCGCGATGCGCGTGGCTGCCGCGGCTATTTAATCAAGACAGAGCCTGAGGCCGAGGCAGAAGCAAAAAACCTGCGAAATCCTCTGTAAAACTCTTCGTTGTGTTGAGAGAGAGAAGCGGTAACACTGTTGTGCTGAGAGAGAGAGTCTGTAACACTCTGTTGCGAGAGAAAAATGGCTTCGTCGTCCCGTAGTCTGCTGACTCTCTTTCCTGACCTCAACGAGTCAACAAGAGAGATAACGGGTGCGGTGGCCAATGAACCTCAACCAAACACTGCCGGTTTTGCGCCGTTGAACTTTCCGATGCGGTCGGTGGAGCAAAAAATGGCTGTGCAGTCGGATGTGGAGGCCAATCAGTATACTCTGAAGGCATGTGTGGAAAGCATGACGGCGGTCACAAATTTGTCGAACCGGCTGCAGAGTAGAACAAATGAGGTGCAGCATGTAAACTCCCAGCTGGCTCTGCTCCAACGCATGTATAAGGATGCGCGAGCAGAGATTAGCGTGCTAAGGGCAGAAAACAAGGAGCTGAAGCGGAAGGCCACCGTGATGTTCCGATTTGGAGGGCCGCCATATGCGGCAGTGTAGGAGTATGGGGGAGTGAACGTGCACGGTGGCGTGGAAAACACGGAGGCAGCACCGTCAAGGGCCGCGCAGGACGGAGGCAAGAAGAAGAGACCGGCGGCAGAGTAGAGACGAAAAATCCCACTGTTCCAATTTGTGTTTTTTTTTTTTTTTTTTTTTTTTTTTTTTTTTTTTTTGAAGTGGTGTAAAATGATGATCGGGGTGAGCCCCGACATGAATAAAATAAGTTGGTGTGCAGTTGGTCTTCTGCCTCTCTTTTTTTTTTTTTTGGCAAAGAAATAATAATGAAAAAAAAAATGAAAAATACAGTGAAAGAAAAATAAAAAAAAGAAAGAAATAATAAAAAGAGAATCACGTGGGTTGCTTGTAATGGAATCAGAGAAATGATAAAAGTGGGTTTAGTGGATAGAAAAAGGGAGGAGAGAGAGAGGGAGTGGATGGAATTAAAAAATAAAAAATAAAGAAAAGTAATGCTATCAGAAAGGGCATGTGCAAAGTTGTGTCGTGGGCTTTGCAAAAAGTGTGGTTTATAATAAAAAAATAAAGTGTGGTTTTAAAGTAAGGGTTGGTGGGTTGATTAAAAAAAAAGAAAGTGAGTGAGAGATATTCGAAAAAGGTTATGGTGGTCATGGCTCACATTTAGGAGCTCCGTTGCTGCTGCATCTTTCATGGAGTTGAAACTTCGCGATGTTAAATTCTTCTGCTGCGGAGACGGAGATCTCGTTAGCTGTCGCTGCGGCTTCTTGGCGGATGAATCTGACCATCTGCTGGATCTGCTTGGAGACATCTGCGTCGTTCATTTTTGGAACTGAGTTTAGAGATCGGATCTGATCGGAGACAAGGCGGCGATGGTGGAGGAGAGTCTCGGGCTCGCCGGAGGCGAAGGCTTTGCGGACGAAGGGGCCTAAGTCTTCGCCGTTGCAGATGGAGGCGGAGAGGTTGGCGATGAGGCCAGAGAATTTGATGTTGCAATCGACGGCCAAGATCTTGGTGTCGCCGCCGATGTAAGATAACTGGTTGTCGTGAGGTCTAGGGTGGATTTTGCCCCCGAAACTGCACATGAACTTGGCTATGTAGGTGCCTGCCGCAGGTGGCGGTTGGTCTTCCCACGGCTGCGTGGTGTCGAAATCGATGTCACGCGACGGAGGAGAGGCGTCGCCGGAGTCAGGGTAAGAGGAAGCGTATGAGTAATTTTCCGTCGGCGCAATATAGCAACGATTGAAACGACAGAGATTTTCGGATGAGCGTTATTCCATACAGAGAGAGAGAGAGAGATTTGGTTGAGGGAGAGAGCCGTGGGCCTTGGTGATCGATGGCTCAGTTATGGGATTTGTGGCAGCGGATGGAAGGTATGTGTAGAGGTCCGGCGGGCGGCTAAGGCGAGGCTGCCGCCCGCCTGTGAAGCAGAATTACTAGCTTCTCAACCTTGCTCTGATACCATGTTAAAATTCAATGTATTATTGATTGATATCTGATTGATTTTTATCTGTATATTACAATTCCTATATATAGAGGAGAAGATGGTAGTAGGTGAAGGTGGTAGTGGAGGTGGTAGGTGGAGTGGGTGGTGTGGTAATTTACACAATTTACATTAACATGAGAATTTTATTGAAGAAACAGCAGGCAAATAGATATGCTGATCTCTTTCCATATAATATGAGGGATAGAAGAAATAGAGAAAATAATCTTGAGGGGATACTTGGGAGTGTTGAGAATCCTCAAAACAAATAAGAAATCCCATACTTTATATGATATCAGATTCCAAATAAATAGATACGCTGCTGCTGCTCCGACGCTGCTCCTCCTCCGACGACGACGCTGCTCCGACACTGCACCTCCGCCGCTCGTCGTCGATCGAGAGAGAGAGAGAGAGAGAGAGAGAGGGGTAAGAAGAGATTAGGGATTTTTGGGTTTGAGATTGGGGATTTTTTGTTTTGGGGGGGAGAGGGAATGGGAATAGGCAAAAAAAAGGGGGGAAGGGAGCAGGAATGAGAGAAAAAAAAAGGGGGCGGGAATAAAAAATAAAAAAATAAAATTTTTTTTGAGTCACAAATGAAATTTAAATAGCAAAATAACGTCGTTTAACTTCTTTCTTTTTTTTTTTTTTTTTTTTTTTTTTTTTACGGGGGTTGCCTTTGTCAAAAAAATTTATTTTTTGTTAAAATATATATTTTTTTGTAGTTAATGAATTTTTTAAAAAAAATTTCTTTTTTTTTTAGTTACTAAGATTGAAAATTTATTTGTTTCATTTTTATTTTAATGAAAAAAAATATTATTATTTTTTATTTGGTAGAAGTAGGGGTAATATTTTAATGAAAAATATTTTTCACTAAAATAAAAGTTAATTTTCTGTAGTCAATGAAAAATATTTTTCTGCGGCCTATTTTTTTTTGTTACTAAAAATCATGAACTAATTTTTTGTTGTAGAGGAAAGGGAGCGGCAATAGTGGTGACGGTAGTGGATAAGAGATGATGGTGATGGTGATGGTGATGGCGAAAGAGATTAGCGGTGAAGTTGTGGTAGTGGTAGTGTAAATGGAGTGACAGGGGTGAAAGAGAGGTAATGGTAGTAGTAGTGGCAGTAGTGGTAGTGGTAGTAGTGGAGTAGTGGCGATGGTAGTAATAATGGTAGTCGTAGAGGTGAAGTGGCGACAACGGAAGTAGTGGTGGTGGTGGAATGGCATTTGCAGTAGTGGTGAAGGTAGTAGAGGAGATGGGTGGTGAGAGAGAGAAATGAGTGAGAGACAGATGGAGGAGAGAGAGGAGAGAGAGAGAGAGACAGAGTGATGAACGAGAGAGAGACAAAGTGGTCGCTAAAAGTGCATTTTCTTGTAGTGGATCGATAAATCGAGATGAAGCTCAGTAAATAGAGAAGACGTGAGTGAGAGAATGAGCAACGCAAACACAGTGGGAGAGAGAGAGAGAGAGAGAAAGAGATAGAGAGTGAGAGACATAAAAGAGACATAGAGAGAAGAGAGATGGACGAGAGAGACAGAGAGAGATAGAGAGAAGAGAGATGAGCGAGAGAGACATAAAGAGAAGAGAGATGAGCGAGAGAGACATAAAGAGAAGAGAGAAAGATAGAGAGAAGAGAGATGAGCGAGAGAGACAGAGAAAGATGAGAGATGAGAGAGATAGAGAGAAGTGAGATGAGCGAAAGAGACAGAGAGAGAAAAGAGATGAGAGAATAGATAGATAAGTGAGAGACACAGAGAGAGAGAGAGACAGATAGACAGAGAGAGAAGAGTGATGAGTGAGAGAAAGAAAGAGAAGAGAGAAAAGAAGATGAAAAAATGGATGAAAAGATATATATATAGAGAGAGAAAGAGCAAAAAGAGATAAACGAGAGAGAGACAGAGAGAGATGAATGAGAGAGCGAGAGAGATAAAAGAAAAGAGAGAGAAGAGAGATAGAGAGAGAAGAGAGATGAGAGAGATAAATAGAAGAAAGATGGACGAAAGACACAGAGAGAGAGAGAGAAAGAGAGAGAGAGAGACAGACAGAGAAGAGTGATGAGTGATGAGTGAGAGAGAGACAAAGACATAGAGAGAAAGAAAGAGACAGATAGACAAAGAAGAGTGATGAGTAAGAGAGAGAGAGATAAGAAAGACAGAGACAGAGACACATAGAGAAAGGGAGAGACAGACAGACAGAGAAGAGTTATGAGTGAGAGAGAGAAAGAGAAGAGAGACAGAGACAGAGACAGAGAGGTAGAAAGAAAAATGGATGAAAAAAGAAATGTTCAAAAGAGTAAGACGACGTCGTTTTTATTTTTTTTTGTAATAGAAAATACCGTTGCATTTATTTAAACCATTTTATGACTATATATATATGAAGCTGTCTCAAAGCCACAATATATATATATATATATATATTTTAAACTTTTTTTTTTTTGCAACGATACGTATTACAATCGCAAATTTTTTTTTTTTGCAACTACAGCTGGTACCGTCGCAAATACTCTATTTTTTTTTTTGCGACAACAATTTCTGCCGTCGCAAATACTCTATTTTTTGCGACAGCAAGTTGTGCCGTCTCAAAAAATCACATTTTTTGGCGACGGCAAGTTGTGCTGTCTGAAAAAGTCACATTTTTTGAGACGGTAAGGCCGTTGCAAAAAGTTCCATCTCATAAGCCCACTTTTCTTGTAGTTAAATTTGATAACGACAAAACTAAATAGAAAAATATATGGAAAATAAGTATTTTTCAATTAGAGTTCATATAAAATTGGTTATTATAATTGAAATTGAGTTTGTGTATAACTTTATATGTAAATAAATAGGGCATGCTGATATAGCTTTTTTTTTTTAGAAAAAACAAGCCTTTAAAATGTGTCATTTAAGCATAACAAAAATATTACTTTAAATAATATTGTTGGGCACGTGCATTGCCCATGGCACGTGATTTTTATCAATTATTAATACTGTAATTATGCGCGTCTCTTAAATTAATATATAATATGTATACAAAATATAAAGACTTATATGAATAAATTGATCTTAACCAAAATATAACTAAGTAAGAAATGAATAAATACTCGGTTGAAAAATTTAAATGATAAATGAGAAATTTTATAAATATAAAATTTATGCATGAGGTACATTGTTTTTCTTGAACTTGACAACAAATAGGACAATTCTTGCTTCAACTCGTCTAACTTTGCTTGGATAGCATGTTGTAATAGATTTTCTATAGTTTTTGTTTCACCACCTTCTTATTTTTCTTCTTACTCACCATTATAACTCATTGTAATAAAAATATTTTAATGAGTAAGAGTTTGAAGCGATATCATATTGTTATGAATTTCAAAATTTATTTTTTCTCAATAATGTGATTTTTTCTGTGAGGGAAAAAAAGTACAATTATTGTCATGTTTGATGTGTTTTGCAAAATATTAACTTGTTATTGAAACAGTTTGTTGTGGACACATATTTGTTTGACATGTATGTATATATGTATTGAATATAAGTTGATAAGAGCAATATACAATTCTGCAGTTTTTTCCTAACAAATATAACTATATTACTAAAGCGATGTTAGAAAATTAAAGTATCTGATGGTAATATAGTATTACAGATTGACAATATATGAATACAATAACATATATAAATTTATATTTATATATTGAGAGGGAGATTTATGAGCTGAAGTGGGCCGTGGTAAAGGCCGGGCAAATTGTGGGCCGAACACAATTGGACCGTGGTAGCTTGGGCCTGTCCGGAATGGTTTTTGCTTGGTTAAGGCACAGGGCATGTGGGACCGAGCTACTTGGCTTGTTGTTGCGGAAGCCGGTCTACTGGGAGTTCAGCCGAGATGTCTGCCTGTCTTCATGGGTTTCACGATATATGCGTTAGCTCGGCAGGAAGACCGACGGCTAACCGGCTCGACCTACCTCAAGCTCAGCTTGCCGGAATACAGCCGAGTTCGATTGTACAGGAGCTCGGCGAATGGTTCATTAAGGTATGCCAGCGCGGTCAGGAGAAACCGAGGAGGTTCCGCTGGTCTTCCGAGCTCTGCCGAGGTATCCTAACAGTTTGGTTAGGTGGTGATTGCTAGATTTGTGCTGACAGATGGGATAGCAGCACCACGTGTCGAGAGACTAATGGGAGTAGATTTGGGACGCAGAAGGTATATAAGCGAGTCTGCGCCCCCCATGCCTGGGACAGATGACATTTTGGTGAGATAAACATTAAACACAACTTAGTCCTCTCTCTCTCTTTATCCCTGTGTGTGTGTCTAACTTGATCGTCGGAGGGGTTTTCCAGCCACACACCGCCGGGTAGCTCACCGCCGTTGTGCTTCCAGGTCGATCGGACAGACAGGAGCTTGGAAGAAAGGAGTGTGGGCTTGCCTGAATATTTGCTCCCCGCACAATTGGCGCCGTCTGTGGGAACTTTGAAAGACAAAACCTTGTCTTCCAGGCTCGTCTGATCGCCATCCATGGTGAACAACGATGAGATTCCGTTGTCTGCCATCGACGGAGTTACCCCGGAGTTAGGCAGGCGGAGAGAAGGACATCCCGCCATTCCTCTTATGGTGGACCTGAAAACTTCTCCAGGAGGACATTCAAGAGACGCGCGGGATAAGCGTGGAAGAAGTTTTGGACATTCACGGAGTCCAGACGGTCACTGACGGCGGAGAGAATCGCACGCCAAGCGACTAGAACACAAGCTAAGGGACCAAGACACCGTCATCCGGAGAATGGCGGCGGAGATGGAGGATCTTAAGCGACATGTCAAAAGGAAGGGTGTAGCAGGAGTGGGAGACCACAGTGAGCGCACCCAACCCCGCCGTTCATGCAGTCAGAGCCAGCGACATACTCCGTCCATCTCAATCACCAGAAGTTATAAGGTTGGAGATTCCGACGCGCATGTAGAGAAATCCAGCGCGCAAGACAGCACCTATCAACCCTCACGTCCGGCGACGACGTCGAGGTATTCTTATTTCGCTCGTTTAGAGGATTTGCAGGTAGTCTTGAAGGAATGGGCTTGCCGGCGGGAGGCTCAGAGAGTGTCGGCGTTCCAGCGGCTATCCTATGGGGTTCACGCCAGTGAAGAGGTCGGAATGCCTTCACCTCGCCTAGCTACGCCTCTCCTTCTAGACACAGACTTAGCAAGGCTGAGCGTCACCCTTTTCTCTATGGAGATAGAAACAACACCGCTTCCCGCGGGCTTCCCCCAACCTAAGTTCACGCTCTACGACGAAAAAACCGATCCCTATATGCATGTAAGCCACTTCTTACAGGTCATGGCCAGACATAGGTGGAATGACGCTCTTATGTGCCTTATCTTCCCGTCAAGTTTGGGCGAGCTGGGCTTGAAATGGTTTGAGAGGCTGCCGAAGGGGAGCATAGAAAGGTGGCAACAGTTGGCCGAAGCCTTTGTGACGCGCTTCAAAACCAACACCAAAACGCCAAAGGAAGTTGACCACCTTCTCAGTGTCAAGATGGAGCCGAGCGACACACTGAAGGCATACAACTCCAGATATTGGGAAACCTTTAACGAGATCTTGGATTGCCCAGTCAACCTGGCAATCACCCAATACAAGCGCGGTCTCCCGGTCGGACATAGGCTGAGGGACTCGCTTACAATGAACCAGCCGCCATCCATGGGGCAACTAATGCAGCGAATCAATGAGCACATCCGAGTAGAGGATGATGCAGCGGCGTCCACCGCGAAGAGAACCCTGGTGGCAACAGACAAAAAGGCCTTACAAGATAACCGGTCTGGCGGGTAAGGGGGCATACCATTTAGAAGATTTGGATGGCAAAGGTGTACCCCGGCCATGGAATGCGGCTAACCTCAAACTATTATATTCTTATCGTTCTTAAGTAATTTTTTTGAGGAAGAACTTGTTTCCCCCACACTTCTGAATGTGGTACTCTTTTTGTCAATGTAATAGAAGTGAATTACTTTTGCTTAAGAACTTTTCTGATTCAGCCAAGATGATTTACTCCGGCCAAATGAGTTGATGATTTGCTCAACTCTGAAGTTTCAGCTGAGATGATTTACTCCGGCCAAATGAGTTGATGATTTGCTCAACTCTGAAGTTTTAGCGGAGATGATTTACTCCGGCCAAATGAGTTGATGATTTGCTCAACTCTGAAGATTCAGCCGAGATGATTTACTCCGGTCAAATGAGTTGATGATTTGCTCAACTCTGAAGTTTTAACCGAGATGATTTACTCCGGCCAAATGAGTTAATGATTTGCTCAATTCTGAAGTTTCAGCCGAGATGATTTACTCCGACCAAATGAGTTGATGATTTGCTCAACTCTGAAGTTCCAGTCGAGATGATGTACTCCGGCGAAATGAGTTGATGATTTGCTCAACTCTGAAGTTCCAGTCGAGATGATGTACTCCGGCGAAATGAGTTGATGATTTGCTCAACTCTGAAGTTCCAGCCGAGATGATTTACTCCGGCCAAACGAGTTGATGATTTGCTCAACTCTGAAGTTCCAGCCGAGATGATGTACTCCGACGAAATGAGTTGATGATTTGCTCAACTCTGAAGTTCTAGCTGAGATGATGTACTCCGGCGAAATAAGTTGATGATTTTCTCAATTCTGAAGTTTCAGCCGAGATGATTTACTCCGGCCAAATGAGTTGATGATTTGCTCAACCCTGAAGTTTCAGCAAAGGTGGTTTACTCCGGCAAAAGGAGTTGATGTTTTGCTCAACTTAAGGCTCTAGCCGAGATGCTTTATCCCAGCAGGAAGCTCAGAGGATGGCAGTGCGAACAACCGTGGAAAAGATCTAGGGAGTTTGGTTTTGGAAGACGTCAGTCAAAAGGCCGAGGAAAAGGGGCAATTGACAATCATTTTGGTGGAAAGACCAGAGTTCCTTGCCGAGCTGATCTTGTTCGCTAAGAAGGAAGTCGCGGAGCGGACCTTGCTCGCCTTCTTTGGAGTTCCTTGCCGAGCTGATCTTGCTCGCCAAGAAGGAAGTCGCGGAGCGGACCTTGCTCGCCTTCCTTGGAGTTCCTTGTCGAGCTGATCTTGCTCTCCAAGAAGGAAGTCGCGGAGCGGACCTTGCTCGCCTTCCTTGGAGTTCCTTGCCGAGCTGATCTTGCTCGCCAAGAAGGAAGTCGCAGAGCGGACCTTGCTCGCCTTCCTTGGAGTTCCTTGCCGAGTTGATCTTGCTCGCCAAGAAGGAAGTCGCGGAGCGGACTTTGCTCGCCTTCCTTGGAGTTCCTTGCCAAGCTGTTCTTGCTCGCCAAGAAGGAAGTCGCGGAGCGGACCTTGCTCGTCTTCTTTGTAGTTCCTTGCCGAGCTGATCTTGCTCGCCAAGAAGGAAGTCGCGGAGCGGACCTTGCTCGCCTTCTTTGTAGTTCCTTGCCGAGCTGATCTTGTTTGCCAAGATGGAAGTCGCGAAGCGGACCTTGCTCGCCTTCCTTGGAGTTCCTTGCCGAGCTGACCTTGCTCGCCAAGAAGGAAGTCGCGGAGCGAACCTTGCTCACCTTCCTTGGAGTTCCTTGCCGAGCTGATCTTGCTCGCCAAGAAGGAAGTCACGGAGTGGACCTTGCTCGCCTTCCTTGGAGTTCCTTGCTGAGCTGTTCTTGCTCGCCAAGAAGGAAGTAGCGGAGTGGACCTTGTTCGCCTTCTTTGTAGTTCCTTGCCGAGTTGATCTTGCTCGCCAAGAAGGAAGTCACGGAGTGGACCTTGCTCGCCTTCTTTGTAGTTCCTTGCCGAGCTGATCTTGCTCGCCAAGAAGGAAGTCGTGGAGCAGACCTTGCTCGCCTTCTTTGTAGTTCCTTGCCGAGCTGATTTTGCTCGCCAGGAAGGCAAGTTGAGGCTTCAGCCAAACAAGCCAAAAAACCGAGCAAGAGGAAGAGCGCGGTTGATGCCTTGCAAACTAAGGACCGAGGAAGAGTTTACCCCGGTCAGATCATGTAATCCCAGTCACGCTTGCGTGGACGAAATTAAGGGGCAATTGAGAGGGAGATTTATGAGCTGATGTGGGCCGTGGTAAAGGCCGGGAAAATTGTGGGCCGAACACAATTGGGCCGTGGTAGCTTGGGCCTGTCCGGAACGGTTTTTGCTTGGTTAAGGCACAGGGCATATGGGACCGAGCTACTTGGCTTGTTGTTGCGGAAGTCGGTCTATTGGGAGTTCGGTCGAGATGTCTGCCTGTCTCCATGGGTTTCACGATTTATGCGTTAGCTCGGCAGGAAGACCGACGGCTAACCGGCTCGACCTACCTCGAGCTCAACTTGCCGGAATGCAGCCGAGTTCGATTGTACAGGAGCTCGGTGAATGGTTCATTAAGCTATGCCGCGCAGCGTGGTCAGGAGAAACCGAGGAGGTTCCGCCGGTCTTCCGAGCTCTGCCGAGGTATCCTAACAGTTTGGTTAGGTAGTGATTGCTGGATTTGTGCTAACAGATGGGATAGCAGCACCACGTGTCGAGAGACTAATGGGAGTAGATTTGGGACGCAGAAGGTATATAAGCGAGTCTGCGCCCCCCATGCCTGGGACAGATGACATTTTGGTGAGATAAACACTAAACACAACTCAGTCCTCTCTCTCTCTCTATCCCTGTGTGTGTGTCTAACTTGATCGTCGGTGGGGTTTTCCGGCCACACACCGCCGGGTAGCTCACCGCCGTTGTGCTTGCAGGTCGATCGGACAGACAGGAGCTTGGAAGAAAGGAGTGCGGGCTTGCCTGAATATTTGCTCCCCGCACACTTTGGCTGACTTCGTCGCCGAATTCTCACCTGGAACTCATCCGGTATGCATGGTCGATATTACCGCGACAGATGATGAGGAGCACGCGAGACCATCCGAGGTATAACCAGTAGGTGGAGGTAGCGACGCGGAGTTTGTGCGCACCACTGAAGCACCCTCAGTTTGTACGGTTTTACCACCCGGTAATGCGATGACAGAGTTGAGTATCATCGACCAACCTGCTCTGTCCGGTCCCGCATCACCAAGGGGGGAAGAGATGGAACCACACAGCTCCGAACCTACGGCCGGTATAATACCACAACTTGGTGATTCGCCTACGGACTTGAGCATTGCAGATCAACTTGCTGAGTCTGGTGCCGAATCATCAAGGGGGGCTGAATTGGAACCACTCAATACAGAACTTGCAACCGAACAGCCGAGCAGTCGTGACCCTCTCACCCTTCAAGCCTCTCAGGACCCCTCAGAATGCTGGAAGCTCTTCGTGGGAGAGATGTGGAAACTTTTTGTTGATGGAGCCTTGAACCGTCACAGCGCCGGGCTAGGTATTGTTTTGATATCACCAGGCGGGTTGACAATTGAACACTCTATCACCCTTGGCTTCCCAGCATCCAACAATGAGGCCGAGTATGAGGCGCTTTTGGCCGGCCTTAGGAGCACGCTTCAGATGCAGGCATCGGAGTTAATGGTTTACAGTGATTCCCAGCTTGTGGTTAACCAAGTTTCTGGGGTCTACCAGGCAAAGGATGACAGAATGATAAAGTACCAAGCTTTGGTCAGGGACCACATCAAGCGATTCTAGGCGATCAGGGTCCAACAGATTGGTCGAGAAGAAAATGACCGGGCAGATGAGCTGGCCAGCCTGGCCTCTATGGTTAACCACTCATTTTTCAACCCTCTTTTGATTGAATTCCTCCCAAGACCCAGTATTGAAGAAACCGGGCAGGCGGAAGTATTCTGAGCCGAGCTAGGTCCTTCCTGGATGGACCCTATCATCGTTTTTCTCCGAGAACGGACTCTTCCAATAGACAAGAAGGAAGCACACAAAGTGCGTGTAAAGTCAGAGCGGTTTTGGCTCTCTCCTTCAGGCGTTTTGTACAAAAAGTCTTTCACCGGTCCTTACCTGAAGTGTGTGCACCCGAGTAGCGTGGAAGCCTTCCTGTATGAAATTCACGAAAGCATCTGTGACAGTCACATTGGGGGCCGGTCCTTGGCCTACCGAGCTATTTCCCAAGGCTATTGGTGGCCGTGCATGCAAGCCGACGCCCAGAAATATGTTCGCAAGTGTGAAAAGTGCCAGAAGTTTGCACACCAAATCCACCAGCCGGCCAGAGAACTTCTTCCCCTCACCAGCCCTTGGCCTTTTGCCATGTGGGGGTTAGACATAGTGGGACCGCTCCCAACAGCACCAGGCAACCGCAAATTCTTCATCGCGGCAACGGACTACTTCACCAAGTGGATTGAAGCTGAGCCTTTGGCAACAATTAAAGAGAAAGACATGAAGCGGTTTGTCTGGCAGAATGTGGTAACACGGTTCGGCGTCCCCAAAATTTTGATCTCTGATAACGGCACCCAGTTTGACGGTCGCCTATTTTGAGGGTTTTGTGCAGATTTGAAGATTGAATTCTACAACTCCACACCGGCTTACCCACAATCCAACGGTCAAGCCGAGGCGTCGAACAAGATTATTCTTGACGGGCTGAAGAAACGGCTGGAGAAGGCGAAGGGAAAGTGGGCTGAGGAACTCCCCAGTGTCTTCTGGGCCTACCATACAACCCTCTGGAGGTCGACCGGGGAAACTCCATTTGCTTTGGCTTATGGCATGGAGGCGGTCATTCTATTGGAAGTTGGCATGCCCACTCTTAGAAGTGAAAGTTTTGAGCCCGAGCTGAACGCCGAGGCCATTGCTCTGGAATTGGATCTGGTGGAAGAGTGCCGGGAAAAGGCTCTTATCCATGTGGCCGCCTACCAACAAGAGCTCTCCAGGAAGTACAACAAGACGGTGCACCCCAGACCGTTCAAGGTGGGTGATTGGGTCTTGCGAAAAGTTATAGGCAATACCCTGGTGCCAGGACAAGGCAAGCTAGGTGCAAATTGGGAAGGACCCTACAAGGTAACCGGTCTGGCGGGCAAGGGGGCATACCACTTGGAGGATTTGGAGGGTAGAACAATCCCGCGGCCATGGAATGCGGCCAATCTCAAACTGTACTATTTCTAGCTTTTGTTTTCTTTTTGTGCAAAGGAATTTTTTGGCCTTACACTTCAGAATGTAATTCTTTTTGTCAATATATAGAAGTGTCTTCTTTAACATTTTGATTGATTGCTTTGAACACTCGAGATTCTCAACCGAGATGATTTACCCCGGTTGAAGGAGTTGAGGGTTTGTTCGACTCAGGCATTCCAACCGAGATGAGTTACTCCGGTTAAAGGAGTTGAGGGTTTGTTCGACTCAGGCATTCCAACCGAGATGAGTTACTCCGGTTGAAGGAGTTGAGGGTTTGTTCAATTCTATCAAAATTAAAATCGAGACGATGTATTCCGGTTATACAAGGGGTTTTCAGTTCAGGCATGCTCAACCATGATGATTTAGTCCGGTTGAAAGAATTAGTGATTTGTTCAACTTTGTTGTTTCCACCGAGATGTTTATTCCGGCTGCAGAACCTCAATTTTGTTAAATTTACCGAGGTGTTAACTCCGGTCAAGCTAGTTGGTGATTTGTGCAACTTAGTCATTCAAACCGAGATGCTGAAGATAGAGTTGGAGAAAACCGTGCAAACACTTGATGAAATTAAAGCTTTTCATTGATAAAAAGTTAATACAAAAGGTGGGGAACTTAGCCCGGTTACATTTGCAGACAGAAAAAAGAAAACTGAACTAAAGGGGAGAGGTCTGGGAATTCCTCCTCAGCTTCCAGGTTGACCGTTGCTGTCTGGTCCTGGACACCGGTCCCAGTCTGGCCGGTCTGCCCCTGCTCGGTTTGGTCATCTCCCTCAGCGTCTGCTTCGACTTCTTCGAGTCCTTCCTTGGCCTCAGCCTGCAGCGTGCTGAAGATGTCATTGGCGTATGGAATGAGGTAGGTCGGTAAGAAGACAGCCGGCGGAGAGGCAAACACGTTAGTGTCAGGACCTTGACCGAGCTGTTGATAGGCAGCCTTCCATCCAGCTTTGAAATATATGTCTTGGGTGGCGAAGACTTGTTTTTTATAGTTGTCTTCCGCCTCTTTGAAGCCGGCATTATTGGCGTCTTCATAATCCTTCTCCCTGGACTTCTTGAGCGCGTCCAGCTCTGCCTGGAGCTCGTCCCTCTTTTTCTCGGCTTCATCGAGTTGGCCGAGCAACCAATTGTTATCGGCATTGGCGATTTCAAGTGAGGACTTTGCTCGGCCAAGCTCGGTTTGGAGGTTTTGGACTTGGCTGGCAGTGTCGGCTGCCTTTTGCCGAAGTCGGTGGATGCGCTCCATGACCAGGTGCTGCTTTTGGATGGCCTACAAGGGGAAAACTGGATCAAATTAGAAACCGTGCAAACACTTAATAAAAATTTCAGCAAAGGATTGAGACTTACCCTGGCCATGGACTTGACTGAAGACTTCACATGCCGAGTGTCCGGAACGTGGTCGCTGCCGACCACATCGCTCGATAGGAGCAGGGCTTTTGAGAGATCAAAGGCAAGAAGGTGCTCTTTGTCACCCTTGATCGAAGCGTTCGCCGGGATGTCTTTTCCCCGGTGCTTAAGCTGCGGTCGCCAGGCTAGAATTGGGTCTGCGATTTCTGTGGGTTGCTCAGTGGTGAGCTCGACAACCAGCTCGGCAGATGGGTCTGCGCGAGGCCTTTTGCTAGCCCGGCGAGCTTCTTGCTTGGATCGCCCGGCAGCCGGCGACGCCAAGGCAACTACAGGGCCGCTGGATTGACCGACAGCTCGGGAATAGGAAACGATGCTCGGTATTTCGCCTGAGGTCGCAGTGAGCAAGTTCTTGATACGACTCCTTTTCACCATCTCCTCGGCTTCAGTTAACCGGATAAATGGGATGTCTGGCAGAGTTGGATCTCGGGGAGGAGTTGGAGCACGGAGAAAGTCTGTAACTTTACTCCGGCGTGGTGCTGAGTATCTATAAGTTGGAACGTAGCCGAGCAATTCGTTGCAATCTCGGTGGCTGTAGCGGACCGCGGTCCGGATTGCTTCTGCGTTGGGGTATTGGTAGTTTGCCTGCAAGGCTTGAATTGCTGCAGGAGGAACAGGAAAAATGGTTAAGTGCAGAATAATAAAGTGAATTGACCGAACAAGACAACACGGCTTACATGTGGAACCGAAGTTCTTGCTTATGAAGCAGCCCGGTACCTCGGCTGTTTCATAATTGCTGGTTACCCAGAAGAATTGTCATCGTGCAAGTCCTTGTCTGGTGTTCCGGTCACGATTTTTTCTTTGCCCGGCCTAATCTTAAGGTAATAGGCGAGGCCGTCGCCGGTGTGCCCCAGGGTGTACTGCCGCAGTATCTCGGCTAAACCTAAGTTAGTGCCTAGCCGGTTGTTAAGCTCGTGCACACCGTTTATTATTCGGTAGGTGTTGGTGGACACTTGAGTGGGTGCAAGCCCGGTGCAGCAGAGGAACTCGGTGATTAGTGGGTTGAGTGGAAAACGAAGGCCTCCTTCGACGATTGATAGCATGGTGAAGGGGCATTTCTCTCTGCCTCAAGGCGTCATCTCAATTTCTGCAAGCTCAAGGTGGACATCGGCCGGGATGCCGTACTCCTCCCTGAACGCAGCTAGGGCAGCCGGAGTATCTACGAGGAAGCGGAATTTCCCCATTTACGACCGGCTAAATTAGCTCGGCTTTGGTTTGGCACTGTCAGGTGATTTGTGGCTGCTTGGTCTTTGGGAGCCTCAGGATTGGACAGTGGTCCCCTTGGACTCTGCAGGAAAAGAGGGCAAGTGTAAGAGGGAGCGCGGTCGCGCAAAGCGAGCTTGACTTTAGCTCGGTCGTCTAGAGTGCCAAACCATCTCGGTCGTAGAGGCTGACAAGGAGCTCGGCCGCCCAAGCAGACCAGATTTTAGCCCGGTTGAGCGGCCAAGACCTTTGTTATCCCGGTTCTTGCTATGGTTATATCTAACAGGTTATTTGCTCGGTTGAGATGGTTTTTTGGATCAAACGAAGACCTGGAGCCCGGTCCGCCTCAGTTCTTCGAAGTTCATCAGTGAAAATGAAGAACACCATGAATAGTGGGAGGTTTGGGACGATTTCTATGGCCTACGTCCTAAGAACTATGTTTTAGTGCCCTAATGTGTGAAATATTTAAGAAGATAGCAACAAAAGAGGAGTTGAAAGACTTACCAGTGAAGGGCAGGGACTATTCCTTCGAGCACGAAGAATGGCAGACGAGGCTTGGAGAAAGGTGCTTGAGCTCTGAAGCGTCGGATTGCAGAGAGGCAGTAGGAGCGAAATGAGGAAGAGGGGGCTTGTATGTATAGACGGAGAAACCGCCAAGAATTCAAATTCTGGCAGACGGCTGGGTTGGCTGCTTGAGGTCCAATGGAAGCCTGCCATGTGTCCCCATTTATGACAACGTCAGAACTGAAGGGACAGGTTGAAGAGTCGAGGAGACAACCGGGCAATTTTTGAAGAAGAGAACGTCAACCGAGGAGTAGCAGCGAACAAATTTTGTAGACAGGAGTCAACTAGCCCGGTCGCCGTTTCGTATCTTGAGGACCGATGAAGTGTTATCCCGGTCGGAATATGTAATCCCAGTCACGCTTTTGCGGACGGAATTAAGGGGCAATTGAGAGGGAGATTAATGATACAGAGTTGTGCCGGACAGATTTGGGCCGGACAGAGTTGTGCCGGACAGGCGTTGGGCCAAGTTGTGTGGCCCGGCCGTAAAGGAAGCTGCTCGGTTAAGGCAACACGTGGATTGAACAAGCTGCGAGGATCCGTGGTTATGAAGCCGGGGTACCTGTTTGCTCGGCAGATAGGTCGACCGCAGACAAGCGTGAGTTGTCCCGAGCTCGGCTTTGCCGAGATGCCGTCGAGTCCGGTCCCCATCTGAGCTTAGCTGTTGGAGTACTTGGGCAAGAAGCGCAGCATGACAGACGATGGCCGAGATGGTACTGACCGGCTGCCGAGCTCCCAGGAGAATGGGAGGGCAGTTGGGGTAGGTGGTGCCCAGCAAGATTTGTGCTGACAGATCGGATAGCAGCACCACGTGTCGAGAGACGGATGTGAGTGGATTTGGGGCGCAGAAGGTATATAAGCGAGTCTGCGCCCCCCTTGCTAGGGGCATGAACATTTTTGTAAGGAAATTCTTACACTCAAACACTCCTCTCTCCCTATCCTAAGGTGTGTGCTAACTTGATCGTCGGAGGGTTTTCCGGCCACACCGCCGGGTAGCTCACCGCTATTGTGCTCGCAGATCGATCGGACAGACAGGAGCTTGGAAGAAAGGAATACGGGCTTGCCGGAATATTTGCTCCCCGTACATATAAATTTTTATATATTTATATATATAGACATTGATATATAAATAAGATATTACAAAAGTAATATGTGAAATCTTTTGCAACAATATAATAAGGTAACGATGAGAAATTAATTATTCATAATTAAATAACTGGTCATAAATAATGTAGATGTTTAGTGTTTCATTTTTGTGTGTATGCACAATTTTTTAATTAGATTATTAAATTTACATAAAAATTGAAAGGAAATTGTGAATAATTTATGTAAAATTAGAGATTAGTGAAGAAAGATTTTAAAAAGAGAAGTTTATAGTATTTGGTTTAGGTTTTTTTTTCAAACTTTTATTTTGAATTTTTGAATTTTCATATTTTTTTGTCTTTGACACTTTTTATTTTTATTTTTATTTTTAATAACCCTTTTATTTTCATTTTAGATTCACTTAATTTAATATTTTTTATTTTTTGATTTTACTTTTAGATTTAAATTCACTTAATTTAAATATACTTAGAAAATAATTAGTTGTATATTCTTTTTGGAAAAAGAATTATGAATAATTATAATAATAACAAAAAATATATATAATAATAAATAGTACATGTTTGAATTTATAAATTTTTTTACTAATATTTTACTTTCTAATTCTATTTATATTATTAGATATTAAATTTTCATGTAAAAGTATAATTTAAATATAAAATATGAAGAAATTTTAATATCTTTAATCACCAAAACTGAGAAAATATGCAAAATCAAAAACTGAAAAATAGATTTAAAAAATAAAACCAAAGTAAGTGGTTCTTGTTTAGAATTTTGACATCACATATTGGTTATTAAAGTACAATGTAAAATATTACAGTTCGTAAAATATAATTTAAATAAAAAGAAAATGTATAAAGATAACATGTGAATTTTTGAGATGTAATACAAATCTCTCTTTTAAAAATGCATCCGTTTTCCTTTGTTTAAATTCGAATGAATGCATATAACTTTAAGATTCAATCAAAATTATTTATAGTGATTTGATCCATGATAGAGAGTTATAAATATTATGTATATCTGATGGAGAATTGTAAATATTATATATATTAGGATAGAAACATACACAAAAAATAAGAAAGAGTAATTATTTTTTATTATTCAATCCTCATCAATGTAAAAAATAAGGAGATAATTTTTTTTTTTTTGATGAGAAGGGAGATGGTTTGTTTATATTTATATAGGACTCTTGGAAACAAATATATCATTTTTGAGTGTTCAACTCCAAAAATAAAAAAAATAGTTGGTTTATATAAGATTTTTCATGACTTTTAGAAAATATAATAGATTTAAGGATGTAAAATTGAGATTTAAAAAAAATAAAAACATAATAGGTTAGATGGATAGATAGTAGAAATATATGATGCGATAAAATGAAAAAAACTTGTAGGCCTCTTAAACGATTATTGGACTATAGCTTGACTGAAAAAAGACGAAGAACAAAAGTGTAATATCAAGCAAACAGCCCTGAGAACATAGAAGAATACGTTACCCCGGCCCAACCCATAAAATTTCAAATTATAACTTTACACCAGCCCACTGTTTTTTTTTTTTTTTATAAAAAAAATAATATATTATTGGAAGTATTACATCAAACTTGTGGAAGGAAAAAATATAAATTCAGACCCAAATCCAATCACGTTAGTCCAAGACAAAAAATAATAAGTCCAAACCTATATCTTGCAATTTACAAAGGACATCTGGTAACAACTTGACATTCAAGCAACGAGTGTGAGAGGACAAACAAATATAAAGGGGAACTTATCAATAAGTCCTATATACAAAGTTTAAAATCTATTTAATTTCAAAACAAAATATTTGCACAAATTAGTCAAATATATTTTTAATTGTTACTAAAAAATCCTTCTTTTAAAAAAAAAAAAAAATTTACAGACACTGCTACATCTCACTATTGTCGGACTTCCGTCAAACAGTCACCGGAGACTCGCCAGAATGTTCAACATCATCGGAAAGTCGACGAAAGTTCACTGGAGTGTTCTGAATGTCAATGGAAGTTGTCGGAATGTCCAGAATGTTCGATGGACGTTAAGAATATCGTTGAAGACTCACTAGAATGTCCAAAATATTATCAGAAAAAAAGAATAAATAGAGAAATTAGAGCGAAAAAACATAGCAAAATGTGTTAAATATTGATAAACTAAAAGGAAAAAAAATGTAACGACAAAAAACAGCATTAATGGGAAAAAAAACATATCTTATTTTTCAATTTTTGTAGGGTTTAAGTAAATAATCTCCAATATTGATCGAACTGAAAAGTAAGCTTTGAAACTGTAAAATGTTA
Organism: Camellia sinensis; assembly: GCF_055761805.1. Lineage (NCBI taxonomy): Eukaryota > Viridiplantae > Streptophyta > Magnoliopsida > Ericales > Theaceae > Camellia > Camellia sinensis. Next base: position 242,383,941 of record NC_138961.1, on the reverse strand, counting down.
TAGTTTCAAAGCAAAAATCTATTAAACATTTATCCTTATTAATCAAACTAAAAACCATGTTATGAAATTGTAAAATTTTATAGTTTTAAAGAATGTTATGAAACCGTAAAATTTTACAGTTTTAAACCATGATTCATTCCTGCACCAAAAAAAATTGAAATTGTAAAATTTTACAGTTTTCACCGCCTGTAACTAAAACTCAAAAACAACTTGTTCAAAATTTGAAAATTTTCTCCATTAAAACAGGAAAAGAGAAGTGTATAGTAGATAAAATGTAGAAAAATTAAGCGATCAAAGGAGAGAGAGAAATATAAAGAGAGGATTGTACTCCGATAACTATTTTTTGTTTAGATCTAGCCGAATCTAATGTAAGTCTACTCAGATCTGATGTAAATCTTCATTAGATCTAAGTAGATCTATGATGGGTCGTTTCACACACCAAAATTAAATACTAAATTATACCAATTTTTTTTAGAATAAGGCAAGTCCAGGTATTGATCCACAAGGACAATTGTGAAATTAAACTAATTTAATTGCTAAATTTCTAAATTAATTTTGATAAAAAGATTGATTGTTCATAACCTAATAATAATTAAATTAAACAAAGCGAATAAACTAGCAATTATAAATAAAGATGAATTTACTGATTTGGGAAAAAACCTAGGGCAATGAGTTCACCACTAGTTACGTAAATAAGGTTTCAATTTGAAATCAATTATGCTACGGTTCGAATGGAATAATATTTCGCAACTACAAGTTCGAAGCATTTATCAAGAAAATCATTACGTTAAATGTATGGGCACGAACCATCTCAAGTAGCACAAATCATTCGCTCTAAACTAGGGTAGCGACACAACTCGTCCCTCGTAGTATGGTTCGTTTCATACCTTGAAGATGAAAAAATAGAAAATTATTGTATGGAAAACATTCAACAATCACAGAAAGTCGAATACTCGAAGAAATAGTGGAAAATATATATATTTATGAAACTTTTAAAACACCATACAATTGTTCAAACCTTTACATAATCAAAAACCAAAAAGAAAACCTAATTTCATAGCTAGGGTTTCATCAAAACCCTAGAAAAGAAGAGCCTAGCCACTCATGGAGGAGTGGGAAGAGGTGGAAGAGATGGAATCCTCCATGGGAATTTGCTTTAAAGATTGAGAATCACCTTTTTCCAAACCCTAGTCTCCTCTTTCTCCTTTAAAATTTCAGAACCCTAATCCAGCCTCCCTTTCTTCTTTTTATATCTCTGCTATCTTTCAAACAGGTTTAAAATAATGGCATAATTTCTGAGGTGTTGCCGCACGTACGGGAAAAGTCAACGCACGTGCGGGAAGCACTTTTCTCCACAAGTCCTATATTTTTGCTCATTTTATGCTCCCACTATGTACAACTTGATTGGCATTAAACAGACATAAAATATATAGTTTGACAAGCAAGTGAAGTTAAGAGATCCTAATAAACAGCCTTAGTGTTGCACAATTCGGCCTTAATCACATCCCCCAACTTACAACTTGCTAGTCCTCAAGTAAGGAATAAAGAAGGAAAGAAAGAAAAAAAGAAAAAAAAAAATCTAGCTATCTCCTCTTTCGTGGAAAGAACGGTTGCATTTAGCATATGCATAAGCCTTTAAATCACAAAGTTACCCCAAGTGGATAAGTAAAGTCTTGTGAGAGTTTCCAGAAATGATACCCACAAAATTATCATATTCACATCTATCCAGCAATAATCAATCACACTACATCACTCAAGAATTAACTTATATGCCACTACAATGCAATATTAAGACATGATGAGTCATTGAAGACACAATAGACAAATATGAAGGAATCTATTGAGTAAAGACCGCAATTCAATAGTTCAGAGTAACTCATAATAACCCGCAACATATATAGACAAGATTAAACTTTTGTAACCAGGATTCTCAAAATATATATGTATTTTTTTTGAAAGATTGTACAATGTCCTGATCCATTAAGCTTTTTAATCAACCCTTGTAGCAAGCATTGGGCCAATGACTCCCAAACTAGATGGTTTTAGGGCCCTAGGTGTGAAGACACCCCTACGGGCTTAATAACTCGAGTTGAAAAGGCTACAAATCCGAACAAGTCTTTTTCCTTATTTTCCTCAACTGTGCAATGTCTAGGTTCCTTAAGCTTTCTAATCAACCCATGTAGCAAGTATTGGGCCAATGACTCCCAAACTAGACGGTTTTAGGGCACTAGGTGTAAAGACACCCCTATGGGCTTAATAACTCGAGTTAAAGAGGTTACGAACTCAAATGAGTCAAGTGTTTTTATTTTTTATTTTTTTTTTAGAATCAAGGCTAGTCATTTATTCTTTCTTGCAACACTAACAATTATCAATGATGTACACCAGAGATTATAATAAAGAGGTCACCGCCATGATAGTGTGTTCATGTGAGTTAAGGCATACTCATGATAAGTGTACTAACATCACAATCACAAACAACTATCTTAGTAAAAACATCACATGTGAGTGTTTACCAAATAAACCATTTTCATACAAGTCTACTATGCTCCCCAATTAACACATGCAAATATCATCACCCTACTAGCAACAAATCAACATCAAGTGAAGTCGTGCAATCAAGTAAAATAGGTATAAGTATGAATTATGAGCCAAATATAAATGCACAAAAAAAAAAAAAATACCCTCATCCCCCAACTTGAATATGACATTGTCCTTAATGGAAGCAAATGCTAAGTAAATAGGTAAGAGAGAATATTACCAGAGACTGTAGGTGCACATCCAAGTAGGCAAATAGTAACACACACACACACACTTTTTTTTTTTTAAATTTTTTTTTAGAAAGAGAAACAACTAAACGTAAATACAGAAATAAAAGAGACAACAAAAATGATAGTCTAGTACTATTGAGAATCCAGTGGTGGCGGTGGGTGAAAATGCTGGGAAAACAAGGCATTCATCAGTGATTGCATCTCGAATGTTTTATCCTGAACCTGGGTGTTGAGCTGATCAAAACTTTGTTGGCTGGACTCTCGATATGTATAAAAGTCAGTTTTTTTGTGATGCAATTGACTGCTGAATATCGAGCTGGCGGGCGTTGAGCTGGTCGAAAGCTGCCTGAGCATAGTCCCGATGCGCTTGAAAATTCGTGCGCAACCCTATAAGGATTTGATGGTGATCGTGAAGAGTACTGTGGACCTGATCCACAGAGTGTTGAAGCTGTAAGTACTCCTCACGAGTCATATAGAATGGGTCCCCTTGGGGAGGAATAAGAGAGGCAGGATGAGGTGGTTAGTCGTGGACGGGGTCATAGGCCTCATCAACCGGGGCACCAACTTGTTAAGCGATGCGTGATAAGGTATGCTGCCATTCCCGCTGCCTGAAAGTCGGATAAGCAGTGCCAATCTCCTCAGTTGGATCAATTGGGAGGTCATTTAGCTCGAAGATAAGTGTGAGCAAGTTGGCAAATGGTAGGGGCCAAGTCCGGTTCTACATAAGTTGAGGCTAAACGACATCCTGCAGAAATTTTCGCATATGCATCTGGATCACATGCGCAAGCGGGACCTGATAACCATGTTGGTAAGCATGTAGGACCCGGACAAACTCCATGCGGCGCTCAGCTTTATGCCCAAGTGGAAGGGCATTTTTATATATCACTGAATCAGTGAATAACAAGCGGCTAGGCAGCTTGCGCCGGCGCAAGCACGTGTAACTTGCGTCACTATGGGCCCCTGGGAAGTACTCTTGGATGAGGCTGTGTATGGGTTGTTGGCCCTCAACTTCCGAGAAGGGTTGGTGGTTCGTCTTGGAAAAGAATCCTAACACTTGGGCAATCATGGATTTTGTGATGTTGACAAGGTGGCCATCAATAGTGGACAGCAGTCCTGCCTCAGTGAATGACTCGTACATGTTCTGGTAGAAGAGCCGTACCAGACGAGGATAAATGGGCACCGTAACAGTGCAAAGGCCCAACTGTTGCCAGAGGCAGAGCTACTTAATGGCCCAAGAGGTGATTGGGTCATTCTAAAAATAGTTGAGAGTGAACTGTGTGAGCTTGTGAAGCGGGTGTGAAGCCCACTCAGGTCGTGGCAACTTAATCAGTGGTTGTGGCGAGGATGGTGGTGATGGTGGTGGCGGTGGTGGCGAAGAGGACAAACCTCTGGCTTTTTTGGAGGCTAAGGTGGATAGCCGTCTACTTACATCCTGCACACATCAAAAACAAATACACACATATCCGTGGAACCAACATGAGAATAAGAATAAGACATTAAAGCAAAAGTCCACCCACTGATGTACCACGTGCAATTCTCATCATTTTTCTTTTTCTTGTTCTTTTTTTTTTTTGTAATAAATGAAACCTAAAATAAAATTAAATAAAATAAACTAGACACATTAACATTTTATTTAAAAACTAATGACTAAACAAATAAAAACAAACTACACTAACAAGTAATGAATTAAACTAACAAGTATTAATGAGATAATAAAATAAATAGAATAAATAATAATCAAAATAAAATAAAATAAATAATTAAAAAAATAATAATGAACAGCTAAATAAATAATTTTTTTTTTGTTTTATTCTTTTATTTATTTATTTTTTTTTGTTTTTGTGTGTAATAAATGAAACCTACAATAAAATAAAATAAACTAGACACATTAACATTTTATGTAAATATTGAATGATTAAACAAATAAAAATGAATTACACTAACAAGTAATGAATGAAACTAAAAAAGAATAATGAGATAATAAAAAAATTAAACAACTAAACAATTAAATAAATAAATAGACAATCTAGGAAATAAAATGAATTAGAAAATAAATAAACAATACATTAGCATTTTTTTTTTTTTCGGAGGGGAGTTGACACATGTTCGCCGAAGATGGCCGCACGTACGGTGGCCGTCTTCTTAGCTGCCCAGATTTTTTTTTTTTTTGAATGAATAATAGATCTCTAAACCTCATTACAAGGGAAGATTAAAATAAGAAATATAAAGTTTAAACAAAAAGGAAGGAGTTACCTTTAAATAGTGAAGAAAGAGAGAAAAAGAAGGGAGATTTGTTGGAATAAATGGTGGTCGCCGGAGATTCGACGGACGAAGAGGAAATAAGGTGCCGGCGGTGAGGCTCCGGTGGTAGAGTGGTGGTGAGAAGAGTTCTGGTGAACGTTGGTGATGGTGGGAAGAAAAATGAAGAAAGTTGGTGGTGGTGGTGGGGTTTGAGTGAAAGAGAAAGGGATGAAGAAGATGATAAGGTAGAGAGAGAGAGAATCTGTGAGAGTGAAAGGAAAAGTGGGTCTCTAGGTTAGATATTCATTTTTATTTTTATTTTTAAAAAATGAAAATAAAATAAAATAAAAAAATAAATATATAAATAAAAATTGAACAAAGAAATTTGATTTTTTTTGTTTTTTTTTTCAAAAAATAAAATAAAATAATAATAATAATAAAAAATAAATAAAATAAAATAATAAAAAAAATTGTTCAAAGAAATATGATTTTTGTTTTCCCCGATGTCTCGTACGTGTGGGAGTGCACATCGCACATGCGGACGTGCACCCGCATCACGTCGCCACACCTGCATATAAAGTAGGCTCGGAATTTTTTCCCAGATTTTTCTTGCATGTGTGGCGAATGAGCCGCACTACCCCCGCGCACATGCTTTTAAAGCAGTCTTCAACTTGTGGAATGAAACTTTTACCGCATGTGCGGGGATTTTGTTTTTTTGGTTAGAGATTAAACCATTTCTTAACTCAAGAACCACCCAAAACATTTCGAACTATTTCTACCTGCAATACACATCCGAAATAAAAATCGCACTTTGAAAATATCGGAATGCTTAACAAAGGTATAATCTTCACGTGAAAACCACGAGTACTACTGTCACGACCCGAACCCGCCCCCATGGGTTAAGGACGTAACCGGCCAGCAATCCTCAGATTACCTACGGCCTCAAACCAAAACAGACTTAACACATCAGAGTAAAGGGGGCCAAAAGGGAAGCAAAATTTAAAACTTTGTCCATAGAGCTGTGCTTACATGGCACCTCAAAACAAACCATACATATGTACGTTAATAACTCACAACAGAAACATAGTGATATAGGTTCTGTACCGACAGGATCATCCAAAACTAAGTCAACCCATAAAACTATAAGCAGACATATACAAAACTTCGCCAACCTGACAAAATGCCAATACACAACAAAGGGCGAAGGCGGGTCTCATGCGTGAGACACAAGGGCTGACTCTCTCAAAACCTTAGTGGTTCCATACAGACTTCTCTGAGGCTGGGTCTGGACTTCTCTTGGCTCACCTACAAACACATGAATGAGCGTGAGCGAAAGCCCAGGGAATAATATCAAATCAAATACAGAAGTTACATAACAATGTAGCACAACACGTTCCAAACGGCCTTAGGCCCAATTCCTATTTCTATTTAACAGATATATAACTATACGAAATTCAAACCAAGTGACTGTAGTTCTAAACATTCTGGCCCTTGGCCCATTTAAATTTCCATTCATGTCAAAACGGCCTTCGGCCCATTCATTTATGTCAAAACGGCCTTCGGCCCGTTCATTTATGTCAAAATGGCCTTCGGCCCATTCGTTTACGTCAAAACGGCCTTCGGCCCATACATTCGTGTCAAAACGGCCTTCGGCCCACTCATTCATGTCAAAACGACCTTAGGTCCATTTATTTCTATCAAAACGACCTTCGGTTCATTTATTCATATCAAAACGACCTTCGGTCCATTCGTTCACGTCGAAACGACCTTAGGTCCATTCATATATGTCAAACGACCTTCGGTCCACTCATTCGTTTCAAAGCGGCCTTTGGCCCACTCATTCATTTCAGAACGGCCTTTGGCCCACTCATTCATTTCAGAACGGCCTTTGGCCCACTCATTCATTTCAAAACGGCCTTTGGCCCATTTATTCATTTCAAAACGGCCTTTGGCCCACTTATGCTTACCGAAACGACCTTGGGTCCATTTATGCGTTCATATCAGACTTACGTCCACAATCCCACAATCCCAATTAGCAATTCATAAAGCTTCAAAGGGAGTAAACAATTGGACATTTACAAGCATTCAAATATCGATATTACTCACAGTGATCGGCTTGTGGATTTGCCCTGGAGCTTGACCCTACACGTTTCATGAACACAAAAGGGTCATTAACAGTTCAATCCGTTCTTTAATTCACATATTCCTCTTAAGGCTTTATTATCATCTCATTAACTCATTTACAATGCTTAACATATGCCTAAGAGTGCTTGCAAGTGAAAGAGAACGGAAAACAGAACACAAAATACAAAAACAGGATTTCAGAAAATAGGGTCCCCGCTCGAGCGTGGACTTCCCCGCTCGAGCGGACCCTTAGGTCTGCGAAAGTACTGGTTGCCTTCAATTCCAGCTCGAGCGTGAACTCGGCCGCTCGAGCGGACTGCCTGTCTACATAGCTCCCCGCTCGAGCGTAAACTTCCCCGCTCGAGCGGGAACCATGTCTGCAGAAAATGCTGGGAGCTCGATTTCTCCGCTCGAGCGTCACTTCACCCGCTCGAGCGGACGACGAAAATCTGGGAATCCCAGGTTGAGTTCTTGAGCTCCATTCCGATTTTTAACCAACAAATCATGCATGTTGTAGCTCAAATATCACATATAAGTATACTAACAAGGTATAAACACCAAAACACCTTATTATGGAGCTCAATTTCAAGGATTAAACACTTGCATGTCTCAAATTGACACCAAACTCAATTCTATCATACATATTCATGCATTCAAAGCTCCCATCTTCAATTATTCAGACATGCATGCCCATTTGACTTCATATTCACTTCAAATAATGTAATTAGTGCTCATTCCCATAAAATTTAACAAAGACATGCTTGCATGTGGGATTACACTACCAATCTTTCACAATTTCACAAATTACATGCTAGATTTTGTGATTCCATAGGAGTTCTTTACATGCATGCACATATAGTCTTCAAATTCATCAAAACCAACTCCTTTCATGTTCTAGATCACAAATTAATCTTCAATTCCCGAAATCACAACTCAAATTCATGAGTTAGGGGTTGGTTACTCACCTAGGAGCTTTAATCTTCCAAATTCTAGTCAATTCTTGAGTTAAATCTTCAAATCCCCAAGCTAGAGCCAAAAATTGCTCAAGTCTCTTCCTTTTTCTCTCTATAGCCGGCCTCTCTCTCACTCTCAAGTGTCTAACTCAGATTTTGAGTTTTTGAGAGAGCTAAAGGAGAGTGCAACGCAAATATACAACAAGCCCCACTAACAAATATTTTAATATAAAATAATGGCACACTTAATTTATCAATTTAATCAGTTTAAATTGACCAGAATCAATTTTCAATTAAATTTCACCGTAGGCTCTAAAAATTACGCCAATCACAATGGCGTAATCAATTTCGGGTTCTATGGCCGATAAGGCCCTCAATTTAATTCCAAAGCGGATTATTCAAACAGATATTCCTACGGTGAACAGGTAGAATTCCAAAGTCGCATATATTCACATAATGGCACACAAAAATCATATCAAAACATATAGTCACATACGTATTAGGGACCAATTAGCATACTACGGAACAGGGGTATTACAGTCTTCCCCCCTTTAGGAAGTTTGGTCCTCCAAACTTATGTTACCTTTAGTCGAAACAATTCGGAACACTTTTCATTCAACGGTTCCAATCATTCTTATAGCCATTCACTTAGTCTCAAAATCAAGCAACGCTCTATTCTCAATCAGTCATAGATTTCCCTTTTTCCGCCATACAAGGCTTGTACGGTGCCATGCCAAAACTAGAGTGAGAGCTGTTGTTGGAAGCAAAGTTTGCCAACGATGGATAGATCTTTCCAACTCCCCTGAAAAATCTAATGCATATCTTTGGAGCATTCCTCCCAAAACTCTAACAAGTTCTTTCTGATCATACATCAATTTGCCGATGGAAAACAGCGCCGAATCATAATTCAGTTTCGTATCAAATTCATAATTTGTCCAGATCATATACAGAAATCATAAGTCATGATTAAGTTCACGTGACACATCCATTAGCATTAACAGAACAGAACGGAACAGAATAGAACAGAACATATACACGTGAGGTTACGAATAACCAGTTCCATAAGGGAACCTCCGGGTCCGGGTAACATAACAGAACAGAAGCTGAGCCCCCATTCCTCTTGGAGGCTTTTCAGAATTCAAACACATTTTAGAATTCCTGTCTAAACAATAGATACTGGGACCCCATGTAACGAGCGATCTTATCGATGTAAACAGTGGCTAGTCTACAAGCATCATACAAATTTTATAGGGAGAAATGGGCAACTTCAATAATTTTACCTACAATAGCCCAAATGGGACTTATACCTTGGGTGCTCAAGGTAGCCCCACAACGAAATTCGTAGCCACATATTTCCATTTCCATTCCAAAATGGAGGGAGGTTGAAGTAGTCCCGCCACCATCTGAAATTCAACTTCGACCTGTTGGCATCGAAAAATATTTAGACATATTCACCAACTGACCTCTTCAAGGTAGGTCACCAACATATTTATTTCAATGTCAGCTGACTTTATCACAGAAGTTCGGTCTATTCCGTGTCACAAAAGTTCAATTCATTCTTCAATAATTTCCCCAATTCACGATCTGATTCGGTATTTAGTCCAGTGACTCATCACAATTATCCAAGGTCAATTAAAAGTCTTCAGGAATATAAGGTGGATCCAGATACTGATTCCCGAAACAACAAAGGTAACATCGAAGTAATTACCCACACAATACACATAGTCCAGACATCCCCATAATACTGATTGTAAAGTACAATAACATCGAAGCAGGCAATTTCTGACATAATACACGTGTTCTCAATTCATTCAACAGTTACAGTTCACAATTCAGTTCAATATTCAATTCCCTGTTCTATCGAGTCTTTCCACATTATCTGATAGTCATCAAAAGCATAAGGCAATTCATATATAAACCTCCATAATGGCAAAAGTAGTATCAAAGGAGTCAATCACATGTTAAGCACAATTTACACATCCTCAGGGCCCCAATTACAGAATATAATGGCGCTGGGCAGGCGTTCACAAGGTGTACTGAATTCGCACACTTATGGATAATCAGGATTTTTTTTTTCAAAGCTTCTTGGATGTCTATAACATCTGCATAATACCAAAAGATGACATTCTGGACAAAACAAGGGAATAATCGTCTCGGAATCAAGCACACCCGTTCACAACCGTCGGTGGCCGACTCGAGATCGATTAGTCGAACCCACCCGTACGAAACCGTCGGTGGCAAAAGGTATCTCGATCAAAGGTGCTACATAGGCTTAACGTCCCCTAGCACAAAAGGACGCCCCAAGAATGTCATAAAAACAAACATAATACCACTCACCGTAACCTGATCTTCCAAAATCCGATAACACTGAAGCAACCACTCTCCCATACACAACATATTCTGATCAGTCAAAGACAAATGTTCAGTACTGCTCGAAATCAAATCAATCTACCGTCATCAGTCCCCATAGCATCAAACCAACCAGGATGGGACAATACACAAGCATCGTTCCTTAAGACACCCGATCACGGGATTTGTACAGTTCAGTTCATCTATAACACATATGTCCTCAATAGTTGAAGGTTGGTTCTCAATGGTGTTCATAGGTAGATCAATCTATTGATAGCCCACAAAAGGTCTTTCAAATAAGTCAAGCACTCCAAACGGATTCAAGTTTTGAGTCCATCAGTTTTCCTGCCAATAATAATCTGGTCATTTATTTATAGACAATTCTTAACCCCCCCCCTTTTACCAAATCAACTTAGATAGAGGTTTTTATCAATCAATCCAAGCAAAGGTCTTGTCAGATTAAATCAAACAAGGTCCCGTCAAATTATATCCAATGGGGGTTCTATCGGGTCAATTCAGACAAAGGTTCTATTGGATCAAGTCAGATAGAAGTTTTCTCAAATAGGGTACATTTGATTCTGTAAAGCTCACTTCGTTTGTTTAGGCACATGGCTGATAGTTTCACAACTGTCCTAAATTTATTGGTTCTCAAAGTCGTATCAGAATCATTCATCACAACTGTTCATATCAAAGTGTTTCAAATCACGTACAATGCGGTATTGTCCACATATGTTCAGGTATAGTTACATAAGCATGCAAGTGTTCATATCAGGAGGTACGTATCATAATCAGTATAGCAGTTCCCAAATAAGCCTCACATGCAAGAACATGGTGCACAGTAATACATTATACAAAGTTCCTCGGGTACATACAGTATGAGATTGTTACGCAAAAGTTCCAAATTAGTCACATCACCCAGTCAACTTTCTACCAATCAAAATATATGGTCTCACAATTAGAGTTCATCATTTAGGGCGCTCAACTTGGTCACACGATTACAGAATCATAATTCCAGTGGTTTAGTCATTGAAGGCGGTGACATAATAAATCACCCTGAGCATAGGTGTAGATATATATGTGCATGTGCAGAGTCAATCAATATCCCGAAACGTATTTCACAAATTTCCCAAATGGGGCATATACCTCCAATGAATACAGTCTCGATCATGTGAGTCTAAGCCATCTAGATACACATACAGCAGATATGAAATATATGTCGATCCGAATCAAATAATATCCCAAGCGAAGATGTACAAACGTACTAATTCAGAATCAATCAACACATAAGCATTCATTTGTACACAGTATAGATACCTGGGATGATGGTTACAACATTCTGAGTGCTTTCTGGGATGAGTGTAATTACTCCATCCTGAGTAGCAATTCCTACCACTGGTACGGATTTAGCCAAGGCAGAGGATTCATGCACATTTCGTTCAATCCGGGGACAGTTCCTTGCCGTATGGTCCATTTTACCATATCTATAACGAGCCCCAGAAGTCTGATAACAAACTCCTCGGTGTTTCTCACACTGGTGGTGGCAAAGGTTCTTGCCGTAGTGGCAACTGACACCGCTGTCTCAAGATCTTTGCCAATTCTTGTACTACTCTTTCCGGACTATCAAGTCGGGCTGTGGAAGAACCTTCCAACCCGTATGCCCTTAATTTGTCCATACTCTACACAAATTCTTATCAAACTTTACCAAATACTGGGATGCCCAATACGAAATTAAACACAAAATCACATGAGTACATTCGCACATAGGCATATTGTTATATTCCCCTTTCACATATCGTACGCAATTAATCACTTACGCAACAGATAATTGCATATTTATCAAATATCGCATGCTGAACATTTACTAAGTAATTATATACTCAAATCATGTTCATGTTTCACATAGACACCCGTAAGCAGAATTGAATGCACATAGACAACTTTTCATGATGTGCATTATAACAAAACAAACTTATTGTACACATTAGTGTAACAATTTATATCTCATATTCGAATCATGTGTGGTATTTCTTTTAGCGTGACATATCATGTTGGTCAAGCATATCAACATATCTCATACATAGGCCACGGTATTATTTCCCCCGGGCGAGGGCCTGTGCCACGGCATTATTTCCCCCGGGCTAGGGCTTCATGACCATAAGCCACAGTATTATATCCCCTGGGCGAGGGCCTTCGCTAAGGATACCACAATTATGTTTAAGGAGAATTTAGGAAATCATTCATTCATTTCATATCATTAACAAATATTTAAGGTTAAACATAACTTTACGGAGTTCTTATTCACCGTCTGATTAAACTTGCATTATACAATATACAAAAGATTCTACGAATATGCATATACTAGAGAGCATATGTAATCAAACAGTCTGCAATGCGAGTACAGCACAACTTATAGCACATAATTGCCCAAATCAAAACACTTAAGCATATTCTCGATGCTTTCGAATTCATACTTATCTCATGAATGCATCCTAGATCTTTTCTAGACGCTTATTGCTCTTTTGGACAAGTGCGTGAGTTATTAACTCGTGCTCTGATACCACTCTGTCACGACCCGAACCCGCCCCCATGGGTTAAGGACGTAACCGGCCAGCAATCCTCAGATTACCTACGGCCTCAAACCAAAACAGACTTAACACATCAGAGTAAAGGGGGCCAAAAGGGAAGCAAAATTTAAAACTTTGTCCATAGAGCTGTGCTTACATGGCACCTCAAAACAAACCATACATATGTACGTTAATAACTCACAACAGAAACATAGTGATATAGGTTCTGTACCGACAGGATCATCCAAAACTAAGTCAACCCATAAAACTATAAGCAGACATATACAAAACTTCGCCAACCTGACAAAATGCCAATACACAACAAAGGGCGAAGGCGGGTCTCATGCGTGAGACACAAGGGCTGACTCTCTCAAAACCTTAGTGGTTCCATACAGACTTCTCTGAGGCTGGGTCTGGACTTCTCTTGGCTCACCTACAAACACATGAATGAGCGTGAGCGAAAGCCCAGGGAATAATATCAAATCAAATACAGAAGTTACATAACAATGTAGCACAACACGTTCCAAACGGCCTTAGGCCCAATTCCTATTTCTATTTAACAGATATATAACTATACGAAATTCAAACCAAGTGACTGTAGTTCTAAACATTCTGGCCCTTGGCCCATTTAAATTTCCATTCATGTCAAAACGGCCTTCGGCCCATTCATTTATGTCAAAACGGCCTTCGGTCCGTTCATTTATGTCAAAATGGCCTTCGGCCCATTCGTTTACGTCAAAACGGCCTTCGGCCCATACATTCGTGTCAAAACGGCCTTCGGCCCACTCATTCATGTCAAAACGACCTTAGGTCCATTTATTTCTATCAAAACGACCTTCGGTTCATTTATTCATATCAAAACGACCTTCGGTCCATTCGTTCACGTCGAAACGACCTTAGGTCCATTCATATATGTCAAACGACCTTCGGTCCACTCATTCGTTTCAAAGCGGCCTTTGGCCCACTCATTCATTTCAGAACGGCCTTTGGCCCACTCATTCATTTCAAAACGGCCTTTGGCCCACTCATTCATTTCAGAACGGCCTTTGGCCCACTCATTCATTTCAAAACGGCCTTTGGCCCACTCATTCATTTCAGAACGGCCTTTGGCCCACTCATTCATTTCAAAACGGCCTTTGGCCCATTTATTCATTTCAAAACGGCCTTTGGCCCACTTATGCTTACCGAAACGACCTTGGGTCCATTTATGCGTTCATATCAGACTTACGTCCACAATCCCACAATCCCAATTAGCAATTCATAAAGCTTCAAAGGGAGTAAACAATTGGACATTTACAAGCATTCAAATATCGATATTACTCACAGTGATCGGCTTGTGGATTTGCCCTGGAGCTTGACCCTACACGTTTCATGAACACAAAAGGGTCATTAACAGTTCAATCCGTTCTTTAATTCACATATTCCTCTTAAGGCTTTATTATCATCTCATTAACTCATTTACAATGCTTAACATATGCCTAAGAGTGCTTGCAAGTGAAAGAGAACGGAAAACAGAACACAAAATACAAAAACAGGATTTCAGAAAATAGGGTCCCCGCTCGAGCGTGGACTTCCCCGCTCGAGCGGACCCTTAGGTCTGCGAAAGTACTGGTTGCCTTCAATTCCAGCTCGAGCGTGAACTCGGCCGCTCGAGCGGACTGCCTGTCTACATAGCTCCCCGCTCGAGCGTAAACTTCCCCGCTCGAGCGGGAACCATGTCTGCAGAAAATGCTGGGAGCTCGATTTCTCCGCTCGAGCGTCACTTCACCCGCTCGAGCGGACGACGAAAATCTGGGAATCCCAGGTTGAGTTCTTGAGCTCCATTCCGACTTTTAACCAACAAATCATGCATGTTGTAGCTCAAATATCACATATAAGTATACTAACAAGGTATAAACACCAAAACACCTTATTATGGAGCTCAATTTCAAGGATTAAACACTTGCATGTCTCAAATTGACACCAAACTCAATTCTATCATACATATTCATGCATTCAAAGCTCCCATCTTCAATTATTCAGACATGCATGCCCATTTGACTTCATATTCACTTCAAATAATGTAATTAGTGCTCATTCCCATAAAATTTAACAAAGACATGCTTGCATGTGGGATTACACTACCAATCTTTCACAATTTCACAAATTACATGCTAGATTTTGTGATTCCATAGGAGTTCTTTACATGCATGCACATATAGTCTTCAAATTCATCAAAACCAACTCCTTTCATGTTCTAGATCACAAATTAATCTTCAATTCCCGAAATCACAACTCAAATTCATGAGTTAGGGGTTGGTTACTCACCTAGGAGCTTTAATCTTCCAAATTCTAGTCAATTCTTGAGTTAAATCTTCAAATCCCCAAGCTAGAGCCAAAAATTGCTCAAGTCTCTTCCTTTTTCTCTCTATAGCCGGCCTCTCTCTCACTCTCAAGTGTCTAACTCAGATTTTGAGTTTTTGAGAGAGCTAAAGGAGAGTGCAACGCAAATATACAACAAGCCCCACTAACAAATATTTTAATATAAAATAATGGCGCACTTAATTTATCAATTTAATCAGTTTAAATTGACCAGAATCAATTTTCAATTAAATTTCACCGTAGGCTCTAAAAATTACGCCAATCACAATGGCGTAATCAATTTCGGGTTCTATGGCCGATAAGGCCCTCAATTTAATTCCAAAGCGGATTATTCAAACAGATATTCCTACGGTGAACAGGTAGAATTCCAAAGTCGCATATATTCACATAATGGCACACAAAAATCATATCAAAACATATAGTCACATACGTATTAGGGACCAATTAGCATACTACGGAACAGGGGTATTACAACTACTTTTCTCCCTAACAGTGTTTGTAACTTTCCTTATTCTCCAACAGGGTGACAGACTAGGCTGATTCGGTATCCATAATCGAGGCGTATAAAGCTAACTCGACCTATGGGGCTGCCATACAAAGTTCAAACTGGGTGGTTTTGAAGTAATCTCCACACCCTTGGGTATTTAAACCAAACTCTAGTCTCAGAATTTCCAAACCTTTGCATTCCAGGCTTTGCCATTCGAACTCTAGTTTCCATCGTCTAAGTTAGTCTCCTAGGAACTCACTACAAACACAGTTAGGTGGCTATACCAGATCGTCAGATGCCGTTCGGACATGACTAACACCAAAGGAATTACACCTTTAAAGGATTTAAAGTTTCCTAGACATCACATAAAGCACAACAAAAATAAATAAAAATAGAATCAAATAGAAATGAAGGAAAAAAGAACAAAACATCAATAAACAAATCATAGTAAAAAGGGTCCATCAAAGCAATAAACTTAATCATATCCCCATTCCCAATCCCCTCTATATATGGCTTCAGTCTTTGGCCATTTAGTTTGAAAGTGTGGCCATTCCTTGGATCTTGCACCTCAATAGTGCCATGAATATATGCCTTTACAACCACAAAAGGACCCCCCCATCTTGATCTAAGCTTACCCGAAAAGAGTCTCAATTTTGAGTTAAGAAGCCATATTCTTTTGGCCGGGTTCAAAAGGTTGTCTATTAATGTGCTGTAGCTCGACTTTTTCGCCCTCTTTCGGAAGTTCGAAATAAGTCCTACAGTTTAGACTCCCGCAGTTTTGAATCTAATCTCACAAATGCAATATGAAATAGATAATCACCAAAGAGTCCAAATCCGGCAAATCTTTTGAAAAATCTATTTTGAATCAAATTGCAAAAAATGGACTGCTTTGCCAGATATAGAGTCACCACCTAAATATTTTATTTTAGAAAATTTAAGAAACCCATGACTCGTGCCAAAGGCCACGTGTTCGTCATTACCAAGAGTGTCTCGGCTCGGGAACTTAGGTACGAGAAGGGAAGGTCATGAATGCATTTGAGCACCCCCGCTCGCCCGATCAAAGATCGACCTCTACTAATCATGATATGATTCTTATCTACATTATATGCTCTTGTTTCGATTATTAGGCTAGCATTACTATGTGATGTGCACACATAAGTATAGACTAACTTTGCAAGAATTGGAACACTTCGCGGCATGTTTATTTTGAAAATTGTTTCGAAATATGTATCACTTGAAAAAGCGATCTCATATGAACATTACTCAAATTATTCCATTTCTTGCAACTAGCCTTCATGCACAAGCATACAAGCAGTTTATAGCACTTAAGCACTTAGTCTCATGGCAAGCATGCTAGACATGGCAACATCAATACTCATGCGATATGTTAAAGTGAGTAAAGACTTACCTAGTATTCCAAGCCAAAATAAACAAAAGAGTCAGAAAAATGTATAATTCCTAACTATGCAATATGACTAATATAACACATGCTATATGCAATTAAATAGGTTCGGTTACTATTTATTGCATATGAATCAATTTAAATAGCATGCGGTCTAAGCACATATTCAAAAAAGTATTGAACTGCCTTTGAACTAGAACAAAACCTCGTAGAGGACAAAGAGGGCCTCCGGGACATGAGGCGATTGACACTGATTTTTGTACTTTTTTGCTTAGTTTCTTTTTGTTGGTAGCATTAGCACATTGCATAGCTTTAGGAAGGTTTTATTGCTTTTAAAACTTGTACTCCTTTTTTGTAAAAACCATGATCAGAATAAAACCTCGCAGTTTTTATGAAAAGTGTGTTGCCATTTTTGCATCACGAGCGCCATATTAGCATGAAATGGACATGGAATTGAAATGGCCAATAGCACTTTGATTTGAAACAGTGTTCTTAATTGGGTAATGAACCGACCAACAACTAAAATGCAAAACACAACATATAACTCGATGAACAACACAACAACAACTCGATAAACAAAACAAAACAACTCAAATATAACTCAACAAACTTGCTAAAACCAAAAGGATTCAAAACAAGACCTTAAAACACACAAAGATCAAAACAAAACACAAGTTTCCAGCACTGCTTAGCACACAGGTGGACAACAAGTCTAAAAAGAAGGCTGCCGGCTAGGAATTAAGATCGCCGGCCATATGCCGGCCACAAGGGGTGGCGTACCAGTTACCAAGGTAGCCTGCCGGCCACCAATGTGGCCTGTCGGCCATCAATGTGAAGAACCTCCAGATTGTTGATAGTTGGCTTCCACTCACTACCTTATCTTCTACAAAAGGTTGAACTTCGTGAATTCTTCTCCAAAACTTCATTTCAGCTGTAATTTCTTCACAAATGGAACCATTTTTCGCCAAAAAGCTCTCGGACTGGATTGCAACTTTGGACGGCTCAGAAGAGGTGAATTTTTGGGGTTTCGGCATAAATGCACTTTTTCTGTTGAGCTGAATTCAACTTTGTTTTCTGTTCCTTCATGCCGTGGCTAGATGCTGGGACCCGATTACACACGTTTTTAGCTTCGGGGGGACAAGAAATATGCCCAATAATTGAAGAATTTCAGGTGTTAATGGAATCCCGGTGCGATGAGGAAATCATGCCTCAGCCCCGTTTTGGCCACGCTCAAGCTTTGGGATGGATGTGTGGGCTTACTCTGCACGAGGCTAGATTTTTGGCCTACAACGGAGAATTGGACATTCCCAGTTTGATTTATCGATTTTTCGGCGTTGGTGACCGTGACGACCTTCTTTGGTGGGATTTTTGGCAATATGCCCTCTGCTTGTGTATGCTTGCTCGTTTTCTTCTTGCCCTTAGTTTTGGCGGATCCAACATCCGACTGATTGAAGTGGCCTAAGGTTTGAAAGAAGGCAAGAGTTGTATTGGCTTGGCGCTAGCCGTGACTTTGATGGGCTTAGACGCCTTTTATTGGCGAGAGACTACCAGATTCACAGGGAGTCCACTACTTCGTCAGGTAATGTTTCCCACCCTTTCTCATATGTGTTTCTTACATCACTCAGCACTCATACCTTGTTTTTCTCTCAAAGCCCTTTTCTCACTTTTCTCTCAACATATATCTCTATATTCTTTAATCTCTTTTTTCTTTCATCCATTCCTAGGTGTGGCTTATAGATAACCTGAAGGTAGTGGACTCTTGCCCTGAATACTCAGCTCATGGCTATTTTTTCTGCCATCGACTGGTAGATTTCCCGAATGAGGGATGGTGGTGCCACTGGATGTGCAACAAATCTGCTGCTGACATAGCTTAGCACTGCTTCTGGCTTAATCTGACTGAGATGAGCTATAGCATGGCTCGACAACCTGGGATACAACCGATCGACCTCACACACTGTGTGTTCTACTTTCCTTTTCGATTCAGATGTTAGTTTAGGTGTTAGTTTAGGCATGATCAGATTCACCCGAAAGAGGGGGTAGAGTACCCGGTTTTATTCCCCATCTGAGGTTCACACTTGGCTAGGTACCTTACTGCTTGGAGGACGAGAGAGCTTCTGGCCTCTGTCCCTAGTTTCAGTTGCGCCCTTTCTAGCGAGTGTTTGGCTTGGCTCGAGGATAAGGCACAAACCGGGCCCACTTTAGCTTCAGAAGTTTCCACAAGCACAAGCGGGGGACGCAGGAGCACCTGATTCATCTATGCCCCTAGTTTATTGCTTTGACCTTTATTTTCAAATTTTTTCAATGTAATAAAAGTACTTTGATTTGTATCAGACAGTTGGAGAACTTTAAATTGAAATCAATGAAATTAAAGTTGTGAGCATTGAAAATTTTCCTTTTGTTCCAAAAATGGTTTAAGTTGTACAAGGTAAAATTTGAACAAATAAACTTTTATTAAAACTTTCCAAAACCATTTTCAAAAATGATCACCACTTGACACGCATGGAGTCAATCCTCGTGATGTACAACCTTGAATTAGAAGATGAAAATTGCCCCTTGATTGAACAACATTGCTCAGCATTGTAACCAGCTCTTCTCTCAGAGTAAAGATCACAACCGAACCCTCAGGTAAAGAACATACAAAGATGACCTGATCAGACACATGGATAAGATAGTTGAGTTGGAGGTGTTTACGGCCAGACTTCAGGATGAAGTTGCCTACGTATCCCGAAGATGGGAATTAGGCCTTACGTTGTTCGGTTCAGGTTCACTCGAGTATTAACTCTCTCATTTTGTGCTCTAACTTTTGCCGAGGCCGCCCTTTAGGGTTTTTAACCTTGCGAGCTTAGTTTTTCTTTATTTCTAATTTTTTGTGCTCTAACTTTTGCCTAGGTTGCCCTTTCGGGTTTTCGGCCTAGCGAGCCTCTCAAGGATAGTATTTCTTCAACTTGCCTATGTTGATCGTTGGGAAAATTCTAGGCCATCCAGGTCCATGAGAATAACAGCTCCACCCGACTAGACATTTTGATGATGTAAGAACCAGTCCAATTGGGTCTGAACTTGCCCCTAAGGTCATGGATGGGAGATCGATTGTCTTTGAGCACCATATCTCATTCTTTGAGATTCCAAGACTTAACTTTCTTGTTAAAAGCCTTAGCACTCCTGCGTTGATAGCCCTGAACATGGTACAATGCTTTCAACCTTCTCTCATCAAACAACATTAGTTCTTCAAACTTGCTCTGCTGCCAGTCCGCCTTTGCTATTTGACACTCAGCCATAACTCGCACCGACGGGACTTCTATTTCATTAGCAAAACAGCTTCCATCTCATAAACAAGAGAATAAGGAGTTGCCCCTGTAGATGTCCGGATTGAAGTTCTATAACCCCAGAGTGCGAATAGCAATTTATCTGGCTAGTCCCTGTAGGTCTCAACCATCTTCTGCAAAATATGCTTGATGTTCTTGTTGGTGGCCTCAACAGCTCCGTTGGTTTGTGGCCAATATGTAGATGACTTGTGAAAAATCATATTGTATTTCTCCAACAAGTCTATCACTTCCTTTTTGAAGTGGGAGCTATTATCTAAAATGATCTCGTTTGGGACTCCATATCGGCAAATGATATTGTTTGTGATGAACTTAGCCACATGCGCTACTTTCAACACTGCGTAGGACTGAGCTTCTACCCACTTTGTGAAGTAATCAATTGCCACTAGAATGTATTCATGCCCATTTAACCCTTTCGGTAAAACTGCGCCAATGACGTCGATTCCTCAGACGGAGAACGGCCATGGTGAAGTCATGTTATACAGCTTCGACGGCGGGATGTTCATGCGATTAGCATGAATTTGGCATTTGTGGTATCGCTGAACAAAACCAATACAATCCTCCTCCATGGTAGACCAGTAGTAACCTTGCTTGAGAATTTTCCAGGCTAACATCACTTTGTTCATGTGCGCTCCACACTCTCCTCTATGGATGGCCTCCATTAGGCGCTTTGATTATTCTTTTTCGACACACAACTTGTGCATTCTCAAATGACCTCTTTTGTACAGTTTACCTCTGTAGATGATAAATTGGATGGCCATTCGCCGTATGTCCCTTTTTTCTTTAGTATTTGCCCATAATGGATAAACCTCCTTTTCCAAGAAGTTTTAGATATCGAAGTACCAAGGGTTTTTGTCTTGCGCTTCATCTATTGCGGCGATAGTTTCATAAGCTGGTGTATATCTCTGCTCAATGATGATCGGACGCATCTGGACTCCAAGCGGGATGTCTATCATGGATGATAGAGTTGATAAAGCGTCAGCGAACCTGTTGTTCTCTTTCAATAGATACGTGAAAGTCAACTTTTTAAACCTAGGAATCAGAACGTCCAAGGTTTGGTGATAAATCTTCATCTTTTCTTCTTTGACTTTCCAGTCTCCATTTGCTTGAGAAACAACTAGGTTCGAGTCCCCGATCACATCCAATCTTTTTGCCCGTAGTTCTAGGGAGACTTCTAAACTAGCGATACACACTTCATATTCTGCTTCGTTATTGGACACCTTGAACCGGAGTTTGAAGACTATAGGTATATGGGAGTCATCGGGTGCTATCAGCAACACTCCTATCCCATAACCATACTGATTGGACGCTCCGTCAAAGTATATTGTCCAAGTTTTCTCCTCGACTTGCAGAATAGCTTCATCTGGGAATAGATATTCTACTGCTTCATTCCCTTCTACTGGGTGATCTATCAGGAACTCTACTACAGCTCTCCCTTTGACCGACTTGCGGGTGACATACTTGAGATCAAATTCAGAAAGGAGAAACAACCAACGAGCTAACCTATCCGTAAGTGCTGGTTTCTGAAAAAGATATTTGATGGGATCCAATCTCGAAACCAAAATTACCTAGTGAGCTAACAAGTAGTGCCTCAACTTTCTGGTAGCCTATACCAAGGCTAGGCAAGCTTTCTCCAGCGGGGTATAACGAGTCTCATAATCCAGCATTTTTTTTGCTCAAGTAGGAGATGGCTTTCTCCACCTTATCCTTAGATTTCTGAGCAAACATTAGGGGTGAGCAGCGGATATACCGATCCGTCAAAACCGACCGAACCAAACCGATCCGCCGCATTTTGGACGGATGCGTGATGACGAGCGGACGGTTGCGGATTGATTTTCTCAAATCCGCCAATTTGGCGGACGGATGGCGGATTTGAGATTTTTTGGCCGCAACCGAACCGCCAAACCGCCAAATCGCGAGCACCCCTAGTAATTTATAAGACTTTGTATTTTTAATTTGTTTAAATATTATATTTGTGTTTTCAATTGAAAAAGAGTTTAAATATTCTGTTGAAAAAAAGTTTTCAACTTGAATATATTTTTTGAATTGAAAAAAATAAACGTATTATTCATATATATATTTTTAGTTTTTAAATGTAACTCTAAAAATAATAAATAGAAAATATGATATATGTTGGTTGATTTTTGTTTTCAAAAACATATGTAGATGTAACAATACAGAGACATTCAATCTCTACTACTGCTCTGTTCATGGTTTTGGTGATTTGAATTGTTATTATATTTTAAGAATCACAGATTGTAATACTTTATGGGGATGAATCATACTGTGATTGTAATATGTGGATGAGGCCTGCAGTGATCATGATATTCTAAAGTTTCAAACTTTTTTTCTTTAGATAAGGCATATAGTGATTGTAATATTTTTTTAAGTCATTGACTGTAATACTTTCTTTTTATTTTTTTTCTTTTTTCGTTTGAGGAAGTGCACAAGTTGAATTATGTTGAAAATTTATAAAATTTTAAACCGCCAAACCGATTCGCATCCATCCGCCAAACCGCCAATCCGCTCAATCCACATCCGCCGGATTGGCGGACGGATGCGGATTGATTTTCTTCAATCCGCCAATCTGGCGGACGGATGGCGGATTGGAGGTTCCGTGGCCGCAACCGACCCGCGCCCACCCCTAGCAAACATGCATCCCATCGTTGTGTCCGTTACTGACAGACACAAAATCAAAGGTTTTCCTGGCTCTGGTGGTGACAACACAAGCGGATTCTAAAGGTACTGTTTAATCTGTTCAAAAGCGAATTGACATCGATCATCCCATCGGAATTTCTTTCCTTTCTTCAGGTGACCAAAAAGTGGTTCACAAGTCAAGGTTAACTTGGAAATAAACCGTCTTATGAATTGCACTTTACCCAGAAATCCTCGTACCTCCTTTTCAGTCCTTGGTGGTGACATTTCTAGGATAGTCTTGATTTTGAAAGGATCTACCTCGATGCCCCTTTGTGTGATAAAAAAGTCCAGCATTTTTCCTTATGTTACACCGAAAGTACACTTCTGCGGGTCCAACCTCAGTCTGTATTCTTTGATCCGTTGAAAGAATTTCTCTAAGGCGGTGTAGTGGCCCTCTCTTTCTTTAGACTTGACAATCATGTCGTCCGTGCACACCTCGACCTTTTTGTGGATCATATCATGTAGAATAGTGGTTGCAGCCCTTTGATAAGTGGCCCCTGCATTCTTCAGCCCAAACGACATCACCTTGTAACAGTAGATACCCCGTGGCGTAGTAAATGCAGTTTTCTCTCTATCTTCGGGCGCCATCAGAATCTAGTTATACCCGAAAAATCCATCCATGAAGGAGAGCAATGCATGGCCCGTGGTGAAGTCTACCAACTCATCAATATGTGGCAGTGGAAAATCATCCTTCGGACTAGCCTTATTCAGATCCCTGAAGTCGACACAAACTCTGATTCTACCATCCTTCTTCGGAACTGGAACAATATTGACCAACCACGTTGGATACTCAGACACAAGCAAGAACCCTGCCTCAATTTGTTTGGTAACTTCTTCCTTGATTTTCAATGCCCAATCCGGACGGATTCTGCGCAATTTCTGTTTGACGAGTCGGGCCTCGGCGTCAAGAGGGATCCGATGCTGTACAATCTCAAGATCGATTCCAGGCATGTCTTTGTATGGTCACGCGAAAACATCTTTGAAATATTTTAATAAAGTGATTAAGCGCTCGTGCTCCTCTGAAGACAATGTGGACCCGATCTGGACCAGATGCGGATCCTTCTCAGTACTCACATTAATAGCAATAATTTCATCAGCAAGGGGTTTTGCAAATCTCTCTTCCTCTCGATTAATCAAAATTTTCAAAACCAGAGGAATTCCTTCCTCATCGTTTTCATTAAAATTCTAAAAATCTTGATCAATGCAATAAACAAGTGGCACAAAGAAATACTCAGAATCAACAGCATTCTCATTCATAAAGTCTAGCTCATCCAGTTCTTTGGTTACAACCGACTCAAAAGGAAAAGAAAAAGAAGACCTGGACGAGACCTTGGCATCTGGGTTATCACCCCCAGGAATATCGGATTCAGACTCAGAAAACCAGAATCTGATTCCGACTTCACAGACTCTGTGGAATCAGATTCAGGCTCATTACCCGACTTAGAACTAGATAGGTAGCCCTCCTCTAGCTGCCAGACGAGAGATGATGCTTCAGATGCATCCAAAATGCTGCTAGATGGGTTCACACCCAGTTGGTCCCCGATTATGGAGATGGTCAGGTTATCCCACAAGTTCTCTGAATCGGCCGAAGGATCTGAAAGGATACATGCCAGTGCTACCCCTACTCTGAGCTCGCTGTTGTCTGAGTCACTCTCTATGCTCTGTTCAGCTTCAGCACTTGGTTTGGCCTCTATCATGTAATTGCAAGTCGAAGAAGATTTCAAAGTCAGGAACACGCTGCTTTGTAGAATTCATCCAGAGCTCGGAAAAGCCACAAAATGGAAAATCTTCTCCCTCTCGAACAAAGTGGCCATTCAGCGTTCCTCGGATCGGCTTGTGAACGAGCTCATAATGTTTCCCAGTCTGCTTGGCTCTAGCTCTGCCTGCTATCTCTTCTCTTTTCCTGACCCAATCCTTTTTGGTGGGCACATAGCCAAGATCAAGGCATGTGGATTATGCAGCACATCGGCCAATGTTGTGACACCTTTCTGACCACTTCTTCCAAGCCCCATTCCTGGCATATGTTGTAGTTTGTTCATGAAATAAATTTATTGGGCACTGACATACATACCCTCATTTGCTGCCCAGATGTTCTGCACCACTCGGGCCTCGGCCAAAGTAAACCTGAGAGGAAAACATTCTCTTCGCCATGAATGATCTCCAGCACTGGTGTAGTTACCTTTGGTGGAGGATGTATGGATGAATTCCCGAAAACAATCGCCACTCCCTTCCCATGAGGGTATTTCAGCATTTGGTAGAGAGTAGAAGAGACTGTTTTTACAAGGTGCAACCAGGGCCTCCCTAACAGTAAATTAAAAGTGGCCGACACATCTAAGACATGGAACTCAACATCCTGTTAAGATGGGCCCACCTGGACTCTGATTTGTACCGTGCCCATAACCTCCCTGCTGGTATTATCATATGCCCGAATCACTTGGGCTGTGGGCACAAAATCTGCTGGTTTTAAGCTGATGGCATAAGCTGTACGAGACAGACAGACATTGATAGCTGATCTAGTATCGATCAACAACATTGACACCCATTTTTCTCTATACTTGACAGATATATATAGAGGTTTGTTGTGTACTGAGCCTTCCGATGGGAGTTCTTTCTCAGAAAAGGTTAGGTTTGGGCTGGCACCATCTGGGAAAACTAATCTCACAAGCTGTTTAGAAGTAGTGTCAATGGACAGTTTGGCTATGTCCATTGCTGATAGTACAGCCTGTCGATGCACGCGGGAGGCCATAAAGAGACCCCATATTAAGATGTTGGCTTGGATTTTCTTCAATTGTTTCAACACTGCCTCTTCCTCCAACTGCTTCTCTTTCTGCTTTTTAACCTCTCTATATTTCCCAGAGGCCTCAGCTTGATTTAAGTGCGGTGGCTTGAAATACCGTCCACTTCTTGTTATGTGATTAATCTCCTCAGCGTACCATGTGTTGTCTGGAAAAGACTTATTCCAGTCTTCATCGGTGTGGGCCAGATGTAGATTGTCATCCTCTCACCATATATGTTGTGACCCAAACCTACCCCTATAGGTTTAGCGTCGTAACCGGCCAATAATCCTTGGATTACCAAAGGCCTCATAACATAATAATGTATAATTAGGGGCTGCATAAGCAAATACATAAAATATACATAGTCCATTGAGTTGTGAAGACATACATAGGACAAATAATCTTAAACTTTTATAAACATACGAGTGACGTCAAAAGATACAGTATTTACACGTCACTTCATATACTTAAAAACAGAGAAACTTGTTCAGGGAGCAAAAGAAACAAAATCTTATACAATCATAACAACATAGCCACTAGACTTGACTTAATCTTGAACCTCCTCAGGAGGCGCAAAGGTTGGCTGACAAAAATTGAGACGCCACGTCCTCAACTCTGAGCCTGATCATGTGCTTGATCACTTACATGCATGATATAAATAGTAAGCGGGAGCCCAGTGAATAATAACAGAGTAAAAGGTTAAATGAATAACGTCCCATAATTAGATCCGTACATAGAATCAATTCATATGCGTGTTCTCATTCAATGCGTATATTCAGAAATCATGTTTGATCATTCATAATTCATCCGTTAGCGCTAACAGATCATATACAGAACATCATAGATCATACTTGTCAGTTCCATAGAGGAACCTCCGGTCGGGTGCAGATAACTTGCCAGTTCCATAAAGGAACCTTCGGACTGGGCACGGATAACTTGTCAGTTCCATAAAGAAACCTCCAGCCGGGTACAGATAACTTGCCAATTCCATTAAGGAACCTCCGGTCCGGGTACAGATAGCATATTTGAATCTTAACATTAATGTCATAAATGTTTACCAAAGGCGGACAATCATTCATAGTGTGAACATAACATTTCATAAAATAAATCTTATTTCATATACAGAAAATAATTTAACTTGAACATAGCTTTACTAAGTTATTACTTACATATAACAGGTGGCTCCAGATAGACGAGTAGAGTAGGCAATTCACTTAACTTGAGGCGCGTGACCTACATAACATGACAGATACATATATTGGAACACACGCTCGGTTTGTACACAACTTATTTCATTTGTTCTTAGCGTGTTTCTAGCCTTTATCCTCATCATAGTGTCTTAATCTTGGCCTAGGATAGAATGAGGATGCAAAAATGTACTTGAAAATATTTTTCAAAACTTACTGAAAACAGGGTCCACGCTCGAGCGAACATGCAAAATGTGAGGGTCCGCTCGAGCGCAACTTCCTTCGCTCGAGCGGTTTGCAAACTTTCAAAAAAGTGCTGGTTGCTTGATTTTTCCACTCGATGCTCGCTCGAGCGTGAGAGACATGCCTTCGCTCAAGCGTGCTGTAAAATGTAAGAACTTCTAGGAGCATGCATTTCACGCTCGAGCCAGCCTTTGGTCGCTCGAGCGAAAGTGTTAGACACAGAGTGGTCGCTCAAGCGTGGAACCCGTCACTCGAGCGTGGAAGCAAAATTCTGAAATTTTCAAAATTGCTTCCAAGCTTCAAAACTCAATCTTAAGGCATCAAGCTCGATTTTTCTGGGCCAAAACTTGAGGAAACATTGAGAAACTCATAAAACATCATGAATTAAGGATCATTCCAAGAAATCATGGCCTAATAGCTTGCCAATTGCGCAAATATTCAACTTAAAATTTATGAATGTTCCATGAATTTCTTTGAACTTAAGCTTCTCCAAACATGATCAAATGCTACAAAACAACATGAAACTTGATGATTTCCTAAAACTAAGGTGAATTCAAGGCATGCATGAGGGAATTCTTGGAAATTAAACTCAAAATGTGAGAAAATAAGCATGCATGCATGGTATGACTCAATACTCTTCATTTTTAACCCAATTCTTACATTAATCAACTCAATCCTCTAGAGTTCATGTCTTACACTTCATAGTTATTCAAACAAAAGGTTGGATTCTTACCTAAACTTGTCAAGATGAGAGCTAGAAGCTTGGTCCTCGAGTTCCTAAGTCCAAATTCACAAGTTCTCTAGCAATCTCTAAAATTTGAGCTCAACTTCTCTTCTTTCTCCCTCTCTCACGTTGGTTGTGTGTGTGTGTGCTCAAAATGTGTTGACATGAGAGAAAAGAGTGAGTAAGAGTACACAAGTAGCCTTATATAGGCTTGTCTAATGGTATATAATTAAGACTAATCAAATGAGCCATTAAATTAATCTAATTTAATCGTTCCAAACCGAATTTTAACTGGACCTACCATAAAATTCTAAATAACACACAAATCAAGTCAACTTCTGAATCGGATGCCGATAAGGCCTTCAATTCGCAACCCGAATAAAAATATGAACAGATCTTTCTACATTAAACAGATATAAACACAAAAAGAGCAACACATGGTGCAAATTTTCACGTTGATTTCTTGTTAGGTATAATTAAGTATGGATTAACATTAATCATGGGTCGGGGTTGTTACAATACACCTCCGACAATCGACAAACAATTATCCGATCCTGTTTTGATCACTTTCATATCATAGGCATCTCCCGCGGGGTATTGGGCCATTCTAACTTTCTGTTTGTCTTGAACCCTTTCTTGTTCAAACTGCTTCAATGCAGCTTCTTATTCTGTGTTCGTAGTACTCATAGTACCCAATTCCTAAGCTAAATTATTGACGCTGGTGTTCTCCGGCAGTTTCCCCTTTTCATAGGCCATTCGCCACTGCAACAATTCTTGCTTCCTTTTCTTCTGGTTTTGTTTTAGTTCCTTCCTCCCTGTCAGGTTCATCACTTAACCACCTTGAGTTGCCCGTTGACCCATTCAAATTGAACCAGTCAATCTGCACATCCCCTTTATTTTGCTCGTCGAAAAACTACAGGTTGTCTAAGTCCTCCTCTAGCTTCGCCAAATCATCCAAACCTTGGCTTGGGCCATCCTCCCTAACCACATTGACCTTTGCTACAGTTGGCAATACCACTTCTAGCTTGACTTGATCAGTCGACACAATGTAGCAGCTTGGATTGTACACCCTCTCAGACAAGTCCTTAGAACACTCAGGCAACAGACTCGTACTCTCCTCTACAGCCAACCTTCCTTCTTCTGCCACTGTCACCACCATAGGCTTAGGTTGAAGTACAGACGTGCCCATCATGCACAAGTCTGTGCTTTTGGGAATGAACACTGTCGGTCTGGATATGTAGGAAGGGGTAATATATACGCTGGGGTCATAGGGGAGGGCCAGTGTATGGATTAGGTTTAGATTATGAGGTGGGGGAACCTGGTTGTGGGCTGGGAGAGGGTTGGTAGTTACATTTGCTTTCTGGGGTGGTGCAATCACCTTTGGTTTCGATGAGGTCTTGAATCTTATGACGCAGCCTGAAGCATTAGTCGGTGTCGTGACCGTGGTGCTGGTGAAATGCACAATACTTGGCTGGATTGTGTTTTGGCAGAAGAGGATTGGGTAGTGGGCGGGGCTCTAACGGCTTGAGGTGCCCCTTTTTGATCAACACCCTCTTGGCTTGAGATAAAGGCATATAGAGTGGGGTAAAGACCCTCTGGGATCGGGCAGGGTTGTTTGAAGTTTGCGGTGCTGTGTTGGAAAAAGGATTGGTGGTCTTGGTTGTGGTGGTGACAACACTCACATCAGATGGTCGCACAGCTGTGCTACCACTAATGGTTGCATTGGAACTGTGCACAAAAGGCCTTTTGGCCTGCTCTTTCTCATCACTGATCAACCCCTGTTTCATGGCATCCTCAATTTAAACCCCCATCTCATGGAGCTCGGTGAATGTGAACAGCGGTAGGACTATCATTTTCTGCAACAATTTCCTATACAGATTACGAACTACCATCCTTATCTGATCTTTCTCTGAAGGTCGTGTAGTCATCATTGAAGCCTTGGACCTTTACCTTGTCACGAATTCGGAAAAGCCTTCCTTTGGCTCTTAGTGCATGGCCTCGAGATCACGAGTTGTGTCCTCGGTTTGTGACCTCGATTTGTGTGTTGTATGAGTACTGTGCAATAAAGGCCTCAGCCATTTCTTTCCAACTCTGTTTCACAGAATCCTCCAACTTCGTATATCATATGCCGGTTATACCAGACAGGTCCGGCCAAAGAGTGAGAGTTTCTATAATCTGGTTAGGCCCATCGGTCGTAGGATGTTTGAAAATAGCCGAAGATGAACCATGGGGTCTTTGGAACCATCGAATCTATCGATATGCGACATTTTGAACCAATCTGGAAATGTCACTGCAGAGTCAGTATACCAATCTTCTATGTCAGGAATAAAATTAACACTCTGTGCTCTCTTGAAAAGCTTCTCCAGCTTGTTGACTTTAAGCACAGTTGGGTCAACCTCAAACTCAAATGGAGCCTTGGTTTGATACACAGGTGCTTTGGAGGCTTGTGGTGGGATCGGCTTTGTCGGGTTGCCCTGATTCTCAGCCTGGGCATTAGTGGTATGGGCAGTGGCTCCAGGTGCTGGGATACCTGTGGGAGGTGCATAAGATGCAGAAGCCGCTGTCGGCTGTGGTTGTTGTTGTTACAGCCTACTGATGACCTCAACTTGGTGTGCTGTGACCTCGGCTTGACAAACAGCGTCTTGCTGCATGGTTTCAACTATTTGCTGAAGATGGTGGATAAAGTTTTCCATGCTGACCAGGGGATATTGTGCCATCAGAATGGGCAAATGATCTCATACTGGATTAGATGTAGCAAACCGAGCCTGACTAGATACAGGTGAATTGAAGGGTGATTGTTGGACTGGTGAATTGTGCCTAACTCTTCTCCGTCTAGTAACCGATGGGAGTGAAGCAAACACAGGCTGTCCCCTAACAAGATCTCTGGATCTGTAAAGCCTCCTGACACGAGTCCAGAGCGCTTGGGGGATATCTGAATTGTCCGAAGCTATGATGTTATACTACCTAGCAAAAAGAAAGCAGTAATCAGAAACCGCATAGCACCTCAGCTCAGATGTTAACAACACATAGATGTAATCAAAACTGTAGGACTGCACTCAAAACTACATTCTTACCCCAAAAATTGATACCTAACTTGCAACTGATATGCACATTACTATATAGTTTCACTGTAAAGCACATACTAGTTAAGTGAGAACCAAAACACCTCTATAAAGGGGTAGAGTTACCCTGTCCTAGTAGCGTCAGGAACTAGGGTTCACTATTCAAACAAAGTGGTTTCACGCAATTCTGCATTCGAGTAAGCATCATGTCCTAGTTTGGATCAGTTTCTATGGCTTTCAATATACAATTAGGCCAAATGGTCAAAAGGGTATCTCGGTAAGACTACTTAATATACCTCTCACACCTAACACCGAGAAGTGAAAGACGGATCAAATGATACATCGATAGTCCAGATCCAAGGGTTGTGTTCCCATCATGGCAGAGCCTGTGACCGGTCAGCCTTTTGGCAAGCTTTTCAAGCAAGCCTCCAGCAAACTGTCCAGGAATAGCAGATGGCAAACACAATGACTTAAACACACCAATGCAAATGCAAATGCAAAGAACATATAAGTGTAGATAAAATTTCATATCATGAATTTCGAGTCAAGTTCTCTAAATCTCCAATCGAGTCATCAGAAACTGTAGCTCGACTTTTTCGCACCCCCACAGTTCGGACTCCTGTGGTTTTGAATCTAATCTTACAAGTGCAATATGAAATAGATAATCACTAAAGAGTCCAAATCCGGCAAATCTTTGGAAAATCGATTTTGAATCAAATTGCCAAAAATGGACTGCTTTGCCAAATACAGAGTTGCCACCTAAATATTTTATTTTGAGAAATTTAGGAAACCCATGACTCGTGCCAAAGGTCATGTGTCCGTTATTACTAAGATTGTCTCAGCTCGGGAACTTAGGTACGAGAGGGGAAGGTCATGAATGCATTTGAGCACTCCCACTTTCTCGATTAAAGATCAGCCTCTACTAATCATGATATGATTCTTATCTACATTATATGCTGTTGTTCAGATTATTAGGCTAGCATTACTATGTGATGCGCACACATAAGTATAGACTAACTTTGCAAGAATTGGAACGCTTCGAATCATGTTTATTTTGAAAATTATTTCGAAATATGTATCACTTGAAAAAGCGATCTCATATAAACATTCCTCAAATTATTCCAAATCTTGCAACTAGCCTTCATCTACAGGCATACAAGCAGTTTATAGCACTTAAGCACTTAGCCTCATGGCAAGCAAGCAAGACATGGTAACATCAACACTCATGCAATATGCTAAAGCGAGTAAAGATTCACCTAGTACTCCAAGCCAAAATAAACAAAAGAGTTAGAAAAATGCATGATTCCTAACTATGCAATATGACTAATGCAATACATGCGATATACAATTAAATAGGCTCGGCTACTATTTATTGCATATGAATCAATTTAAATAGCATGCGGTCTAAGCACGTATTCAATGAAGTATTGAACTAACAATGCAGTTAGAATGATGCGCCGAGCCTCGGTGCATGCAATACAAATGGATGCAAACATGGAGAATGCTAATTGAAACATGATGTCCCTAAATTAACCATCATAAGCTAGTAAATAAAAGGGAGAAAGATGTGGGGTTGGAAGACATACACATTATTACATTGCGCTCTTATGAAGGAGAGTCTGAATGAACTAAGCTAGCTAACTAATTAAGCTAAGCTAAGCTAATTAAGCTAACTATTACAAACCAAAACAAATAAACTAGCTAAGCTACTTAATTCGTTATTACAACACTTGAATTAACTAACTAGTTAACTAACTAATTAAATAATTACAACGCAAGTGTAATTAAAATAAGTAATTAAACTAAACAACTAACTACTACGCAAGTGTAATTAAAATAAGCAAAATGGAGCAAAGTTGTTCTGGAAATGGGCAACAATGATGATGTTCATGTGCATGCTCGGTTTTTACCCGAAGAGACCACCATTTTGTTTCTGAATGCCTCTGTTTGCAAAGTTGAACACCAACACTGTTGCCCATTTCCAGAACAACTTTGCTCCACCTTACCAACACACTGCTCAATTTTGCATCAGTGGCCAGCCGGCCAATGATGAAGGTTGCCGGCCACCAGTGGCCATCAAAAGTGGCCTGCCGGCCACTGTTGCACAGGTTCATCTTGTTGCAACAGAGGACAAACAGAGCATATATAGTGTATTTCAAGGGTTTGTTTGCACAACTCACCCTCCATTTCATGAGAAAATCAAAGGAGTAACAAGTTTGGTTCACAAACCATCAATAGATGCAATTTTATTGCATGATGGCTTGTGAACCAAGTGTATACGTTCAATAAATGCAAAACAAGACACAAACCTCCTCTCTTTCATGAATGATCAAGGGAAGTGGTGACCTTGGAACCTTGAATCATTTCATCACTAATGGGTATGAAATGGTTCAAATTTTCATGTGTTTAATTAACGTCCGATTGAACACAACCAAATTATTATCTTGCTCACTTTTAATTCCAAGTTTTAGTTACTTTTCCATCCTTTTAATTCAATTAAGTCTAAGGGTGAGTTTAAGTCCTCTAAAGGAAAGAAGGCTCAAACCAAAAGTTGGCTTAGTCATGAAAGAGACATCATACCGTTGGTAATGAACCCCTTAAGGGATTAAACCATAAGCATGACATCTTAATCTCATGCTTTCAACAAACAAGTAGTTTGAACTTTTTTCAAAGCAAAATAAAAAAAAGTCAAGAAAGAAGGGAGGTTGCAGAGATGATTAAGTGCTGAAAATGAGTGAGAAAAACATAAATAAATGCTACTAACTCAAACAAGATGGTGTCTAAGGCCTAGAACACCAAGCTTATGAGGACGATTACACTACAAGAATGCAAAACAAAGCTCAACTGCAAACAACAGCCTAAAACAGTGCTAAAATAAATTAAAAGCAGTCCTAAAACATGCTGGAATTGAGCTAAAAATAGATAGATCAATATGCTAAAACATGGAACCCACCAACTAAGCTAGTAAGAGGCTAACCCCTCCAAATTTGGATTTCAAAACATGATTTTGGCCACTAAAAAAGGTTTGAAAATCAGTGTTTAAAAGCTTGAAAAAAGGTAGTAAAATAGTGGGAAACACAAGGGCTAAGACCTCCAAAACAAGGTAAAAAGAAGGGCTATCAACCCCTCAACCTTTAATAGCCTTAAACCCAAACTTCAGCCTAAAAAAAAAAAAAATAGAGTTTTGACAGCCTAAAACAATGGAAAAGAAGCAAGCAAATAGGTAAAGCCTTGTACCTCTTGAAGGGAAAAAGCAATTCAAGCAACAAAACCAAGCAAATAACACCATCAAGAGCTCAAACCAAGCTTAAGAATACCTTAGCTCAAAGATGAGAAGATTTTGTTAAGGGTGTATAGGCAAAGGTTGGAGAGTTGTAGGCAAAAGTGTAGAGATTTGGTAGAGAAAGAGGAGAATTTTTTATCTCAAAATTTTCTAACCTTAAAACATGAGAGAGGGGCCTCATATATATAGAAAACATGAAATTTCCTCAAGGAGACTCAGCCCTACACATGGGGATAGATGCATGCATCTGTGCAAACAGCTGGCACAGCTGGCATAAAATATCTGCAAAATACACTGGTGGCCAGCAGCCAAAAAGTGATGGTCGGCAGGCCACCAGAGGCGGCAAGCTAGAAAAGCTAGGCTTGGTCCAAAACTGGGACAACAAAGGTACAGGGTTTGAAAGGCTCAAAGTTGTGGCATTCCACTAAGGACTTTGAGCACTTGGCGAGCATATACATTCATTATCGGGTGTGCATGCGAGGATGTCCAAGTCGTAAGGGCCGACAAAAATGGGGTGTCTACATGTGCTTATCATGGAATTCCTTAGTTCAAGCTTTAAATTTTTTTGAACTCTCATATGCATCATTTCAAATTTCTTCCAATTCATTGAGTTACAATTTCCAGTTGAGCCCAGCCGCGCCCATATTGAAGTTCAACTTCTTTATGGCCCACAACACTCAGTGCTCAAGTTAAACCGGGAGGTGGCAAGCTTGCCAAACACTGCCCTATATGGTGACATCCCAATGGGTGTCTTATAAGTAGTGCAGTAGGCCCATAATGCATCAATCAAGCTTTTTGACCAATCTTTCCTATTTGGCCTCATCGTTTTCTCTATTATGTGCTTCACCTCCCTATTAGAGACTTCCACTTGGCCACTAGTTTGAGGGTGGTATGAAGTGCCAACTTTATGAGTGATAGAGTATTTTTTAACTACCGACTCAAAGAACTAGTTACAAAAATGCGTACCCTGATCATTTATTATGGCTCTAGGAAACCCGAAACAACTAAAGATGTTTTCATGCAAGAATTTGATTACTACGTTATGATCGTTTGATTGGGTAGTTATTGCCTCCACCCACTTAGAAACATAATCCACTGCCAAGAGAATATACTCAAACCCGAATGACGACGGGAAAAGGGCCCATAAAATCAATCCCCCAAACATCAAAGATCTCTACCACAAGAATATGGGACATTCGCATCATATCACGCTGAGATATCGAACCCATTTGCTGACAGCGCAAACAAGTTCTACAAAATTGATGGACATCTTTGAAAATGGTGAGCCAATAAAACCCGCTTTGTAAAACCTTGGCGGCCGTTTTATGCCCAGTAAAATGACCGCCACATGCAGAAGAATGACAAAATGTAAGAATGCTATGCACCACACTCTCCGGCACACACCGTCAGATCACTTGGTTAGAGCAATATTTAAACAACTCCGGATCCTCCAAAAAATAATACCTGACCTGTGAAAAGAATCGGTCTTTGTCTTGCTTAGACCAATTTTGAGGAATTTGCCAAATGGCCAAGTAATTCACAATATGTGCAAACTAGGGGGGGCTCACTCGTGACACAACAAGAAGTTGTTCGTCTGGAAACGAATCATGCAAAGTTAAAGGGTCACTATTATACTAAATAAGGACTCGGGAGAGGTGATCTGCCACACATTCTCAGATCCTTTCTTATCTCAGATCTCTAAGTCAAATTCCTGAAGCAACAATATCCATCTAATTAACCTAGGTTTGGTCTCTTTCTTTGATAGTAAATATTGCAAAGCGGCATGATCAATGAAGACTATGATTTTGGAGCCTAAGTGTGACAACCCTCACCTCTGATCAGTGTTAAACTGTGATTGAGCATGATAAGTAACTGATTAGAATGAAATCCTGATCTGTTTGTATGGGTGTATTGTTTTAAATGCATTTCTATCTGTTTGATTACTGAATGATCTGTTCGTGTTTTTATTTCAAAATGCGAATTAAAAGCCTTATCGGCGACCGATTCAGAAATTGATTAATGTTATATGATAATTAGGATTTATAGGATTTTATGGTAGGTTTAATTAAAATATGATTTGGATTGATTAAATTAGTTTAAATAATGTTAAATTACATTAGTTTGAAATTATTGCCTTATTGCCATTGAGTGGTTTAATTCAAGGCCACTACTTCTTTCACCCGTTTACACTTGTTTAGCATCAACCTTTAATTCATCTCCTAGACCAAACGTGAGAGAGAGAGAGAATTGTGAGAAAAATTGAGCTCAACAAGGAATCTTACTTGAACTTGGAAGAAATTGAAGGAGAATTGCATAATTAGGCTTCTACATTGGGAATTCAAGACTTAAGGTAGGAAACTCACCCTCCTAATTATGAAATTGAGTTTTCACATGTATGGTTCATGAGAAATTAGTGATTTGAGTCAAGAATTAGCTTAATGTGTTAAATTAATAGTCCATTCATGCATGCGTGTCCTTATATTGGGATTTTGAGGTTGTTTTCATGAAAATTCTTACATGCAAGTTCATATTTTAGTTGTAGTTCAAGAACTCACCATGTTTTAAAGTTCAAGCTTGCATTTGATTATGTTTTAGAGCATTAGAGTTCACGTTATGTTCTTGCATCATTCTTCAAGTTTCATTCAAAATTGTGTTCAATTGTCACACCTTCGGGCTTGATTTTGTAAAATGATCTTTGAAACATGTTGTACTATGGGTTTCTAAGTGTTTTCTAGAAAATTAGCCCAAAAGAATCGAATTTGAAGCTTTAGAAGTTGAGTTTTGTGCTTGAGGATCAATTTGAAAATTTCAGATTTTGGATCCACGCACGAGCGGAGGACCTCACGCTCGAGCGTATACTCTGAATACATACACTTTCGCTCGAGCGTAGAAAGTCACACTCGAGTGTGAAATGCATATGCCCAGAAGTTCATGTGTTTTGCAGTCCGCTCGAGCGAGAGAATTCACGCTCGAGCGAGGGTCTGAGTCTCACGCTCGAGCGACCGTCGAGCGTGAATATCATGCAACCAGTACTTTTCATGAGTTTGTAGCCCGCTCGGGCGAAGGAAGTCACGCTCGAGCGGAGCTTCATTGTCTGCATGTTCACTCGAGCGTAGAAAGCCACGCTCGAGCGTGGACCCCTGTTTCAGCAAATTTTGAAAAGTGTTTTAAAATACATTTTTGCATCCTCATTTCATCCGAGGCATTCCTAGGTCAAGTTTAAGGCATCTTAATGAGGATAATGTTATAGAACCACACCAAGTCAAGTTATGGGGCTAAGCTATTAATCCCAAGTGTGTAACTTAGTGTGTGTTCGTTCTGCAATTGTGTAGGGCTGGCACCCGAGGACGCTGACTAGCCAGTCTTTAGCCCAGTACTCTGTGAGTAACAATGTTGTAAATATACGTTCAATTATAATTATTTCTGAATAATTGACTGTACCGCTTTTTGAATGATATTACTTACTGAATGAATGTTTGTCCTATTTGTAAATTGTATTCATGGCATCCATAGCAACTTACTGCTACTGTACTGTTACTGCTGCTACTGTACTGTTACTACTACTGTTACAGAGATCTCTGTCAGTTCCTATCCTTGAAACTACTATTACTGTATTGATGGCCATCAACTGACTGTTCGGTCTGTTAAGACCTACTGTACTATTTGGCTATTGGATGTACCACATATGACTACTATGGTTTCTAAATAACTGTTACGGCATGAAATATGAGCCATTGATTGAATAACTGATTTACTGATGCAAATGACTATTTTAATTAATGAAAGGACATTCATTCTTAACCCCTTTACGCATATGTTATTCACTGGGCTTTAGCTCATTGTTTATATTTATATGTAGGTGTCCAGGCACCGGACCGAAGCTAGGAGCGTCAAGTTAAGCTCTTGTTTTGTCAAGCCAACCATCGCGCCTCACTTCGAGGTTCCGTGTCCGTTCAAGCTAAGACTGTTTTGGGGTGTTTCAGAATCACCCTTTTGTCTCTGTTTTGTATTGACTAAATAAGACTTGACTGTATAGGCAGGGTGATGGGATTGGATCTCTAACCTGGATGTTATGTATATATGTTGTATGTATATATGTTTTGACTATGAATGTGGCTCTGTTCATAAAAGTCTTTTTCCATTCAGATTTTCACAGCTCATTGGACATCATTTTATTTACTGTTTGGCGTCCGCAGTCCCTTACTCTGTATTACTGTCTTTACTGTTAAGCAGGCCTTTGGTAATCACGGATTACTGGCCGGTTACGATGCTAAACCCGTAGGGGCGGGTTTGGGTCGTGACACTAAGAGATAGGACTAGAATTTATCTAAGGCAAAGGCCACAGCTAACAACTCTTTTCGGTAGTAGTGTAATTCAATTGTGCATCCGAGAGAGTGTGACTAGCATAGTATATAGCATATGGTGCCCTATTGACCCTTTGGCCCAACACAGCCCCGACAACATAATCTGAGGCATCACACATGATTTCAATACGAAACGACCAATCTAGTGATTTCATGATTAGGGCGGTAGTAAGGGCCACTCTTAGTGTTTCAAAGGCTTTTAAACATGCCTCATCAAAGATAAAAGGTGCGTCCTTAGCAAGTAAACTACACAAAGGGCATGATATTTTACTAAAGTCTTTGATGAACCTACGGTAAAAACCTGCATGCCCTAGGAAAGACCTGATTTGACGCATAGAATTGGGTGAAAGAAAGCCTGCAATAAGGTCAACCTTAGCTTTATCAACCTCTATGCCTCGAGGGGACACAATGTGTCCCAACACTATACCCTCCCATAAAATGGCTCTTTTCCTAACTCAAAATCAGGTTTTTCTCCACACAATGAATAAGGACTTTGGTTAAGTTCTGGAGACATTCCTCAAAAGACAGCCCAAACACGGAGAGGTCATCCATGAAAATCTCTAAAAATTTCTTCACCATGTCAGTGAAAATGGCCTTCATACATTATTGAAAAGTCGTCGGTGCATTACATAGCCCAAAGAGCATGTGCCTATAAGCAAAAGTGCCAAAATGGCAAGTGAACGTAGTCTTTTATTGGTCAGCAGGGTACACCGGGACTTGATTATACCCCGAGTAGCCATCAAGAAAACAATAAAAACCCTACCTCATTAACCTCTCAAGAATTTGATCAATAAATGGCAAAGGAAAATGATCCTTTATATTCATGGAACTCAATCTCCTATAATCAATATACACTTGCCACCAGTATTGGTTCTTGTGGGGACCAACTCTCCTTGCTCATTCTCTACAATAGTGATGCCCGATTTCTTGGGCACCACTTACGTGGGACTCACCCACTTGCTATCCGAGATGGGGTATATAATACCCGCATCCAACAATTTTAACACCTCTTTTTTCATAACCTCCTTTATGTTGGGATTAAGTCTCCATTGCATTTCACGAGAAGGTTTGGCATCCTTCTCTAAATGTATATGATGCATGCACATGGAGGGATCTATACCTTTCAAATCGGCCACCAACCACCCCATAGCACTCCAATGTGCCACAAGAACACTTATTAATTAACTTTCCTACTCCGCAGTTAAGTCAGATGCAATGATGACAGGTAAAGTATCCCGAGGCCTTAAAAATATATACTTAAGTGTGGTTGGGAGTGGTTTCAACTCAAGTGTAGGTGGTGTGACTAAGGATGGTATGGCAGGCTCTCTAGAGAGAGGAGGAAAGGACGCAGACCGGACTTTCCACAAAAGAAAATCCGGTGTAGAAGAAGAATTAAGTAAGGCATTCATCTCCTTAACTAACCCGTCAATGTCAAAATTTTCAAACCAAAAATGAGCTAGACAAGCCTTTAGAGGGTCCTCTACAAGAATGGAGGGTAAAGCCTCATCCACAATCTCATCCACAACATCCACAAATAAGCACTCCTCTCTCTCATGGGGTTGTTGGGATGCTTGGAAAATATTGAGTTTCACTTGTATATTCCCAAATGAAACTTCCATAACCCCAGTAAGACAATTTATGCATGCATTGGCCGTAGCCAAGAAAGGTCAGCCTAAGATCATCGGGATTTATTTCCTAAAGCTGGCTACCGGTTCCATATCTAAAACCAAAAAGTCAACAGGAAAATAAAACCTATCGACCTTTACTAGCACATCCTCAATCATGCCACGTGACACTTTGAGGGACCAGTCAGCCAATTGAAGATTAACAGTAGTGGGCTTCAACTCGCCAAGCCCGAATTCTTCGTACACAGAGTACGGTAACAAATTGACACTAGACCCTAAATCTAACAAGGCCCTATAAATGAAATGGTCCCCTATAATACATGCAATGGTTAGGGCACCTGGGTCTTTAAGCTTAGGGGGTGTGTCATTCAACAAGATGGAACTTACTTGCTCCGTGAGTATGACCTTTTTGGACATGTGTGTCCTAGATTTACGTTTTTGCATACAAAGGTCTTTCAGAAATTTAGCATAGGAGGGTGCTTGCTTAATCGCCTCCAACGGGGGGGAGGTTGGTTTTTACTTGTTTAAAAAAGTCCATCATCGCTTCCATAGATGCCGCCTTTTTATTAAAAGGGAACGTTGTATCAAGGCATTGGGGAAAGGGTGTCTTAGGCACATATGGTGCCTTAGGCTCATGTGAAGTGCTAGGGACTAAGTCATTTCCCTTAGGTGTTTCTCTCTCACCCTTGCTTTTATTGGGTGTACCACCGTGGTCACCCTTTTTAGCCTTAGTTGTATCAGACGCAACTGGCCAAGGCTTTAACTTCCTCCCACTTCTTAAGGTAATCACCGCTTGCACCTGCTCATGGTGCTTTCCACTCCCACCCGACCCCTCTGTTCCATATTGACCCTTAGGGTTGGCCATAGTTTGACTAGGTAATTTTCCTTCCTCTCTCCTATTCATGTTGTTAGCCATTTGACCTAATTGGGCCTCTAGCTTGGCAATGGAGTGCGTATGGGAGTGAACTACTAGTGCCAACCTCTTAAGTTTTGAGAGAACTTCCAACATCTGAGTCTTAAAGGCTGAGTTGCTTTAAGAAATAGACGGGGGTTATGGTTGTCGGTAAGGTTGCGGTGTTCGGTAAAAAGATTGGTTGGCAAAATTATTTAAATTCTGCCTTGTTGGTGGAGGATTATAAGAAGTGCCATGTGAAGGAGGTCTCCATGAAAAAATAGGGTGATTTCTTCATCCCGGATTATATATATTGGAATATGGGTCATTACCCCGGTTAGAGAATCCTTGAGCCGCATTCACATGCTCTTGGACTAATTTTGGAAATTATCATGCCGAAGGGCACTCACTCAAGTCATGAGTAGGGCTCGCACAAATAGCACATGCCTTGTGAAATTGAGGCTGATCTTGCTATGTAGGGCCATGTCCCAAAGCTAATAATTGGTCTATCTTGTGGGACAACGCCTCTACCTATTGGGCTAACTCTAGGTTTTGTCCTACCTCATAAATGCCCCCTCTTTTCGGGGCTCCAACTACTAGTTGCCAAACTTGTCGGACTGCGGAGGCATGGTGAAGGGAGTTGTCACTTAAGTTCTCAAATAGTTGCCATGCCTCGGCATCATTTTTGGACATGAATGTCCCACTATAAGAAGAATCCACCATTTGGCGATGAGGCTTAGTTAAGCCATAGTAAAAGGTCTGAGTAAGTTGGCAATCAGGCACTTGATGGTGGGGACACTGTTAGAGAAGGTCACAAAGTCTTTCCTATGTCTCATGAAATTGCTCACCATCAATTTGAGCAAAATTGGTGATGGCTCGCTTGAGTTGGTTAGTCTTACCAATGGAAAAGTACTTCTCCAAAAACTTCTATTGTAATTGGTTCCAAGTTGTGATAGAATAAACAAGTAAGGAGTTCAGCCAGTGTTTAGCCTTGTCCTTTAATGAAAATGGAAACAAACGCAACATTAGGGCCTCATTGGTGAAGTTCTAGATCCTCACTGTAGAGCGAATTTCTAGAAATTCATGTAAATGCTTATAAGGGTCATCATGAACAAGTCCATAGAATGATGGAAGCATTTGTATGGTGCTGGACTTAATCTCATAATGAGCAGCAGTGGTGTCGGGTAACTGGATGCATGATGGTGATGTATATGCAGTGGGTGTGAAGTAATCCTTAAGGTTCAGTTGGGCCCATTTCGGCCATTCGGGTTCTCCATCTCTAAAGGGTCGAAGTATGGATATGAATATTTAAGCCTAGGAACACGGGCAGAGGTTCTAAGTTTCCTAGGAGTCCTTTCTAGTTCAAGGTCCAAACTCCACAATTCAGGACGACAAGAACAGCGCCCGTGCATACACTAATCACACACATACACACACACACACACTAAGTTCCGATTCTGTGCACTAAGTTATAAAAACAAAATACCAAAGGGAGAAATACTCACACCGATTTAACGAAAACACTTTACTTGTCTTGCGGGTGCTCGACGTGTAGACATTATCCCAATTTCCACTTGAGCTCGCTAGTTTTAGCACTTTGGTGCTTTGCTTGCGAATATTTTCTTTTGTTTTTTATGCACTCTGGTGCTGCAGTTTGTTTTTAAAGCTCGGTTGTGCTTCACTTGAACTTCAGTGATAGCTCCACTTGCAAACACTATGCACACTTAGCAACACAAAAAATATAAAATCCTAAACTAAAAATTAAAATAGGAATGTAACTTTAAATTACTCAATTTCGCTAGAAGTCCCTGTAGACACCCCATTTTTGACTGCCCTTAAGACTTGGGCGTTACTGATGGTTTCCTTGGTGATGAAAGTTGTGCAGTGCAAAGGTTCGATTTCTTCGGCAAAAGGAGAGTCAAATCCTAACCTCACACCCTATTTTTGGACTAAAACTATTTTGAATGATTTTTAGACCTTAAAACCCTCTCTTTCAAAATATTTTTGAAAAGAAGTTTCTACGATGTTCCGAGGCTCGCATGTTGTCAAATATTGCGCTTTACAGTAAACCGAGCAAGGACAAAGTGGAAATGAATGAAAGAGAGATAAAATTTTGGAAAATCTTTCAAAACACCTTGTTTAGGGGTTTGGAGTTGAAGAAAAGAAGAGGAGAGGGAAGAAACCACATTGGGGAAGAAGATGGGCATGAACCGTTAAGAGAGGTTCAAGTAGCCCTCGCTAAATCGGGCCTATCCATTTATACACTTGGATTTAAGCTATGAGGCCACAACCGTTGGAAAGAATACTTCTGGGGCTTCATTTTGGACACAAGAATGACCTGAAAGGAGTCCATATGAAGGAGTTATGCCCGTTTGAAGTTGGACCTGCAGAGTAGAATGTCCTATCGGCCACAAATGTGCATAGTCGGCCATCACAAGTAGCAGGTCGGCCCCAAAGATGGCCGGCCGGCCAAGAGTGACCCAAACTCAGAATTTTTGAAGATATTTCTCCTCCAGCTGTTTCCAACTTGTGCCAGCTATCCTAACTCAGATATTTTCGACCAAATGCTCTCTTTTTGCTATATATGAAGCTATGTCTCATATATTCAAGGGGAGAACATTTTGAAGTCTTAGAGAAAATTTGAGAGCTTCTCACTCTAGAATCCTCTCTCTCTAGGAGCTTAGTGAGCAAATTCTCTCATCTCTAGAATTCTCCATCTTTCCTCTTGTTTTAGGCTTGAAAGTGAGAATTCCTTAAATATTTGCATACACTTCCTTCATCAAAGTTGCATGTCATTGGGCTGAGGTCCCTTGGAACTTATTTTTGG
This sequence comes from Camellia sinensis, assembly GCF_055761805.1. Taxonomy (NCBI): domain Eukaryota; kingdom Viridiplantae; phylum Streptophyta; class Magnoliopsida; order Ericales; family Theaceae; genus Camellia; species Camellia sinensis. Next base: position 242,339,691 of record NC_138961.1, on the reverse strand, counting down.
GCTGTTGAAGGGTCATTTGAGCCAAGAAAGTGGTTGTTTTGCTGCTGTGCATCAAGAGGTATATCTCTCTCCCTTTAAGTTTGTTTTGCACACTTGCTTCACCATCATTTTCCAATTGTTTTAGACTGTTTTTGGGGTGGTATTGAACTACAAAACCCCTTGTTTTTCCTCTGTTTTTCAGTCCTAAAAATGTTGGTTTAAATCTTGTTTGGCTAGGGGGTGTTTCCTCCATTTTGCTCCTTGGCTTGTAAGGCCTTTTGAGCTATCTTTCAAGCTTTTCAAACAACTTCTTTTTGGCCTTAAAACCACTGAATTCCAGAGGAATTTCAGTGGTAGAAAACTTGTTTTGAGGCTCAAAATAGGAGGGGGTGGTCCCTCATCCTCTTGTCTTGTTAGCATGTGTTGTTGGCCTATCAAATGAGCATGTATTTCTCCCTTCTTGAGGCTTAGTTTGAGCATATTTTTGTGACTTTTTGGGCATGATTTAACTCTGATTTTGGCTGGTTTGGTCACTTCTTGCTTGCATTTTGTACTTGTAGTGCAAATCGTGCTTACTAGCTTAACATGCTTGATGTTGTAGCCTATAATTTTAGCATGTATTGGCTTCATTCCAGTACATTTTTGATAATTTTTTTGACATGCTTTAGGTCTGATTTGAGTGGCCTTGGTCATGTATGGCTTGCCTTGTAGGGCTATAGTGTAATTGGCTTCACTAGTCTTGATTTTTAAGACCACTAGCATGCTATACTTGTGTTGTTTGAGTGATATGGCATCATTTAATACATAATTTTAGAGCATATAGCCTTGTTATACTCTCATGTTTATCAATATTTCAATGCGTTTGAGGGTTGAGCTTTGTGCCGTGCTTGCGAGCCATGAGTTGAGCATGCTTTTCTTGCTTCTTGTGTTTAAGTTTCGACACATTTTGGCCACTGTTTGGGCATGCATGAGGTCTGTTTGGGGTTGGTTCAAGTCCATTGAGTATTGTATTGCATGCCTCTTGTATGATGTTCTTTACTTGCTTTGATGCTTTAGCCTCCGAACATGCCATGCATGCATTGCTTATATGATGGAACCTCATGGGTGCCACTCTAGCATTGATGGATAGCATGTTATTTGCATGTGTGATGCATTGCATGTGTTTGGATCGGACGTTAATCCAAACACGAGAAACGATGGACGTTTCATACTTGAAGTGATGAAACGTGCCTCATTTCTTTGTCGCCATCCCCCTTGATTGTGCATGATAGGGTGGAGGCCTTTCGAGTCTTGTGTGTTACTTGTGCATTCATCAACATTGTGCAAGCTTGACTCTTTGGCCATCATGCATTGAGATGCGTGATTGATGGCTCCAGAGCCGAGCACTACACTTCTTTGAGCTTGAGACATGATAAGGAGTATAGTTGCACACACATTTCCTTGCAAATACACGGCCATGCCTCTGTTTGTGCTCTGTTGCAGCAAAAGTAGAAATTGCAGGAAGCAGTGGCCAACCGGCCATCAAAGCCAGTCGACCGGCCACCAAGGCTGCCGATCAGCTATCAGAAGTGGCCGATGGCCATCATCTCTGGCCGATTATCCCTCAGGATGTTCCTGAGATGGGTCAGGATCAACCTGGAAGTTGACACAATTTTCAGAAGTCCAAAAGAGTACAAATAGAGGCATTATGAGGCACGATAGTGGATTTCTGGGAGGAAGCCGGCCGAGCATGCATGTCCCTCATCCTTGAGGCCATTTAATCGCTTTTGTTAACTTAGAATAAGCTAGCTATTTCATTCATGCAAGTGTTGTAATTAATTAGTTAAAGTGTTTAATTAATTTATTTGGCTTGTGATATTCTAATTAGTCTAGATTAGCTAGTTATTCAATTATGCTGTAATTAATTAGCTAGAATAGTTAGTTAATTAGCTGGTTTGTAATGGTTAGCTTAATTAGTGTAGCTAGTTAGCTTATTATTCGGACCCTCTGTCGAGAGGGCAAAATTTTATAATAAGTGTACGTGTGTGTGTGAATGTCTTCCCACCCCACGTCTTTCTCCCTTTTATTTACCAGCTTTTGATGGTTAGTTTTAGGGCATGTTTCAATTAGCATACTTATGCTATGCATGCGTGCATCATTCGTTCGTATTACATGCACCCGGCTCGGCGCATCATTCAAACCGCATTGTAGTTCAATTCCTATTTGAATCCATGTTATCAAATCGTCACATTTATATGCCATCTTAGATAGCCGAGCCTACTTAGTCGCATTATTGCATGTGTTGCATTAGACATTGTTGACATAGCTAGGATCATGCATTGATTACTAACTAGCTTCTGTTTTGGTTCGGAGTACACTGTGAGTGTTTATGCTTTAGCATCCTTGCATGTGTGTAAGTGATTGCCATGACAGCATGCTTGCCATGAGGCTATCTGCTTAAGTGTTTAACTGCCTGAATGCCTGTGGATGAAGGTTTCATTACTTGAATTGAAATAATTTATCAAAATGTGAGTTTTAAGTCCACTTGAAGTGGCAAATCATCATGTTTTCTTAAGCCCACTTGAAGGTGGCAAATCCGCATTTTAGCCTAATTGAGGGTAGCAACTTCAAACCATTTTCGAAAAACAAACATGAGATGTTTTGTTCCAAATTGAGCGATTTAGTCTATACTTGTGTACTGTGCGCATCACATAGTAATTTTAGATTAATAAACTGGAATAAGAATACATGTGTTTTCAAAATAACATATCATGTTTAGTAAAGGCTGATCCTTTGATCGGGCGAGTGGGGGTGTTCATTCCATGACCTTCCCTCTTCGTACCCAAGTTCCCGAGCCGGGGCAACTTTGGTGATGACGGACACGTGGCCTTAGGCATGAGTCAGTGTTTCCTAAATTTCCCAAAACAAAATATTTAGGTGGCGACTCTGTAATCTGGCAAAGCAGTCCATGTTTGGCACTTCTTGATTAAAATCGATTTTCCAAAACAATTTACCGGATTTGGACTCTTTGGTGATTTATCAGTCTTACATTGCACTTTATGAGACTAGATACAGAACCGTGACAGGAGTCCGAACTGTAGTAGCTAGAACTACAATTCGCGTCTTCGCGCGCGGAGCGGAGTTCGGGCAGTCTATAGTCCCCTGGCAACGGCACTAAAATTTGATGGGTCGTTTCACACACCAAAATTAAACACTAAACTATACTAAATTCTTTTAGAATAATGGCAAGTCCAGGTATCGATCCACATGGACAATTGTGAAATTAAGCTAATTTAATTGCTAAATTCCTAAATTAATTTTGATAAAAAGATTGATTGTTCATAACCTAACAATAATCAAATTAAACAAAGTGAATAAACTAGCAATTATAAATAAAGATGAATTCATTGATTTGGGAAAAAACCTAGAGCAATGAGTTCATTACTAGTTACGTAAATAAAGTTTCAATTTGAAATCAATTATGCTATGGTTCGAACGGAATAATAATTCGCAACTACAAGTTTGAAGTATTTATTAAGAAAATCATCACGTTCAATGTACGGGCACGAACCATCTCAAGTAGTACGAATCGTTCTCTTTAAACTAGGATAGCGACATGACTCGTCTCTCGTAGTATGGTTCGTCTCATACCTTGAAAATGAAAGAATATATAACTATTGCATGGACAGCATTCAACAATCACAGAAAGCCGAATACTCGAAGAAATAGTGGAATATATATATATATATATGAAATCTAAAACACCATACAATTGTTCAAACCTTTATATAATCAAAAACCAAAAAGAAAACCTAATTATATAGCTAGGGTTTTATCAAAACCCTAGAAAAGAAGAGCCTAACCACTCATGGAGGAGTGAGAAGGGGTAGAAGAGATGGAACCCTCCATGGGAATTTGCTTTGAAGATTGAGAATCACCTTTTTCCAAACCCTAGCCTCCTCTTTCTTTTTCAAAATTTCAGAATCTTAATCCGGCCTCTCATTTTTCTTTTTATATCTCTGTTGTCTTTCAAACAGGTTTAAAATAGTGGCACAATTTTCGAGGTACTGCCACACATGCGGGAAAAGTCAACGCACTTATGGGACAAAGTCAATGCACGTGTGGAAAGCACTTTTCTCCACAAGTCCTATATTTTTGCTCATTTTATGCTCCCACTATGCACAACCTGATTGACATTAAGCAAATATAAAATATATAGTTTGACAAGTAAGTAAAGTTAAGAAATCCTAATTAACGGCTTCAATGTTGCACAATTCGGCCTTAATCAATCTGCTTATTTTCTTCGGCAGAAACATATCTTCTTCATTGTTGGTTAAGGTGAAGTAAGAAGTCGGCGATCGGTGGTTGCCGGTGAACCCCAATCAATGTTAGTCGCCGGTCGCTAGTGACTATATATTAGAAAGAGAAAAAGAAATAGAAGAAGCAATATGTGGTTGCTCATCGACGATTGCCAAAAATCAGAAAGAGGAAGAGGCAGAGAAGAACAAAGACTGAGAAGGAGAAAAACGTTATAAGACTTTTGAGTGTAAACAAAAGGTTGTGAGACTAAATACGTCACACATTTTTCAAGGAGGAATTCTTGGTAATTTGCCTATAAGATAATCTTTTAGACGGTAAACCTGTAAGATAAAGGAGATGCATCGGATTAGGCATTATCCAACAATGATGAGCCAGAACAGACAAGACTAAGGTATAGGCTCTAGTTGGAGGCAGAGTAGTTCGATCAATTTAATCCTATGGATGTAATGCTCAGTGAGCTGGCCACTAACATCTAACATTATCCAAGCCGTCCATGCGCCAAAGATCCAACGATCAAGGACAAGGCATACTTGGCAAGTTGCTCGACCAAAGTCAGGTATAGACAGAACCCTTCAATCAAAATAAGATCTGATAGATGAGATTTGAGCCAGAACAACTATAAATAGGTAAGCTAACAAAGCACAAAAACAAAAACAAAAACAAAAACAAAAAACAAATGAGTAAATCCTATCTAAGCCCATTATACTAAACCTTAGCCAATTCTTACCCCAGACATATCTACAAAACTGATCATTAGTCAAGCAATAACTAGAAAGAATGTATTTAATAGTCGTTAATTTGTTGATGCACGGTGTAAAATAAAATTTTCAAATTAATATTTTATAATTTTTAGTACAAAAAATCTTCAATACTTATTATAAATAAATTAAATTTGAAAAAATTGAAGCCTTCGTCCTAGTTTTCTCACTTATTCACCCTTCTTTTTAGTAATTGATGAAAATGTTACATGAATTGTAAAATAGTGAAATTTGATATAATTTACGAATCTTAAATAGTGGAAGACAAATTTTGATAGATATTTCTTGGATTAAACTTTTCATAGAGAGCTAAAAAATTCAATTAGCTTAAGATTAGTTTAAAACCGAGACCTACTAAAATTACAATGTGGATTTTAAAAATAAAATATATATATATACAAATGAAATTTTCAAACAAAATTTTCAACTAAAATTATATGAAAATAATATTTTTGAAATTATAAATCCAAGTGACGACTGTGTATTTATTAATTGGAAGAGGATTTCCTCCTGTCCAAAATTTGGACCGGAAGGGATTGTTTGGGTCTATGGGGTTTATCACGGGTTTCATTTTAATAATTTGAACCGTTCATTTTGTTAAGTATTTCGTGTATTTTATTCACACAAAAAATTAGGTTGATCCGATAATTGTAACATATTTAATTTATTGTATTTTTTACTAAAAAAATATATGAAAATCATATTTGTAAAAAATGAACCATACATTATTTTGATGACAAAAATAAAAAATTGAACAAGTTACAATTATTGGATCGATTTATTTTTTTTATAAATAAAATATACGAAATGTTTGACAAAATAAAAATTCATATTATTAAAACAGAACTCGTGATGAGTTTTTCGGGCTCAAATAACTCCTTCCAATTCAGATCGTGAACGGGAGGGAATTCTCCTCCTTATTAATTAATGTGATTTCCTAAGTGACCAAAAAGAAAATGGCAAGAATTTGATGTTTTTATAATATTTTCCTTCGTAGAATAGTATGACGATGGACCAAATATGAGGATCACTTATCTTCACATAAGCAAAATGAAAGCACACACCACATGATCTAAGAAAAAACACACACGAAAAAAGAGAAAAAAGAAGAAAAGTTTACAAATGCAAGCATATTTAGCAGCCCATAACTTTGTTAGCAGCGAGCTTAGGTTTCTCCACAACACTACCATCGTTTCCAGCCAATGCCCTGTACTTATCCTTCCTAGTAAAACCAGTGCACTCGTAAGACAGCGTCGCCGCAATAGTCCTCTGTATGTAATTCGCAACGTCGTGGCTCGATTTACCTGAACTACAAGTCAGCTCATACGGCAATTTATTCAAGAACGTAACTTCATACGCCGGACTAGGATTCATGAAGAAGTAAAACGGGTCCAACCCTTTCCACCCCCTCGCCGTGGTCCCATGAAACATGCTCATTTTGTTTGTCATCGCCACCGGGACAAGTTCATCGGTTAATTCAGCAAACAAAGCCGAAAACCTAAGCAAAAATGGTTCCCTACATGTTGTGCCTTCAGGGCATATGACTAGGTCGCCTTCTTCTAGAAGTTTCTTGATCATGTTGGCGTCGGTGACTCGGTCGCGACTAAGCCTGACGGTTTTGATGGGGGAGATGATTTCGGAGAGGCGGGAGAGGGAGTATGTGACGGCGGGGATAGGGCGGCCGAGGGCGGTGGAGAGGAAGATTGGGTCGAGGAGGGTGCGGTGGGAGCAAATGAAGAGGACACCGGTTTGGCCGGTGGATTTTTTGGCAGGGGGAGGAGGGGTGCCTTTGACGGTGACTCGGACACCGAGAGCCCAGAAGGCGTAGTAGACGAGAGGCATGGGGAGGAGGGCACCGGCGGCGATGCGGAGACATGCGAGGAGGAAGCCCACTGGAATCCAGAGGATGGTGAGAAGTGCCATTAGAGGATTTAGTTTTTGTACGAGACGGCCGTCGTGGAAAACTAGGGGCTTTGGTAATTTGTCATGTGTCACTGCCTCTACTTCTGGATTTGGTGGTACTATGTAACCCTCCTGCATTAACGTGATAAGTAGAAATTAGACTTCCCTTGCTTAAATGAAAGATTACGACCTAATAAATATGTAACAATCTCAAAATTTATAAAAGTAATGTTTATGTTTATAATATTATATTTTATATCTATTAATATTTTAAAATTTGTAAATAAAAACTTATCTTGTATTTATTTTCATTTTTAAAGAACAATATACAAAATTTACTAAATTCTTATAATTACAAAAAATATAAATAAATAATTTCACTTGTTTGAAAGCATAAATTTTCTTGAAAAAAATTATAGATCAGAGGTAATTTGAAAATATAATTATCAATTTATAAAAAATATTATAATTATAATTATTAATATTTATAAAATTTACTATTGATTGGTAATTATTTTTTTGCAAATATTACTGATGTGATATTTTCCTAATTTTCTTTCATTTCGCCTCCTATCTCCTCCCGCCACCACTCATCACTCATTACCACCACAGGCTACCAACAATTTTGGCTATTGTTACTTATGACCAGTTGCACCAAACCACCTCTCACCCATGTTAACTACTTTCAATCACCACATATTGTTGTAAATTAATGAAATGCCATCCCTAACTGTTGGTCACCAACCACCTTCAAGCATCCATTTTACTTGTTTTCTAAATAATTTTCAAAATATATATATGTACAAGATATATTTTTATTTTTATCAAAAATCAACATAAACATATTTAATATATTTTTGTAATAAACAAAAATAGTAGACGGAATACTCAAATAGTACTAAAAGTTAACAAATTTTGGCACTTTCTTGATATTGTTCAATCGTTGAATGAAGTTTGGGCCTAACAAACCTTGCAAAGCTTCATGAAGGGGAAATCAGTCTTCCGATCACCGATCCCAATATCCGGTGCGGACGTATCTTTAAAGGCCTTCTCAAGAACATTAGCCTTGTTGGTCCCAACAAGAATCCCAGGACTACGCACAAGCCCAGTAGCTCTTCCCTTATAACTACCTATCTCTGTCCCTAACACCATATCCACTCCCAAATAATCCTTCAAAAACCCCTCCACCATAACCCTTGGATTCGCCGTCAACACGCATCTCCTCCCACACGCCGAAAACACACGCCATGTCTCCGGGTGCAAGTCACTTGAGTAGAATTTCGGCAAAACAGCCCGTGCCACTGACTCAATATCCGACACCCTCGCTCCTGCAAAGGACGCGAAGATGAGAACACGAATGCCCGCGGATTCTGAAATGTAGTAGTAGAGAATTCCGATTAACGGAGTGGCTAAGAGCAAGAACAGAAGCCTCAGAATGCCACCAACTTCGAAGGCCACGAGGGCAAAGTAAGGGAAAGAGCTTCTGCCACGAAGCAAGGTTCCATCCATGTCAGCGACCACCGTGTGTTTGTCACGTCCGGCGGAATCGCAGCGGTCAATGGTTGGGAAATTACAAGGAGAATGTACATTTTGTTCTGCCATTGCTATGGAGAAAAGAAAAGGTATGTTGCTAAGGGTACTAGTGCTAGTTACTGGACATATGTTGCTAGGTTGTTGATCATATATATATATAAAGAGGGACTAAGCAATGTGGTGGTTAGGATGAGACAAATGGTTTGGCTTATGAGACCGATGGGTGTGCCGAGATTTCCAAAATGGTGTTAAATCAAAGGGAGAGATTTCTTTGGAATCGCCGAGAAGGTTAGTACTAGTGTTTAGGGGTGGGCGCGGGTCGGTTGCGGCCACAAAACCTCCAATCCGCCATCCGTCCGCCAGATTGGCGGATTGAAGAAAATCAATCCGCATCCGTCCGCCAATCCGGCGGATGTGGATTGAGCGGATTGGCGGTTTGGCGGATGGATGCGAATCGGTTTGGCGGTTTAAAATTTTATAAATTTTCAACATAATTCAACTTGTGCACTTCCTCAAAAAAAAAAAAAAAAAAGAAGAAGAAAGTATTACAGTCAATGACTTAAAAAAGTATTACCATCACTGTATGCCTTATATCCAAAGAAAGAAAGTTTGAAACTTTAGAATATCACGATCACTGCATGCCTCATCCACATATTACAATCACAGCATGATTCATCCCCATAAAGTATTACAATCTGTGATTCTTAAAATATAATAACAATTCAAACCACCAAAACCATGAACAGAGCAGTAGTAGAGATTGAATGTCTCTGTATTGTTACATCTACATATGTTTTTGAAAACAAAAATCAACCAGCATATATCATATTTTCTATTTATTATTTTTAGAGTTAGATTTAAAAACTAAAAAATATAGATGAATAATACGTTTATTTTTTTCAATTCAAAAAATATATTCAAGTTGAAAACTTTTTTTCAACAGAATATTTAAACTCTTTTTCAATTGAAAACACAAACATAATATTTAAACAAATTGAAAATACAAAGTCTTATAAATTACTAGGGGTGTTCGAGATTTGGCGGTTTGGAGGTTCGGTTGCGGCCAAAAAATCTCAAATCCGCCATCCGTCCGCCAAATTGGCGGATTGGAGAAAATCAATCCGCAACCGTCCGCTCGTCATCACGCATCCGTCCAAAATGCGGCGGATCGGTTCGATTCGGTCGATTTTGACGGATCGATATATCCGCTGCTCACCCCTACTAGTGTTTGTTTTTATTGTGATTGAGAAGGTAAATTGGGTACAATTGGACTCTTACATGGGATGCTAATCCCACTCGCTTTGGAAGCGTGGAGGCCACTGGCTGAATGAAGCATCCATAAACAGTTTAGCTATAGCTTATGCTGCACTGGGTATTTTTATTTTGAAAAATGCTTTGGAGCTCTAATTCTTGAGCTCTAAAACTAGCACTAATGAGTTGGCAATGGGCTCCACTCACAGTGATGTAATGTTTTGGTCTTAATTTGTTTTTATTTTTTATTTTTTTTGCTCATTGCCAGGTCATTAGTGCTCTATTAGAGCACCAAAATTAATGCTCTGAATCATTATTGTTTTATTTTTAGCTCTGAAGTTAATAAATCGGTCAAATTCTCAGTGACTCTAAAATTTGGGATGTTCAACTTTCGTGGTATTTGACTTGAATTGTCCGAATTTTCTGAATTTTTGAAAGACCTTAATTAATCAACTAAATTGTCTCAATTGATCAGATCTGTGAGTCGTCTTGAGTTCATATTTAAGGAAGTGTTCAATATTTGAAAGTTAATAATATAATATGAACATAATTTTTATATAAACAATTCATCCAAAACGATATTGTTTTATATGATCCTTTCATTTGACTCAGAATTGCAAAAATATAACTTTTACATAATTCTATACAAATTTCACGTATGAAAATTTTATTTGTAATTAATTTTTCCTATAATTTTTACTCTTCATTTTTCTTTTAAGTAATAGTAATTAACTTATTAATATAAGACATGAGATTACATGTAATTGGTGAAAGAAAAAAAAGGCTCAACCTTAAAGTAAGGATTGTGAAAAAGAAAAAAATGTCCCATGCCTACATGGTGTAAAATTTGCATATTTCTGTCTTTTACTCGGCCTGGCTAATGTTGCCATCAAGATTTTTCTAAAAATTGAACTCACATACGCTTGTCATCACGCACTGGTAGGAACAATTCCTTGGGCATCTTTGTGAAGCTCGCCTGAGTTTTTGTCACATTCCTCCCCTCATATTTGGGTGAATCTCGTGTATTCTCATTTTGCATTCTTTATTAACAAAGCAAAGCCTAAAGTTGTTATCATGTATACCTACATGCCATATTCTATTATATATAACCATGCATACATAGCTCCAGAATAAATATTCTTGTTTTCACAATCATTCTTGCATTGACACAGACAGCTCGGACTGATTTACTAGGGAGCTAAATCCAAGGGAATGGTAAATTTTAACACCAAGGATCCTCTAAAGTGAAATTTTTCTAAAATTTTCTAGAGTGCTACATTGTGTGGTTGAGATTTACTGGCAAGTCACATCAATTTGTTCTGATATGACTTGCCAGTAAATCTCAACCACACAATGTAACACTCTAGGAAACTTTAAGAAAAAATCACTCTAGAGGATCCTTGCTCAAATTTTAAGGCCCAAAAAGTGTGAAGGCGACGTGAAAAGTGACCTCTAAAGAGTATAATTTTAATTTTCAAACATTACTTACAATGATGAAGATCCACGGGGTTAGATTCTTCCAACGATTAGAATAAACCCTTTCGAAACAATAATTATAAGCCAAGTTGGTTGGAGGTACTAAACAGGGTTCGGCTTGAATTAGGAAACATGTAGAGTTCACAGTTCAAATTTTGTTCTCCAATCCAACATTTGTTTGGTCAAACGTGCAGTATGGTCCAACCTATCATTATGATCATACAAAATTGTTTTCATAAGCATATTCTGCCCATTAATTGAAAACAATAGTTGCAAATAACTAAGTAATTGAGAGAGAGAGAGAGAGAGAGAGAGAGAGAGAGAGACTCGGCGGCAACCATGGTATATCGACTAAGGTGGCCAGACGCAGGCGGCAACCACCACGGCGACTAGCTACCAGTGATTGACGGTTTGTGTTGATACATCAGCGATATTTTCGGTGAGTTCTCCGTTTGTCGGTTCACAGAGAGAGAGAGAGAAACCTAAGATTGAGAGCTAGGGTTTTGGAGGATGAAGATGCAGAAGCAGAAGCCAGTGCATGTTGTAGGTTTCAAAATTTTCCATTGTTGTTGATTTATCCTTGATAGCTATTGGGTTGTGATTCCTCCCCATTTTTCCCAATCTATTTGCTGAAAACGGGTAAGAAATAAAGAAATAAGAGGAGCAGCTCATCCAAAATCCCTTTTAAAGAATTCTATTCTAGCTTGGTGAAAAAGAAATTGAGCCCTAATAGTTCAAATCAAGCTAATGATAAAAATTAGAATAATATAGACTATATATAAAGGCAATTAAAACTTGAGTTTGACCATGATCGTTTTGATGTTGAAGAGACTTATTGCGATTCCTTTAAAGCTTATAATGCCATGGTGGGTTCTAGTGTTTGCCATGGCTTTTCTTCAGAACAAGGCCTGGGCAAAACAACAGTTCCTGAACCAATGAGGGATATTGAGACACCAACAAAGGGAAGTATCCCAACCACAAATGTGCGGGACTACAATGAGGCAAAAGGGCATGCTCAAGTTTGAATGTCATGTGTAGAGGGTTTCGTGGATATGGCTTCTATAGACTCTCAAACTGAAACAGAAATGGTCCAAAGCCATAGTTTTAATAAATTAGGTAAGTCTTCTTCCCATAATGTTGTTTTTATGCCCTGACGTGGTTTATTTAAATCTGATATTGCTAAGAAGAAAGTAGTTAAAGTCTCAAGAGATACTCGGTGGGTTATGAAAACGATCAACTTCAAATTCCATTGAAAATCTCTAAAATTGGGTCTAAGCAATGGGAACATGCTCTTATGGATTATTTTATTGATAGAAAATTATCTTTTTTCCAAGTGAAGACTTGGGCCTATAAGTTGTGGAAGGAAAATCTTGAAGAAGTAGTAGCCTTAGATAATGGCTACTTTGTATTCAAGATTAAAAATGAAGAAGCTTTAACGTCCATTCTTGATGAGGGACCTTATTATATAGCAAATTGAATGTTATTAAGAAATGACACCCTGATATGACCTTTAATAAAAATGTCTTCTCAAGTGTACATAGGTAAAAATTTTCAATGTGCCGCTTGAACTTTGGGCTGAGGAGGGATTGAGTTATATAGTAAGTTCTATTGATAATCCGTTGTACCTTGATGAATCAAAACCATAGCCGGTTAACATTTGTTAGAATTTGTATTAAAATAAAAGCTACTAAGGAAATTTCACCGTCCTTTGTTGTAAACTTAGGATTTGGAGAACCATTCGAAATCAAAGTGAAAGTTCCTTGGAAATCCCAAGTGTGTGGAGAATGCAAAATATTTCGTCATGCTACAAGTTTGTGTCCAAGTAAATCGAAATTTGAAGCTCCTAGTAAATTCAAACAAGAGTGAAAGGGTGTGTTGCCTCGGGGCATATAATGAACCTCGCTGTAATATCTATTTTTTTGTATATAACTTATGACTTACTTGTCAAAAAAAAAAAAAAAACCAATAGTTACAGAGAAGTAAAAATGCAGCAGCAAATAAATTCAGAGTCAATTTTCTTGTTCGTTCTCCAAATCCCAGTAAACATTATTTCAAAATTTTGGCAAAGCAAGCATATATTGAAACAAATGAGAGTTTCCCTTCTCCATTTCTTTTAAAACTATTCAGTATCTTTGCTAATTAGCCAAAAAAAAAAAAAAAAAAAAAAAAAACCCAATTAACACAATCTTTGCTCATTTTCCATTGAATCCGCACATTCCCATTCTTTATTCACTTCAATATTCAAAGCGTTATTTATTTATTTTTTTTATTTTTAAATATCAATACCACTACAGCTAACTTTACTTATTGTGCTATGATCAGACCCAGTCATGATAGTGCAAACACTGATATACTGTCACTACTACTGAGTTCTAAGAAACTGACAATTGGAGTTTTTTCTTTTTTTTTAAGCAAAGGGGAACATTTTATTGACGAAAATCAAGTTTAATACAGCTTAATAGGTTGGACAGAAAAGAATGCCAAATCATATGCCAGCACTGCCCAACATCACAAATGGCTGGATAGAATTCAACTAGCAAAAGAAGAAAAAAAAAAAAAAATGCAAAACAAAGAAAGAAAAGAGCAGCACCAATCCACATCCATACAAAAATAGCAGATACCAAAGAAGACCAAAAAAAAAAAGACACAGAACTCCCCCACCCAAAGACCAAGTAACAGAACATCAGTCCAACAGAAGGAACAGAACACGGCATGTGCAACAGTTTAAATTAAGACAAAGGTTCTAAAATTCTCCTTGGTCAGGATGTAATCTTGAATCATAAATCACAATTCCAATAAAACAGCGGCAATCACCATAAAAGTACCAACAACAATTGGAGATTCGGTAATCATAATGTGTGACATTTGATGTACAATTTTTTTTTTTTTTTTTTTGATGGCTAGAAGAACACTCAGTACCCTTACAATCCACCCTTATAAGTCAAATTAGCTTATCCACCTAAATCATTGGACTTCCACTTAAATAGTAAGAGATTCGAAACTTGATCTGGGAAGAAGAGCAACTCCCTTACCAATTAGGATGGGCCCTTGGTGGTTTCAGATGTACATCACTTGTGAGTATAGGCCTAAGGTGTTTGATGAAATGTCTGACCGAATCGCTAGTTATCTCTTGCACTGTTCCGGAAGACAAAACACAACTTGAATACGCACGTGTAAGTTTTGCGTGTTTCGGCCAAGAGAAAAAAAAAAAAAAAACTTTAAAATTAGTCATTTATTTAAAAATCTCTTTTACATCACATCACCTAGAGAAGTACAGACTAGTTCAAAGATATTTTGGTTTTTAGTTTTTATTTTTTGATTATCAATTTTTAAGTCACAATATCAAATATATCCATTATGTATAGATCATTCCTAAAAAAAACGCTAGACTTCAAATTTTTTGTTTTTAAAAAAGACAAATAAATTTTGAAATCGACTGCTTATTTATTTTATTTTTTTGTCATAATGAATGAAAAGTGTGTAGATTTTCAGTTCAGTAAATCTTAAGTATCATATTTCATAACCAGTCTTCAACTGACACCCGTCTGAATAACTCATAATTCTCTCTCAGATTACACTGAAGTTTTACTCAATTTGAACCAAAAGCAATCTCAGGTGGTTCAAACTTTGAGTTCAAGTTTATTGTTCATGTCATGGTCTACCCATTCCACTAGGCTAGGTGTTGTCAATATAATTCTCGACAGTTCAAAAGATTGGATTTTGAGCATTGATTTTCAATGCCCTAATAATGTTTGACAGACAGTAACATGTTTTACATATGACTGTCAGAGGTGTTTTCCCTCTCCTAAAGCAATTTAACATTGTAATGCTATTAAACTGTCAATTTCCTAGTGCCACCTAATGAATCTTTGTTTTCTTTCAAGATAGATAATGGAGAAAGATGGTCAATCACTGTCAAAACTTGAAGTACAATCAAAGAAGAAGCAAAGCAACAAAAATCATATTAACTATATAAACACAGCTTCTATTGACACTGTCTTGCACCTCATTGCAATCGATCATCAGCACAAAGATGCCCAAGTCATTTGCAGCTTCTGTCATCTTCCTGATTTGGCATCTTATATCATCTGGTTACTCTCTAAACTGAATTCAATGCTTCCATTTTTCTCTCTTTGGAAACAAAGCTGCCTAAAGTAAGAGAGAATTATCATTCAACAAATAATTCCACCCAAGGTTTTAAATAATAGTATTGGGAGTTGTGATATGGTCATAGGCTAATATCAAATACTAGTAGAAAAATAGTGTCAGCCAATATATATGTTAATATGGGCATTAGAAATCCAAAATCCCAATACATACCAGTCGATATTTAAAATCCTATTCCATTATCATGTTTGTAAGAACTCAATCCTAATATGTTCTTAAACTTTGCAGGGAATTCAGTGGCAGAAGCATGCACCATTTATGTGAGCAATAAATGCCCCTTCCCGATATGGCCCGCAACTGCCCCAAACAAAGGGCAACCAGTGATAGCCAACGGAGGCTTCTACCTTCCACCAGGCCAAACAAAAACCATCCAAGCCCCCGGGACATGGAGCGGCCGCATTTGGGCTAGAACAGGCTGCAACTTCAACTCCAACTCCAAATCCAACTGGAAGCCCGCCTGTGAAACAGGCGACTGTAACCAACAATTCGAGTGCAAGGGTGAAATAGGCCTTCCTCCTGTCACACTTGTTGAATTCTCCCTCCAGGTGGACAAGAAAAAACCAAGTTTCTATGACGTGAGCTTGGTTGACGGATACAATCTCCCTGTTTCCGTCTCGACAAAGCGCCCGGAGACAAAATGTAGTATCGGAGGGTGCTTGAAAAATTTGAAGAGCGTGTGCCCGGAGGAGCTGCAGGTATTGAATGATCGCCGGGAAGTTGTAGCGTGCAAAAGCGCATGCCTGGCTTTTGACCTTGACAAGTTTTGTTGCAGGAATGAGTTTAGGAGCCCCCAGAAGTGCAAGCCGAGTGTGTACTCGAAGATTTTTAAGGATGCTTGTCCTAATTATTTTAGTTATGCTTTTGATTCGCCGTCACCGCTGGTGAACTGCCCGTCGGATGAGTATGTGGTAACGTTTTGCCCTTCGAAATGGGGCACTGAGCACACAGATGCATGAGAGTTGCAATTCCAATTGCAATGCCCCCTTCCTCTCGAGTAGAAAACACTTCATTATTATATCCTATGATGTGTATCACTGACGAATAATAAGTTTACATATGGCATATGAACTCTACTTTCAATGAACAACTTACCTAGTTATAGATACATGATAGGCAAAATGGTAAAAAAGTATTTGATTGTATTAAATATCATTGTTACACTTTATTTCGTCTTCTTCTTTTGTATTTTATCGTGCACTTCTCAAATGAAAATTATATGTAAGTTTGTCTTTAAAATCAATTCATTGTTATTGTAAAAATGTACGATTTCTACTTAATAATGGGTCATTCATTACACGTCTTATCATAATGGTGATATTATTTATATAAAAAATTAGATTAATTCAATAATACAAGACATTATTTCATCAAATTTGTATTAAAAAAAGATAACAAATATAATTTTAAATATTTTTTCAATTATCCACAAACAAATGCCTACAAAATAAACTATTCAAATCATAAACATGCACATGATACGCTCTATGGACCCAATTGGACCGGATTGGATTTCTCTCAACCATAACCTCAATTAAGATTATTAATCTAGCATTTTAGATAACATTACCAAAAAATATATATATAAAAACCTTCTATATCCATTGTTAGTTGGGCTTTAATCTTACCCTGGATTTAGAATTGGAAAGTTTTGTTCTTCTTCAATTTTAAGGCCCAAATACTGCTAGCTAGGCCCAAAGTCAATTTTGGGAAACAAGACTTTAAATAACGCTGAAAACGTATCTGGCTAGCTTAGCCCTAACCTAAGATCAAAAAAAGCTTAGCCGCCGCTCGGTTTAGGGTTTCTGTTCTATATATAGAGAGTGAAAGCAGAGTTTTTGGATCCATCAGCCTATGCGAGCCGATGATAAGGATTCTCTTTTTTGATTTCTTCTCTTTTTCAATCTCTTCTCTCTCTTGATCTTTGATTCTCTCTATGTATAATCTTTGTTTATGTATTTATTTTTGGTTTGAATTTTTTTCAATTTCCTTGGATTGAAGTGAAATCAAATGATGAGAAAAAAACTGCAACAATATGATGGACAAGTTCCGTGATTCTTAGTATTTAAGTCTCTGATGATTTCTTTGCATATATATTTTATGACATTTGTTTTCTCTTCTATTTGCTTATTCTTGGGTTTATTTTCCCAATTGTTTTAAAACAGGTTTTTGAATATGAATGAATTAACTGAGAGATGTGATGAGTTTATCTATTGGTCCGTGTTTCTGATTTAACCGTGACCGACAAACCTTAACCAAACTCTGATCTCTTTTGATTTTGAAAAACAAAATAATATTTCATTATTGGATTTTATTCTTGTTGGATTTTCTGGGTTGTTTTGTAATTATTTCGTGAAAATAGCTTGAAAGTAATGTAGTTGTTTACCTGCCAAGTTTTTTTCACTAGCTTTGTAATTTTTTTTTTCCTTTTATTTTCTCTTGCTATGATGAATCATGAAAAAATTCACATGTCAGACTTCAGAGATTTTATGTAAAATCTATGAGAATAAATATTCATGTTTTCTGAGCAGTTTTTCCAATATGTTTTCTTCTCTATTTTTTGTTTTGCGTTTTTGTGCTTATAATGAATTGTTTCTGGTATCAATCAACCAAAAAGATGATCATATGTGTTTTTCGGTTTAATTACTTATATGATGTCAATGCATTCAATGGCACAACCTATTGAATCCACTATGGAGTTTTATAATTGAGAGAAATTACATTATTTAAAATTTTTAAAAAAAAAAAACGGTGTGTTAAACAAATATTCAATTTTTAGAAAATTTGCATAATGACAAACTTGTATAGAAAATTGGCAGAAATGGAGGGTAAGAAAACTGATAGATTGAACACCTATTGAAATTTTGGTTTTTTGATTGTTTTGTTTTGTAAACATTCTTTATACCCTTATGGACAGAATTGATCGAAATATTATTTTTAAATATTTTTATGTTTTAATTTTTGAGCATGAGACAGTAAGTAATTAACAATACATGTTTTGGAATAAAAATCAGGAAAGTTTCGTCGAACAGGTTTTACTATTCTTTATTTATTTTAGGGTACCGTGCACTGGTACTCTTGAGGTTTTGGTCTAATTATATTTTCATTCATGTTATTAATACTTTATTTCACAAACTATCTACTGATATAAAAAGAGAAAATTACATTGAAAAATTTATATAATAAAGTATGGATTTTTGAATTTGTTTTACACATATTTGTTTTATTTGGATATTTGGATGGTTGAGATTTATTCAAATTATAAAATAATGGCTGAGATACATTTTTTAAAAAATATCTTACATGTATATCGCTTCTCTCTCTTACTTTTTTATTTTCTCACCTATCTTTCTATGATTCTATGATATCACTTTTCTCTCTTTTTTATTTTTTTTATTTTCTTCTATTTTTATTTTTCTCTTAGTTTTTTTTATTTTATTTTCTCCTTTTTGTTTATTTATTTTTATTCATATTATATGGAAAAATCTGCGATTCAGAATTAAGGGCCAGATTTTATTGTGTGTAGTAGAGATTAAATTAATGAATTTTATAGTTTATAAATTAAATAAATTTGAACAATTAATTATTATATTTAAATATATTGAATGCCTGATAGATTTCGTAAATTTAGACCTCATATAAAGAAAAGGGAGAGTGCATGAGTTTAATATCTTCATGTCGTCTAAATAATTAAATTGATAGGGAATTAGTGTAATTTCTCGAATGTTATGTAGTAAATCTAAATTTTAGAGGTATAAGTGTAATTTATCTTTATTTTTAATTTGAAATTTTATGAGTTGCATAAATTTTCTTTTGTCATGAGAGATTTACCTTTAACAATAAATTGAAAAAAATGAACTTATTTCTTTAATGGTGAAACTAAACCTAATTGAATACGATTTTAGCCCCTAGATTTGAGAAGCAAATTTTCAGGGTTATGGCTAATATTTGATTTCTCTAATTAACGAAGATGTTTGGTGGGCTTCAGATTTGACATTAGGTTGCCCGAGTTTGGGCTGGGCCTTAACTTATAATATCCATACCAGTACAGTCTGTTTTAAAAGGGTTATCTGTGCTGATCGTAAAAAAACATTTCATCACATACCAGCTCGGCCGGGTCTAAATTTTCTTTTTTTTTGTGTGGTGAAAGTCAGAATAGAGAAACTATTGAAAGGCCAATAGTAGGACGAAAAAATCAAGCAACACCTCCAATTAGTAGATTATTGAACTATTACGAAGATCATTCAAAAAGTTGTAACGCGATGAAGACATCACCCACCACCAACTTTTCCGAAACCTTGAGATTATAGTGAGTGGGAAGTTGGTTTTTTTAAAGTTTTTTTTGTGGTTTGATTATTTTAGTAGGATATTTTAGTTTGGGTATTTGAAAAGTTGAGATTGATTTTTTAGGAATTATTGTATTAAAAAATGTGTTTGAAATGATATAAAATATAAATTGACCAAATTGCCCCTATTGATATTTAATTGCAAATATTTGTTATTGTCCACATGGCCACCATTTATATTACCGCTTATAAAATTAAAGCAGAATTTCCACATGGCTATTCAATGCAGTCTCTCCGACTTTTGGTGCAAACAATTGTTTGGCACCGTTTGGGAAGAAGTTGGTTGGGCTTTTTTGGCTATTTTAGTCACAAAAAATAAAATAGACTATTTTAGTCATAACAAACAAAACATCACATCCAACCCATAATCATTACACTCTTCTCTCACAAAAAAAGTCAAAAAAGCCAAAAAGTCCTTCCCAAACCAGGCTTTTTAATCCAGGCTAAAAAAGCCAAAAAGCCAAAAAGCCAACCCACTTCCCAAACGGAGGCTTTGCAAAATAAATTAAAATGAATTAATTAATGAAGTTGCTGTTAGTTTGCCATATTAAAATTAATTAAATTTTTTATTTAATTGAAAATTGTATCTATTTCTCCAAAAAATTAAAAACATTTGTTTGGAAACATTTATTTTAATTTTCACATATAAAAATTAATTAAAATTTTGTTTGGTTTAGTGAATTTGCGAAAAAAAAAGTAAATCACTTTCTATCTCCTATACATTAATCAATCACTTTTTCTTACTCATCTCTCATTCTCAATCACTTTTTCTTTTACACACATCTACTGAACTACAATAAAATTATTTTCATGACTCCTGTACTCCAAAATTAGCTCGAAAATATACAACCAAACAAATCAACTAAATTTGGTAACTCTTTCCCCATAATTAATTTTCATCATTTATCTCTCAAAACAAAACCAAACAAGTCCTAAGTTTTTATTCGAATATTTTTTTGTTTCAAAATATTTGTATCTTCTTAAATATTAATGAAAAAAATACTACGGATTTTCTATTTTGATTTATCTTTGAAATTCATTACTATTACGAAATATACAATGACGACAATTGCTATTTAAAAAAAAAAAAATTCAGGAAGGGGAAATGGTGAATTTCAGATAATTTAGTTAAGTAAAAAAAGAAAATTTTACAAAAATAGACAAATGTAGTTACCAAATTCGGCTTTTACTTATACAAATAGTTAATAAAAATAAAACAAAAAATTACACAAGCTATCTACATTTAAATAGTAAATGATAAGATGTAGTACTTAAAAAAATATAAATTTTGCAACATACTTGCATTATCCTTACACGAATTACAAATTTAAATTTATTACATTCACATTGCAATGCGGAAATAGAAATTACAAATTACACAAACATACAAATTAGATAACAAGCATTTCACAATAGTCCTTGATTCCGTATGTGAACAAATGGTCCCGGATGCGCACGCGAACTCTGGCCTTATCTACATCCGTATCCTCAACCATGAGGCCATCATCCATATTTTGTCCTCCTTCCGCGGCGGGCATGCCATCTGGAACTGAGGAACAACTGACATATTGGTTGTGTGTATTAGTAGTTATCTCGTGCCTACGGATGAAATTGTGTAAGGCCATTGACGCACCAACTAATGGCACCTGCACCGTTGCAAAATCATAGTCAGGCATGTCGTTCAGGAACTTCCAGCGCAATTTCCACACTCCAAATGTTCTTTCCACCATGCTCCTCAATGATGCGTGCGCCTCATTAAACAATTCTCTTGGGTTATCGGGTCGTCCACGATCCCGGAACTGTGCTTAGTGATACCGAGACCCTTTGTATGGTGCCAAATGCCCCTTCTTGTTTGGAAATCCCACATCCACAAGGTAATATTTACCTACATTTGGTCAATCAATTTAAGATTTTTAACAAAATTAATAATGAGTACTTAATTTCAAATGTGTTACCTTCTTGGGGGTGCGGGAACGGTGTATATTCGTTCTCAATTATTTCGTTGAAGATGCGACTGTCATGCATGCTTCCTTCCCAACCACAAGATATGAAAATGAAGCACATGTCGAAGTCACATACTGCTAGTATGTTTTGGGTGGGATATCCTTTGCGGCCGTAATATGTGTCGGCATCATGAGCAGACAACACGACTTCTACATGAGTACCATCAAACGCTCCAATACAATGCTGCACCAATAACGTACATTACATGAGGTTCACATACATCACATAAAATGAAAAGTAACTGGTAACGGCAACTAATATGCTAACCTTGAAAGGCGCGTATTTCGCTCTGGATCGCAAATATGGATGCCTATTATTTTGATCTCTGGTGGGCTTACAATGCACTTCTGTGAACAACTTCATTGCTTCTAACACTGCATGGAAATGTCGCGACACAATTTCTCCCGAGTGTTGGAATCGTTCCTGAATTTTTCGGTTAGTGCAATCGTCCAACGTATGGATGAACATCGCAACACTTTCTTCAATATGTAATCCATGGGGTCTTGTAGGTACCCGTAAACCGAAGTCACTTCGTAATGTGTCACACAATGCTTGAAACACATACAACGGCATATGCAAATTTTGTTCACCTCTACCTACGTGCCCATCAAATAATTCTTGAATCTAGGCACGACCGGTCAGAATAAAAGTTCGGCATGGGATCTTCTCCATGTACTTCAGGTAATATTCCATTGCATGCTGCGCAACGTCACCGATTACGCTGTTTTGTAGGTCTTCTTCTTCCTCAGCCTGTTTGATGATTACATCATCGTAATTTCTACAGTTGCTACTTTCACCTTTCCACATTATTTGTTGATGACTCCTACAATGCACACAACACATAGATCAATTATCCGCTTGTAAACTAAGCACATTTGAACCATTAAAGTTCAACCATAAAAGTGGAACACATCAACTATCCATTACATTACATTCAACCATTAAAGTGAACAATGCCAACAAAGTAAAGGTTACACCATGATCCCATATTGTGTAAGACAAGTAGGTAGCATTCACAAAAGTAAAGTAACAGTAGTTATAGCGCAGTGTAACCACACAAAAAAACAAAACAAATAAAAAAAGATACCCACAAAACTAGTCTACAAAAACCGCACTACAACAAAACCAAACAGGTCCCATTTTTGCATGAAAGACCAAACCCAAGTACTCACAAGCCTTTTGAAGCCTGCATTACCGCAAGCCAACCGACTACATTCTCATCATCTGGCATGCACATCAATATTTCCTGGTAATCCGCGTTCTCTAACGCAATATAGGCAAAATAGAACAGGGGGATACTGATGAAGTCCGGGATAGCTATAAGCTGCTACATACATGGCTCAATGCCATACTTCTGCGATGCACCAGTTTCGTGCTTGACCGTTGAACTACCTTAGACAGATGGTTAAAACTATCCGCAAGCACCGATGCTCCACTAGAGATCTTCTTCGACTTTCCACCAGTGTTACCTCCCTTTTCCTCTTTGTCCTGGGGTCTGCTTCTTCAAGGTGGACGGTGGGGCAGTTTGGAGGTGAGTTAACAACCGGTCTGTATGGCTCGGTAAATGGTACCAACCTAGGAGAGTCCATTGAGTCGGATTCACCTTCGCCAACATCCACAACCTTTTCCCCCGGTGTCCAATGGTGTTTGCCAGTCGCAGTTGCACCAATGAATACTTCGCGCATCAACTTTTCATGCTCCAATGGTTTTGTCTTGAATTTCTAAGCGGTCTTGTTTGTCTGCAAATGAAAAATCAAAGTAGAATTTAATTTTTTCGTCACAGTGACATGGGACAATCAACAAACAAGTTCTTTTCGCTTACATGTGTGTACAAAATTAAAGGGGCTAGTTTCATGTAAGTTAAATGTAATTACTTTTTTATGTTGCACAGTGTTCAAATTTGTAGTTATTTTGGATTGAAAGGTTTTGGAGTTAACGTAACGTACATATGTGAAAAGTTTACGACCCATAACGAATAATAACAAGTACAAGTTGCCATTAAACTTTCAGGACTTATTACGTAAAAGAAAAATATATGTTGGTACATACTGATTTAAGATTGTCCCACCACTCTTCCAACGCTGTGAACAACCCGGTTTCCTTGTCAAACCCAATGCTAGTCACACCCTTACTGCTATCCATCAACTTGTTCCAAGCCTGCCATTCCTTTTTCAAACTGCTGCACTTTGTTCTTCAGCTATGCGATTTCATGACGTCTACCCGTGCGCTTAGCGAATTTTAGTGCAATTTCATTATACCCTGTTTTGGTTATGGTTGTACTTACCCGCCGGCCCGCTAATATTGCGTCCCTAACAAACTATAGGAAGATTTCTGTCGCTGCACTGTCCCAGTTCGCCTTATGTGCATGATCGAAGTCATCAACAATTCATTCGGTACCTGATGGGTCAATCCCTTTATTCTTAGACGTAGTGCGAGGGGACGACCGTGTTGCAGCCATTCGACTAATGTGAGAGGACATATTGTATACATTAGAACCCAATTGATGAATACATTTCAGACAATAAACTATGAACCATATGGAAAAGACAGCTTCCACATTTTTATCAAAAGTAGTACGATAATTACTACCAACATATAGCATTTACATACAAACGATCACAATGTAGTTACTTGTTCAAAATAGTACTTCTTCAAAACAGTACTTATGTACAAGGCTAATGATTTACGGGGTTTACATTCGCAATAATAAGATGATGACAATGATGCACAACACACAAATCACCGTTTTCATTACACGCAACATATTAAAAATGTGCACGACATCAGTCCGTAACTGCATGACATCGGTTGACCCGGAGTCATGGTCGAGGCTCCATCTCCCTGATTCATCACACCAACCAATCCAATTAACACATTGCTGATGAGTAAAAAAAGTAAAACATTTATTAGTTATGGAAATTACAGTGTGCAAACATATGGAGTGACAAATAATCATTTGTTACAACTCACCACAGGCCGGGGGCAAACATAATATGCACGGCCAGGATTTTTGTGAGATCTGGATACTTTCACAAAATAATGGCCATAGCCACAAGCACACATGCGCTGTGGCCATGTCGACGTGGCAGTGGAAAAAGAGGAAGCTATATTACTACACACAGACCAAGCACCTAACTACAACAGCACCACAGATTGGGGTTATAATTGCAATACACGTATATTCGCTGAAATGTAACAGTTAATTTATAACAGCATAACCGATTGAAGGAATAGCAATCTACATTTATAGCATCCCATTTTTGTTAACAGCATAACAGATTGAGTGAATAGGTAATTAAGCTCACCCGAAAAGCTTTAGGCAATTCAAATTCACTGTACAGTTCACATTTGTCCATTACTTTACACTTTTTTTGTGTCCATCAGTTTTAAACATTTGTGTGCACTGGAAAAAGGGTAAATGAAAGCAGATTTTTTTTTTTTTAAATCAATGAATTACTAATTCATCAAATCTATGTAAACTAAAAATCAAATTACATAATCGGGAAAAAAAATTTGATGAGAAGTGCGAGATGCTCCTACAAAATAAATGTTCGTTTAAGATTTTATTTAGATGTTTGAAATACATACAGAAAAATTTATAGTCAAATGGCCAGAAATGAAATAGGTAATTTATAATGGCATACCCACTGATTGAAGGAATAGGTGTTTAACTTACAAATTTGACTTCTTCTGATTATCAAATAAGGGGAATAAAAAATAAATAACAAAAAAAAAAAAAAAACTTGTGTACGACCGTGGGTTGTAGGTAGGATTTTGTATCAACTGAATACAAATTCTAGCTCCCCCGTGAACACAATCGCAGGTCAACAAATAAATATTAAGGCTCACTTTGACCCTTTAATGAAGATGCGGTTTTTCTATATTAATTGCAATTCGTAAATGGTGCTGAATGATCATGATCTTAACTGGAATGTAGGTATGCAAAGCAGATGTAAAAAACTCATGGCATTGGTCCATTGTAATAGAAGGATAAGGATACCAATGAGGCTTATATATTACCGCTGAAGGTCTCAAAGTAAAGCTAGTAGTACCAAAAAATTCCAATACAAATTCCAATATATCACAAAATTCCAATAGAAATTCAAAAAGTAGCATATCACAAAATTCCAATACATCACAAAAATGGGAATGAGAAACAGTAAATTTGCAAGATATGGTGATGACCCGTAACATCAAAATAATGTACAAGGCGTATAGAATTCAAAGCCCAAACCTATTTCAACTGAAAATCAAATTACATTCAAAAAAATAATGTTGATTAAAACAGAGAGATGCTCTAGACCATAGAACTGTTCCTTTTAGTTTTTATTTACGTGGAAGCAAGAAAAAAAAATAACACAGAAAAAAGGTAATTAATTCATCGGTAATGTTTTTTTGTCCATTACTTTATGATAATTTTTGTACACTGAAAAACAGGTTAAATGAAACAAGATTTATTTATTTTTTTCCAAATTAATAATTCATCAAATGTAAATTACAAATTTTATTAAATTTTGATGAAAGCCAAATTTTATATATGAGAATAATTTTGAAAAAGATTTTTACAAAAAATTACAGTACGAATTGAAATATTTGTTATTTTGTCCAAGTTTTTTTATTTACACTGAAAATCAAATTAGGGGAAATTTTTTTTAATGAAGACTGAGAGATGCTCTGTGCCAATTAAATGGTCGTTTTAGTTGTTATTTAGATGGCAGAAAGGAAAAAAAAAAAAAAAATTGGTGAAGGAAATCTCCAGAAAACCCAAAATGAAGGAAGATGAAAAAGAGGAAAAATGGTTTGCTAAGCAATGTGGTTAACAAGTTATTTGTATGTATTTTTGTTGGACACGACATGGTGAAGAGAACTAGAAAGATCGGTGACTGAACGACCGAAGTTGAACGAAGAAAAAAAATTTACAGGGGAGTACATCATCATCGGTGTAGATCGGTGAAGAAAAAGCACAGAAATGGTGTTTCGCAACCGTACCTCTGTATCTCCTCGACGATCGGCTACTTGGTCTTCCGTAACAGTTTCGCCAGAGTGAGCTGCCGGAGAGAGGTAGTCGACTCTGCTGTTAAAGCGTCCAGGTAGAGCCTTTGGTGAGAGATATGAGAGATGTGAGAGATGTGAGCGTGTCTCCAAACAGGTAGGAGCAATGGAGGGTAAATATGTCTTTTTACCAATATAATGCCATACAGCTGGATTGAGCTCCTTCACTCAAATACAGTGCGAGATTTTGAAATTTTTTCCGTTGGTGAAGAAAATAGGCACTAAACCACGTTCCCAAATACCGCCATAATGTATATAAAATTGGTGAGAGGGTTTTACTTTTTATTAAAATTACAAATTTAATAATTCTACTTATTATCTTACTTGCAATCTCATTGCGATCCTATAAAATTCCATATCATCCTACTGGCAATAACCCGTGTGATACGTGACAAAATAAAATATATATTTTGTATGATAAATAAATTATTTTAATCTTGAATTATGTCTTCTTAAAGGCAAATCATGATGTTAAGCCATCTTGGTAGATGTTAATAATAATTAACCCACAAAATTTCACAATAAAATTTTATATACATAAAAATTGTTAATTATAAAGATTGTTAAGGATAATAGTAGAGTTATACTAGGGATCCCAAATAAATAACCAAATTTTCTATCAAACCTCTCACATGGGTGTGGGACCCACACACATGTGATTTGTGTGGGTCCCACACCCGTGTGAGAGGTTTGCTAAAAAATTTAGTAATTTATTTGGGGTTCATAGTATTTTCCATAATAGTATTTACAATCACTTGATAACATAAAATAATTTGTATCGAACTATAGTGTCATGCAGAAAAAAATAAAAATAAAAACAAAGTATTAAAAGAGACCAATCTTGTAAACTCATAAAAGTTATCATAAATTTGCTTAGACTTTCAAATTTGTGGTTTATATTATTAGTGGAATCAAATTATGAATAAATCTCAACTTCTAATTATAATTTCTAAGTAGCTTTTAAAAAAAATTTAATCTAAGTTTGTTATTCTACTCATAAAAAGAATTTCTTAATCAAATCATTGATTGATCCGGTTAGTAACTCCATATTTGATCTTCTCTATTAGTGACACATGCGTATCATATAGCAATGCTTGATAACCCGAATTTTTATGGCTGAAATGGCTCGAATGTCTCAAAACAACGTCGTTTTTATACATTTGAGTCATTCGGGCCACACAAATTTGAGCTACCAAATATTTTTCTTTTTTTCATAGCTTGAATAATACTTACATAGTTCCTACAACATTAAAAATAAATAAATTAAGATAAAAACTTCGTAGGATTATAAAAATTATATAAGAAAATAATTTTAATGCATTTTATTTATAAAAAAATGATGACAAATTATTCGAATTGTACTTTAAGAAATATAACAAACGAATTTATATACCAACAAAAAAATTATATAGGTTACTCAACGAAAAAATGGTTGAATGCAACTAAAGTCATGAATATTGAATTAAATCATATGAGCTCTATATTGATAATATAATCTAGCAAATCAACTAATAACAGAGAGATACCGACGAATATGTATTACTTCCCTACCATCTTTGTATTATGTTCATTAATTTCATAAATGATATGAAATTTTTACTCGTCTCGATTCTTCAATACAATAAGCACCCAAAAAATAAATTTGATAAGAAATTGATTTTAAAATTTATTATTAAAAAACACAAAAATTTCAAAGAGATGGGATTGAAGAAATACTATAACAAATAACAGCCTTATAAGAAAAAAGAAAAAGAAAAAGAAAAAAACACATAGTAATGATCTAATACAAACTATTTTTAATAACTAAAAAAAAGAATATTAAATTATTACCTTGGATAAATATAGTGATAAAAATTAATTTTGTGAAATTTTTGTGTTGCCTCCTTCCGGATAACCTTTATTATTTCATTATTGATACTCTTCTCATTCAAAATCAAACAATTTTTTTTTTTTTTTGATCTTTATCATTTGGTAATAAAAAATTATGTGGAGAATGTTAATAATTTAAGAGGAGATAGAAAATTATAGATAAGGACATTTCATAAGATAAAAAAATTAAAATAAAAAAAAGGATAATATGTGATAGAAAGAGAAATAAAAAGAAAAAAAAAAAGAGTAAATCAGAATAATGATTTAGATAGAAATGTTTTTTTGGTATAGATATAGATTAACAAATCATATATTTATCTAAATTTTATTACTTTAATTTTTTGTAAATCAATTATTTAATCTTTATCTTTATCTGTAGATCACAAAATTAATTTTTATAAATTAGTTATCAATTTTTATATGTTTATTTATCTATAAGTCATGAAATTATTTTTTTTAATTTTTATCTTTATCAATAAGTCATGAAATAAATTTTCATAAATTATTTATGAATTTTATATGTTTATCTATAATGAAATTAATTAAAGTACGAAATGAAGGGCAAAAATAAAAAAAGAAAAAAAAAAGAAAATGGAGTAATTTTGCTTTTTTTTTTAAAAAAAAAAAAATTTATTTAACCTTTATTTTTATCTATAGGTCATGAAATTAATTTTTATAAGTTGTTTATCAATTTGTATATGCTTATTTATGGGAAGATATTTTAAATTATCTATAAATTATGAAATTAATTTTTTAAATTAATTATTTAATTTTTATCTTTATTTGTAGACCATAAAATTAATTTTCATAAATTATTTATCAGTTTTTATATGTTTATCTATATGGATGAATTTTGAATTTAAATCTTTATCCATAAGCCATGAAAGTAATTTTTATTTTAATTAATCAGACAAATAGAAAATGGAGGAAAATAGAAAAGATGAAAGACAATTAAAGAGGATTGCTACCTAGGAAAGAGAGAGTGTTACAATTACGAGAATTTAAAAATGAATATTTGGAGATTTTGACACAAAAAAAAAAAATACATTTAATTATATATATAGTGTGTGTGCTGTTTTCTGACTACACTGCCAAACAGGTACTCAGCTAGAGAAAGAAAAAGATTGCGGCGGTGGTTCGTCCACTCGGGAAAACTCCGACGATCAAGTCAGTTATCTCTCAAAGATAGCAAAAGTGTTTAACTCACTATTCAGAATACCAAAAGCATACCTTAGACCCACGAGGGTGCCTTACTTTTATAGCCAACACTAACATGATCCCTGTAGAAGCCTAGCATCAATGGACTCTGGCTCAATGCTTGTCCTGGACTCTCAAATTGATAAAGATAAACTTCCTAAGAGTTTTATCCTTATCCAGACTGAGATCCTTCTACATTATAGGACTCTTGTCCCTTATTCACTCATCTTGAATTCCGATATCTCCACAGATAACCTCGGCCTAGTCGAGATTACCTCGGCGTCCAGTCAAGGACACGTGGCACCTCGGCTGGTATTTCGGTGCCACCTTGGCCACGTGTTGCTATTCAAAAAATATGTCCCCACAACTGCCCCCTAGGTTCTATTACCTCGGCATCCTGAGGTGATGAAACCTATATCATTTGAACCTATAGCACATCGGCTAACCTGCCCTATCATTTGTTACCGAGGTCGTTCATACATCGGCTTTCGTATGATAAACACTTTAGTGTGCTTACATCAATGCTTTAGAACCAAGAATCAAGTTTTGTTCAAGTTTATTTAGCCGAGATCGTCGCCATAGCCGATGTCTTTGCTTCATTAAATCAAGAACTCCAAGAGTTTCAACATGCGTATGAGCTGTCATGCACGGTATTTCAACCGTTTTTGCCACACGTCCTTTCCCTATTGAACCGTACCTGACACGCGCCATCAAGTCGCGTCACATTTACGTGTGCCGCCTGACAGACACATTGTCCTAGGCACACTAATTGCGTTTTGCCGCCTTTTTTGTGTTTTGACAAAATCACTTCCCTCTCTCTTCGCCGTTTCACTTTTGCGTCTTCGTTTTCATTCAAACTTTCTCTCTCAAATCCTCTATTGCTTCAAGCTCTCAAGCTCTGCAACCATTCCGTTCACCTCCTCCGGTGAAGCTCTTGCTGCTTCTCCCCATTTACTGCCACTGTCTGACCCCGGCGTACCTCACACCGACTTCATTTTCATTGGTGAGTTACTATTTTCCCTTATTTCTAGTTTAAAACTCTGTTGTTTTTGTCTATTGCCATGGTGAATGTCTTCATGCTCTTCAATCTTTATCTGTGCTTCAAACTTTATAATGCGCATGTTTTGAGCAAGTCCTGTCTTGCAATTTTTTGTACTTGTCCAATTAGTTCTTGATTCTTGACCTTTATGTACAAATTGCACACACACTCGCTCCACTTTGCCATTATTCTTTGCCTTGCACACCTGCACAAATTTATTCAGTGTTCTTTGATTTCTTGTTTGTCTTCCTAAGTCTGAATCATGCTCTTGTCTTTGTTTTCTGTGTCTTTTTCCAGATTCTTGACTCCAATCCTTGTTTCTGTAGTCTTAGGTTTGGGACTTGTTTCTAGAACTTACAAACTTTAGGAAAGATTGAAACAAATTCCCTTTAGATCCTCAAAACTCTTGCACCAACATTCGTTTAGGTTTTGCTGAGGTCCTCTAAACCTTAACAAACCACTTCCTTCTGAAATCCAACACCCTCCCCACTTAGCCGACATTATGGGAATGTTTAGGTGGAGGGTAGACACCCCAGAGAAGCTTGAACATTTTAGGCAGGAGTTCTCCATCCCCGCCGACATCCACCTTAGGCTAGCTGGAGAGGAGGACTTAATCATGCCCAAAGACAATTTCATGCACTTTCCAGTAGTAGCCTTTATTGAGTGCGGGCTCAGGTTCCCCCTTGACATCCCCTTCTGCCAAATCCTTCACTATTATAAGCTTAACCCGATGCAAATAGCCATCAACTCTTTCCGAGTTATCAACGGCATAATTGCCTTAGCCAAAAAAGAGACTGCTAGGATTACCCTAGCCGACATCCAGTACTGCTATACTATATGTAGCCTTAAGTCAGAAAAAAACTACATTTATTACTTAAAGCCGAGGTCAACTGAATACAAACTCATTGCCGACCCCCCTGATTCCAACAAGGGTGCTAAAGATGATTATTTCATCGTCTCAGGTAACTGGAAGTTCCCACCAAATGACGACCTCCACCTGTACCCTTTAAGCCGATCAGTATTCAGAGAGGGGGACGGTAAGAGCCAAGTGTCACTTTTTCTCGTTCTAAAGTCTTTATATTTTGATACTTTTATATGTGCTAACGTCTGCTCGTTTTGTCTTTGCAGCTCTTCCTCAGCCCCCAAAGGACTTTCGAAAGAACTTATTTCCCAGTAGAGATTTTAAGAGGTTGCTGGACTTGCCTGTTAATCAGCGCAAGGCTTATTTGCTTCTGAATTTTATCCCAACATACAAATCAACTTTGCCCGACATCCCGAAGAAGAGTAAGTCCCCCCCTTCTGCTACCACTCTTTCCACAACCTCGTCATCTCGGCTAGACTAGGGATCAACTTCTGTCCCAGCAGAACAGCCATTAACCTCAGCTTCACAACTGATTCCACCTTCTCAATGCCAACACCGACGTCGAGCTCTACTGCAAGCACCAGCAAGCAGGACTCGAAGCCGAAGACGCAGAAGTGCTGAGACGTTATCTTTTGACCCAGAAAATCCACCAATAGCTTTACCAGCAATTCATTTTGGTACAAGGGTCACAATCGCCGCCACTGCCGACGAGATGAGCGGAAAACCTGCAGTTGTCGAAGACTTGCTCGCCAACCTTCTCGGCGTTGTCAATGTTCAGTCTTCTTCCTCCCCTCAGCCAACCTCTAAGCCACGCATGAAGAAGGCCAAGGCGAAGGTTATAATGACTCAGATAGATTCTGAGAACACTGTTCCTATCTTCAAATTATTGGAGGCTGAGAAGACCGCCCCCTCTACCGAAAAGTGTCCCTCTGAGGACCCAAATTCCGAGGCCCCTCATCCTAAAAAGCCGAGGTCAGACCACCAGGAGGGCAGCAGCTATCGCCGAGGTATGGTCTGGGTGCCCAAGATCATGCTTGACGACAGACCTCTTACCGCGGGTGATAGTGCTACTAATCTTCAGGTTGGCATCGCCCTGTCTACGGCAGTTCTTTTACCCGAGGACATGAACAGAATGGCCGAGCTTCATGAATATGAAAATTTTGCCTTCATGATGCAGCACTCGGTCTTGGTAAGCATTTTTCCTTCCCTTTTGTCAATCTTTCTATACTTAGTGAAATTTTGCTAATTTGTTTTTACTTCTTTGTAAGCCATTCAGCACGCTCACTCCTACGCCACCAAGACCGAGATGATAAGGAAGGACTTGGCAAACAAAACAAAAGAAACAGCCAAGCTCCTGTCCTCCCTTAACAAAGCCGAGGCCAGCAACCGCGCCCTTATGGACCAAGCCAAGGACGCTAGGACTGCTCAAAGTCTGGCTAAGGAAAAGGCCAAAGAGGCAAGAATTGAAGCTGAGGCTGCAAGGGCCGACCTTGAAGCTGCTAAGGCCAAAGCAGCCTATCTAGAGGCCAACTTGCAGGAGGCCATTGCAAATGAAGAGGCCGAGGTTAAGGTGGCCGATGAAAAGGCCTTCGAAGAGGGGCAGGCTACCGTTCGCGACCAATACAGGGAGCAAGTCAACCTGGGTTGCAATCGAGGTTACTACCTCGGTTGGACGGCAGCCTTTAACAAGATGGATGTTGTTATGGACTCCGACCTTCGCGATATCAGCAAGTTCCAAGTGCCATTCCCCCCAAAGAATAAAGAGGAGGATATTGAAGACGAAGATGATACCGATGATGGCGAGGCTGACGAAGAGGATGGGGAGGCTGCCACTTATAACAAGTCTCCTACCCTCAACGAGCAAACAGACTTAACTCAGGATGAGGAGGATGACTTGGCATCCGAGGGCGTCTCCCCTACTCTAACAACTTCTGAAGCTGAAATACGTTGTGCCGAAAAGAATCTTGACAGAACCTTGCAAGAGATTGATGTTGAGCTTGAAGCAGAGAGGACTGCAACACTCCCCTCCGATCAAGCCAAGTCAAGTACTTAGAATTTTCTTTTCTTTTTCTTGTACCTTCTTGAACAATGTTTTTCTTTTAATTGGCCGATGTGTCCTTTTCTGTATTCTGAACAAGTAATCCTCTTTAAGTCGAATTTCCTTATTTCCTTTTGAATGCAAGTCTTCCTTTTTGACTAAGTTTTTGAATGTTTTTCCTTCCTTTACTGTCTTGTATATTTCATACTTAGAATATTTTGCCTGTCTTCAAAGTTCATCTTAACTGTGCAATCTCTTCGGGGTAGAATACCTCGGATATACTCACTGGCCATATAATAAGTCTAAGTTATTCGTCATGTTTAAGTCAGAAACATCGCCAACTTAGTTTAACTCTATTATATGCAAGTATAATTCAACTCTGTCATACAATAAGTCTAAGTTATTCGTCATGTTTCAATCAGAAACATCGCCAACTTAGTTCAACTCTATTATATGCAAGTATAATTCAACTTTTCCATACAATAAGTCTAAGTTATTCGTCATGTTTCAATCAGAAACATTGCCAACTTAGTTCAACTCTATTATATGCAAGCATAATTTAACTCTGCCATATAATAAGTCTAAGTTATTCGTCATGTTTCAATCAGAAACATCGCTAAGTGACTAGCCAATTGTTTTACACAAGTTTGAAATCAAAAATCGAACTAAAATTTTATTAATTACTTCGGCTAACTAACAAAAGATTTTAAAGAAAGAAACAAAATGAAATCTTAATGACAGAAGAACTTTAGGTTGCAAGTGTTACAAGGTCTTGAAAAT
The DNA here is from genome assembly GCF_055761805.1 of Camellia sinensis. Taxonomy (NCBI): domain Eukaryota; kingdom Viridiplantae; phylum Streptophyta; class Magnoliopsida; order Ericales; family Theaceae; genus Camellia; species Camellia sinensis. The sequence goes on along the minus strand of NC_138961.1, from coordinate 242,305,142 downwards.
TCTTTGCCTTCACTGTCTTTAAGCAGATATGCCCCATTGCCCAGGACCGAGATGATTCTATAAGGTCTCTTCCAGTTTGGGCCAAGTTTGCCCTCTCTGGGATCCTTTTTGTTGTCGACAACCTTTCTCAGGACGAGGTCCCCAACTTGGAATTCTCGTGGGTTAACCTTTTTGTTGTAAGCCTTAGCAAGCTGCTGTTGGTATGCCCCCAGCTGAATTGCTGCTTTCTCCCTTCTTTCTTCCAATAAGTCCAGATCTCGGGCTAAAAATGCATCATTAGTTCCATTCTCTACTCCTTGGGTTCTGATCCCTAGGATGCCGACCTCCAGTGGAATTACTGCCTCTGTGCTATAAGCCATGGCAAATGGGGATTCCCCAGTTGATCTTCTCAATGTAGTCCAATACGCCCAGAGTACGCTGGGTAACTCATCCACCCACTTTACCTTTGCTGCTTTCAGCCTCTTCTTGATCCCATCCAAGATAACTTTGTTGGATGCTTCTGTTTGTCCATTGCTTTGAGGGAAACTTAGAGTGGAATAGTAATTCTTGATCTTGTATTTTGCACAGAAGCTCTTGATTAGCTTACTGTCAAACTGCGTTTCATTGTCTGCTATTATTGCTCTTGGGATCTCAAATCTGGTGATGATGTTCTTCTATATAAAATTATTTACATCAATGTCCTGAATCTTTGCAAGGGGTTTAGCTTCAACCCACTTAGTGAAGCAATCTGTTGCTACTAGTAGGAACTTCCTTTGTCCAGTTGCTTGAGGCAGTTGTCCAACAAGATCCATGCTCCATTGGGCAAATGGCTAAGGGCTAGACACTGGGTTCAAATCTGCTGTTGGTTGGTGTATCAAAGGTGCAAACTTTTGACACTTCTCATATTTTCTGACATAGGCTTCAGCATCTTTCTGCATATAGGGCCACCAGCACCCCTGAGTAATGGCCCTATGGGCAAGTGATCTGCCCGCAGTGTGGCTTCCACATACTCCTTCATGTATCTCATACAAGAAGTCTTCAACTTGTGAAGGATGTACACACCTTAAAAGGGGATCAATAAAAGATCTTCTATAGAGATGCCCCTCTGCTGTCAGACTGAATCTTGCCGACTTCAGTCTGATCTTGTGTGCTTCTTTATGATCATCTGGCAGCTTTCCCTCTTTAAGGAATGCTATTATTACATCCATCCAGCTTGGTCCCATCTCCACACACATTGCTTCGTGCTCTGTGTTCAGTAGTTCTACACTTGGACCTAACAAGTAGTCAACCATTAATGTCTTTGCCTCTCCTGGTTTCATTGCACTAGCCAGGTTGGCCAAGGCATCATCATGGCTGTTATTATCTCGGCCGACATGCTGTAGTCGACAATTTTGGAACAATGCCATCAGTCTGCCCACCTCCTTTACATAGGCCATCATCCTTTCATCTCGAGCTGTAAATTCGCCTGTTGCCTGGTTGACGATAAACTGAGAGTCACAGAAGACCATTACCTCGTCGGCTTCCATTGCTGCTGCTAACTTTAATTCTGCGATTAGTGCTTCGTACTCTACTTTGTTGTTTGAGGCCTTGAACCTGAAATGAATGGATTGTTCCAACATCTGCCCATCCGGTGATACTAGAACTACCCCTGCCCCGCTCCTTGTCGGTTTGAACTTCCATCAACAAATAGGCGAAAGGAGTCGCCGACGTAAATACTGTAGGGTCTGAGTTTCTCTTTTTTCCTTTGTTCGGCTATCCTCAACTAGGTTTCTCCTAGTTCACTTGGGCATCGTATACCTCGGATAAATGGAGCCCGATGTATGATAGTGCCCGGTGTGAACTCGGCCACGAAGTCAGCCAACACTTGGCCTTTGATTGCTGTTCTGGGTCTGAATTCTAGGTTATATTGGCCTAACACCACTGCCCATCTGGCTATCTTGCTTGTCAGATCCCCTTGCTGCAACAAGGACTTCAGAGGGTGCTCAGTTAACACCACAATCTTATGGGCTTGAAAGTAATGATTCAGCTTCTTGGAGGCCATTACCAAAGCTTGTGTTAGCTTTTCCAAAGATAGATACCTGGTCTCTACATCTGCTAGGGTTTTTCTCACGTAGTAAACTGCCCTCTGTTCTCCCTTATCCTTCCTGATTATTATTGCACTGACTGCATGCTCTGAGACCGCCAAGTATAAGAATAACTCCTCTTCAAGTACTAGATTTGAGAGAACTAGAGCTGTGGTCAAGTATTTCTTCAAGTCGGCCAAGGCGACTTCGCACTCCTCTGTCCATAAGAAGTCTGTGGCCTTCTTTACTAGACTGAAGAAAGGTTTGCATTTATCAGAACTTCTGCTTATGAATCTATTGAGGGCTACAGCCCTTCCAGTTAATATCTGCACTTGCTTTGCTGACGTTGGGCTCTCTAACTCCAGAATGGCCTTGATCTGATCTGGGCTTGCCTCAATGCCCTTTCTGGTGACCAAGTATCCCAAGAATTTCCCTGACCCAACTCCAAATGCACACTTCGATGCATTGAATCGGAGCCGAAATGTCCTTAGGATGTCAAAGACTGTCTTTAGGTAAGCCAAATGATCTTCAGGTTCCTTGGCCTTCACAACCATGTCATCAATGTATACCTCCACAGTTTTGCCTATTAGATGCCTGAACATCTTAGTAACTAGTCTCTGGTAAGTTGCTCCTGCATTTTTTAACCCAAAAGGCATCACTCTGTAGCAATATAGCCCTTTTAGGGTGATAAATGCGGTCTTCTCCTCATTTGGGGGGTACATGGCTATCTGGTGGTACCCCTTGTAAGTGTCTAGGAAGCTTATCCTTCCATGCCCTGAAGTGGCATCCACCAATTGGTCAATCTTGGGTAGTGGGAAACTGTCTTTGGGACAAGCCTTGTTCAGGCTGGTGAAGTCCACGCAGACCCTCCACTTTCCATTATTTTTTTTCACAACCACCGTGTTTGATAACCATGTCGGGTAATTTACCTCTCGAATGGCTCTGGCCTTCAGAAGCTTATCTACTTCCTCTTCTACTGCTTCGACATGCATCAATGTCAGCCTTTTTGCTCGTTGTATGACAGGTTTAGCCGACTTGTCCACATTCAGTTTATGGCAAGTGACCTCGGGGTCAATGCTAGGCATTTTGTATGGTGTCCAAGCAAACACTTCAAGGTTTGCTCTCAAGAATGCTTCTAATTCCCTTTTCTCTTCCTCGGCTAAGCCTGAGCTGAGGAGGAAGAAGCGCTCTTTATCCTCTTGCTGGACAAAGATTTTTTTCAGGGTTTCCTCACTTTTCTCGGCTGGTTCTTTGCCGACGTCCTCAAGGACCTCCACGTCCTCATCTTCAATCTCTGCTACTTCTGCTTCTCTTATGTTGCAGGTGGATTTCATTGCTGCCATGGAGAAATTCTTTGCCTATACTTGATCTCCTCTAACCTCCTCAATTTCATGCCCTGTTGGGAATCGTAACAGCTGGTGCAATGTTGAAGGAACAGCCCCCATTGCATGCAGCCATGACCTTTCCAGGATAGCATTGTAAGGAGAGGGAGTATCAATTATTGTGAACTCAGTTTTTTCCTTCTTGGTGCCAGCCTGCACCTCCAAACTCACTGCTCCCAGGGACCACGTCAGTGTTCCATTGAACCCGACCATCGGACCATTGGATTGTTCCAGACCATCTTGGTGAAGGCCAAGCTCCTTGTAACACCTAACATACATTATGTCACAAGAGTTACCCTAGTCGATTAAAATTCGCTTTACCTGGCACTCTCCAATCGGGAGGGATATCACCAAGGCATCGTTGTGTGGATGCTGCACCATCTCTAGATCGTCTTCAGTAAAGGATACCACTGGTCCCTAGCACTTGTCTGTCCTAGGTCTCTTCTATCGGACCTGATACACATGTTGGAGGTGTTTTACCTTCTGAGTTTCCCCCCGTATTTCGTTCTCATTCACCTTCGAGTGAATCACATTGATCACTCGAGGTCCGCCTGCCTGTGGTTGTAGTGCTGGCAGGGGTGGTGCTGTTGGTGCCTGAGGCAGTCTCACTTGCTCTTCCCTTGTCTTAGGCTCATCTATCAGGTCTCTTAAATGACTCTGTCTTACCAGGTCTTCTAGACGTGCCTTTAGGGCTCTGCACCCTTGAGTTCAATGCCCATCCTCATTGTGGTAGGCACAATGTTTCGCTAAACTTCTTTCCATAAATTCACCAGGAAGCTTTTCTGGTGCTCTATAATAGGGCTGGTTCCGAATTCTTTCCAAGATTTGTAGACCGGAATTCGAAATACGGTTGTGACTGCCTATACAGCCCTTAGTCCTGTTTCTGATTTATTTTATTCACCATTACCTCGGCCTCGCTTCGGTGAGCCATTTTTCTTCTCTTGTTTCGACGCCTTTGTCCCCGGCATGTCCTCCTCAGCCCTGACATACTTTTTTATCCTGGCCATAAGTTCCTCTATACTTTTTGGCAATGTCTTTGCCAGTGATTTTCAAAGCAGGCAATCATCTTTCAGGCTATTCTTAAAAGACACGACCGCCACCTCTTGGTTGCATCCTGGTATCCGGTTGAACACCTCATAATACCTTTTGGCATAGGCCCTAACGCTTTCATCCTCGCCAATTCTCAAAGCCATCAGGGCGTCTACCCTCAATGGCTGTAGTTTGTTTGTCACAAACCTGGCCACAAACATCTCGGCCAGGCCTTCCCAACTTTTCATAGTTCCTTTCGGCAACTTGTGAAACCAGTTTGATGCACTTTCCCCAAAGGATGAGGGGAACACTTTGTAGAGCAATGGCTCGCTCCCGGTGTACAGTGCCATTGAGTTCAGGTACAAGCCGACGTAAAAGTTAGGGTCCGATTTACCGTCATATATCTGGAACCTCGGCATGTGAAACCTTTTCGGGGCATCAAATTTGTCCAACTCCACCGAGAACGGCATTCTTGGCTTAACCGGAGAGGTTACCTCAGCATCGTGTCGCTTCCTCTGGAGGTAATCCCTCAGATCGTCCTTGGTTCGTCCAGGGGCTCAGCTATTAACGGATTTCAGCCTTTTCGGCGCACTACTCCCAGTGTCGTTATGAGTCCTCTTAGACCTTTCTCCATTAGTTGAGTCGAAACACAGTTCCTTCCCTTGAACATGTCGTTGTTCTTTGGGGTTAGCTTCCTTGGTACGATGCGTCCTCTGAGAATCTCCCATTCTCGACTCTCCTCGCCCGATCTCTCTTGAAGGCCGGTGAGAGTGTTCCTTGGTCCTGGAGTGCTGGGGAATTGTAGGGACTGCTTTTTGCCCCCTTTTCTAGGCATTGTTCTTGGCCGCTGGAATCGACATGTCTTGTAACGGAAATAGTGGCTGCATGATGTTGTTCTGCATCATGAAATTGACGACTAATTACAGGTCTGCCAATTTGTTCGCCATTCCTTTCATCTCGCCGTCCCTCTGTAGGCATCTATCTTTCCATACTTTGAGGTCGTCCTCGTTATAATACCCGCCTCGGTCTGACTTCTTTGGTACGTCGCCCTCCTTGCCGACGTCTTTTTCTCTGGGATTCTGATCCTTAGTTTCTTTATTACAGTTATCCTCCTCCACGTTAGGGTCAATGTGCTTACCACTCCTAGTAGGGATGTCGTTCCCAACCTTTTCTTTCTGTCCGTCGTTGGCCATCTATTCTCATTTCTTTCCCACAGACGGCGCCAAATTGTGTGTGCTGTTTTCTGACTACACTGCCAAATAGGTACTCAGTTGGAGAACACTGGTAGAATAGATTGTGCCCAAACGACCTGTCACAAAAAGAAAAAGACTCTGGCGGTGGTTCGTCCACCCGGGGGCACTCCGACGATCAAGTCAGTTATCTCTCAAAGATAGCAAAAGTGCTTAACTTACTATTTAGAATACCAAAAGCGTATCTTAGACCCACAAGGGTTCCTTACTTTTATAGCCAACACTAACCTGATCCCTGTAGAAGCCTAACTTCAACAGACTGTGGCTCAATGCTTATCCTAAACTCTCAAATTGATAAAGATAAACTCCCTAGAGCTTTATGCTTATCCAGATTGAGATCCTCCCCCATTCTAGGACTCTTGTCCTTTATCCGCTCATCTCGGATTCCGATATCTCCGTAGATAACCTCGGCCTAGCCGAGATAATCTCGGCGTCAAGTCAAGGACACGTGGCACCTAGGCTGGTACTTCGGTGCCACCTTGGCCACGTGTTGCTATTCAAAAAATATGTCCCCACATATAGTATAGATATAATTATACTTGTGTTTCAATTCTATGATTCAGATTGCAGTTTGAATAACCATGCTTGAATGCTTTCTGAATAAGAGGTTGTTTATAAAGTGAGAAAATAGCTAAAAATAAAAGTTATAATTAAAAAAGTCAATTCTTTTTTTTTTTTTACATATTTTTTTGTGTGTAAAAAGTCAAAAATATTATTGAATTTCTAAGTAAATCGTAATTAAAAAAATAAGAATTACAAATATATTCCTGAAATTTATTTAAAATATGAATTGATCCTTAAGTTTTGAAAATTACAAATATTCTTTTGAATTTGTTATTTATTTAATAGAATTAACAAAAAAAAATCTTAATTACTCTTTTATAAAGTAAATAAAATTACTTAAATTATTAATTAAAATATATTTATGATATCATTAAAAACTGTTGATTAATTTAATAATTTTTTAATAAAATTAATTATTTATTATGTGATTAAAAATTGAAAAAGATAAAATATAATTTTTAAATCACATGAAATAATTTATAATTTAGATAAATTTTATTAGGTGTATTCATTTATTTATAATAAAAGGGACATTTATTAAAAAATCATTTTTCAAGTGTTTATATCCCAATTAGTCCGTAAAATATTCTTATATTCTAATAAGTCATATTATTTTGATATTTGATTTACCAAATCTTAATTCTCATATTTAAGATATTTTATTGACATATCTTCCCTTACAAATATTTTTTGAATGGTTAGCAATTTAGTGATGTGAACATTCATATTTTATAATGTGAATATTCACATTGACGTGTTAACGTTCACATTGACGGTGTGAATGTTCACATTGATAATCTGAATATTCACATTGACGTGTTAACGTTCACATTGACAGTGTAAATACTCACATTGATGGTGTAAATATTTACATCACGAAATATTCAAACTGTAAATATAAATATTATTAAAAATATTTTAATAATTATGTTATTTATAGAATTTATTAAAATATAAAAAAATAATATAAATTAAATAAAATATAACCAGATGAAAAGTGATTTATAAAAAAGTGTCATTTGATAAAACGTAGTTGACGTTATTGGACAGTGGTCCGCGTGACGCAAAAGCGATTGATGTCATAATCCTTACACTGAAAAAAATTGAAATAGTACGTAAATCAATAATTCACAAATTTTGTATAGTGAATAAAATATATGATCACGTGATTAAATAATGTAATATAATCCGACATAAAACTCGTTCGGGAAGTTAATTAATTCAACCCCGCCATATAGCTTGAAATTCGCATAATTCGATTGGCCCAAAAATCAAAATGGCATTGTTTTGATTTTTTTTTTTCTCTCTCATTTTCTGAAGATCTGTAGAAGAAGGCGAAGAAGAAGAGAGAAGGAAGAAAAAGAAACTGGTGAACAGAGTATCATCATCAACAACAACCTCTTCATCAACATCAAATTATCTCTTTTTTTCTTTTTTTTTCCTATCAGCTCTCTCTCATCTTCCTAGAGAGAGAGTGTGTGTGAGTAACTGAGAGAGAGAGCACCAAAATCAAACCCAGAAAAAACTATAGTTTTTTTAAGAGAGAGAGCACCAAAATCACCCATTTTTCTTGTTCTTGTTTTATTCATCAATTACAAACCCCACAAAGAGCACCGAAATCACTTACAAACCCAGAAAGAACTGCACTTTTTCTAAGAGAGAGAACACCAAAATCACCCATTTTTCTTATTCTTGTTTTATTCATCAATTACAAACCCCCATAGATCTCACCCATTTTTCTTGTTCTTGTTTTATTCATCAATTACAAACCCCACAGATCTTGAACTCATAAAGAGAGAGCACCAAAATCAAATCCCAAAAGAAATTTGTACGAAAACCCACCACTCTCAAACATCACCATCATAGCCACCACCTCCTCACTCAGTTCAAATCCCATTGTCCTCTACTTGAAGCGTATGTAGGGGATCTCAACAGGAAGCGGCGGAGGTGGAGGGTTGATTGCCAGGAGCGATCCAGCCATTGATCATTTGTTTACGAGCTCGCCGATGTCGTCCGAATCGTGCAAATTCAGATCATTTGATTTGCAAAGGAAGAGAGAGGGGGAATGAGGAATGGCCTCTATTTTTGGTCTCTCTCTCTCTCATTTGAAATGAAATGTATTAAAAGAGAGGAAAATGACTGGTAGCTCGAAAAAAGTGGCCCGATTTTGGCTAGAATCGCAAAACGTTGCGATTCTTTTTTTCTTTTTTTTCTTTTTCTTCCTTTTCTTTCTTTCTTTTCTTCTTCTTCTTCGTTGAACACAGGAGAAGAACAGAGGGGAAGAGGAGGAGAGATGGAGAAAGAGAGAGGAGAGGAGAGAAGGGCTCCTCCTATGCCTCCGCCGATCGTCGCAGCATCTCCAATCGTTGCAGCAACTCCGATCGTCGCAGCCCCGCGTAGCCCCGCCTCCTCCAGCCCGATTTTGATGGCCCCCTCCCCTCCAGTTCTCCTCATTCCTCCTTCTTCTTCTTCTCTTCTTCTTCTTCTCCGAATTCGAGCCAAATTCGAGCCTCCGAATTCGAGCTACGAATCGGAATCGTAAAAGAGAGATGAACAAAGGTGTAAAAAGATATGTGAGTGTAGGTAGAAGGTCGGACCATTTTCGAGCCACGGTATTCGGGCTACCAGTCTTTTCTCTAATTATTTTGATAGATTATTTTAGTTTTTATTTATTTTAATACGTTAAAATTGTTATATTTAAGAATTTAGTTAATTTTTTATAATTAAATGTGATATTTGTAAGAAAAAAATAATTATAAATTTGATATTACATTTTATTTTATTAATTATTTTAGTATATTTTGTGGTGTTTTGAGAAGTGGGTAAAAAACTGAGGCCTTGTTTGGTTTGTTTTTTAGAAAAAATTTTAGCAAAAATTCTCTACAAACAAATTTTCAAGAGCAATCAAACTAAACAAATTTTTTCAAAAAAAATCTCAATTTTGTTTGGTTACCTACTTTCTAAAATCACTCTCTCTCTCATACACATCAAATCAATCACTTTTTTTAAAACTCTCCCCAAAATAATTTTCCAAAACGATTTTTCAAAAAAGACAAACCAAACAAGTTTTTGTACTTTTTATCTTAAAAATTATTCTATAAATACAAACTAAAGACACCCTAACTCTTTGACTTCTTAATTTTTTTGTGTAAAAAAAATAGAGAAGTAATATGTTCCCAAAAAACCAAAAAACTAAAAAGTTAGTTTTTACTATGTTGCCAAAACATCCCTCTATCTTTTTGTGAATTTTAGCCAAACAGATCCTCCAAACCCAACTTGCCAAACACTGCCATAGTAGTCAGGAGCGAAGCTACTATAGGGTCAGGGGGCACATATCCTTCAAATTTTGAGAATTATATTTGTACCTATATAAAATTATAATAATATTCCTTCTTAAAATTATAATAGTTCATTTATTATAAATTTTCTTTCTAATTATAAAGAACTTATTAAAATGGATCATTCTATTATACATCTCCAAAAAGATATATCATATACAAATTATAATTTTATAGTATTGATAATATTATAAATTTTCATAATTAAACTATTTCATAATATTATAAATTTTCATAATATTATAAATTTTCATAATTAAAATGACTACTATATAAATTATACTCAAGTAACACATTTTTAATTATAACAAAAAAAAATAAAAAATACAATAAGTCAAAACTAATGTCAAAATAAGTCATAATTAACTATTAGTTGATATATAACTAAAGACCTCTTCAGTCATAACCAAAATAATAACCACAAGAAGTTATAATTAAGTTGTATCCAACATTACAATGTGACATAATTAAAGACCATAAAGATCATAAGTGTGGCATATGATAGATACTTTTTTACGGTGTGTTTTATGGAATTTTTCTATTAAAATATATCATTTGTATCTCAACTTATCTTTTTCTTTTTTTTCTTTTTTTTTAAAAAAATTTCAATCTACCTAAAATAGTTCCTATCAAATATTTGTATAAAATTTAATCTTAAATCCTTTAATTTAAAATTTACATTTATTCAAATAAACTCTTAATATTTAAATTTAATAATATCTCATTATTGTTTATTATTAAAAAAAAAAAAAAGAGTTTGGCTTCGTCCATGATCGGATTGAAGGGTGTTGTTGGGCCCGTGGGGGTCCATCACGGGTTCCGTTTTGATAATCTGAACCGTTCAATGTATAGAACTCACCAAGCACTATATATTTTAAAAAAGTTATGTTGATCAGATATTGATAGTTACGTGATCAAATCAGTTTTGTATAAGAAAAATGAATGGTAAAAAAATAAACGGTTGATAGAAATTTGATCTAATGATCGATATCCGATCAATGTGATTTTTTACATTCATATAGAAGTAATTTGAGAAGTTGGTTAAAAGTTAATTTTTTTATTTTTTTTATTTTTTTTGTCTTTTTGTGTATAAAAAATATAAGAGGTAATGTGGTCAAAAATAGGTTAAAAATTTTTAGCTAGCTTCCCAAATTACTCCATAGTACTCGATGAATTCTATATATTAAACAATTTGAATTATCAAAATGAGATCAATAATAATGCCTAGTTTGGGAAGACTAAATAAGTGCACTTTTTGACTTTTTTTGTATTATGTGTAGAAAAAGTAGAGAGGAGATGTTGATTGATGTGACCCAAAAAAGATAAAAAGATGAAATAAGTGTACTTTTTTGGCAGTAGCCAAACTTACCTGACAACACCATCTAATCCGTGTGATCGGACTAGAGGAAAGTCAACTCCAAAAAAAATTAAAAAAACAAAAGTAATGTTGTCATTAATTTATGCCTCTTTACCTAATTGGCGTGAAGCTGGCTTAAACACGTTTGTTCTGTGTCAGAAACTTGCGTGGCTGTTATTTTCGGATCAAAAATGCTTAGAGTCGAGTTGAAGTTTCAATTCATGTTCACATCAGAGTTGAGTAAACTTTAGGTCTCGTTTGGGAACTCTCATTTTTAGTTAAAAAATCAAAAAGTTATTAAATTAGTCAAAAAGTCAACAACTTATACCAAAAAATCAAAGATTTTCTTTTCTCTCTACTTTTTGCACATCTTTTCGTAAAAAGTCAAAAAGTCATCCCAAACATACTAGTTTTTTTTAGCTCATATTTTAGCCAAATAGTCAAAAAATTACTAAATTAGCATGTTCCCAAACGAGACCTACTCTAAAAACATAAGAATTAATGTTTGTGAGCTTAATTATTATAAATGATATAATTTAATATTATTATATTTGTTAATTTTTTTGGCTTTCGAAGGTTATTATTATAATTGCGAGTGTGCCAACAAGGATCAATCAGTCCTTACAGAAAATTAATTGCCAACTAATTATCAGACGATTGTGTTTTAGTTCTTTCAGCCTCAATGAAGAGAACTTTTATTGGTGGCTTGATTTAGGAGAATTAAGCAAAAATAACAATTAAATGAAGAACAGTTGAAGTATTTCATTAAAATGAAAAAACTTACAATGATCCAAACTTAACCTCATAGAGGTTTACAGCAACAATCTACTTGAAACTACTCCTATGAACGAAGTGCAGTACAGGAATTTAAAGTACAAGAAATGTAAGACTGGAAATGTAAAACTGGAAAGGAAAATAAGTATAATAAGACTGGTTTTTTGGATCTGAGTCTGGGGGTCTTTTGTGGGCCTTCTCTGCTATTTATACTTCTCAAGAATGACAATTGAACTGCATTTCTAACCGTCGAACTGCTCCTCCATGATCGCTGATCATGTTGCCTTGTAATCAGCTCCACTATGCTATCATTTGCAGTTAGGCTTCCCTCTTAAATTTGAATTTAAATGTGAGTAACCGTTGAAGCCACATCACCTTGCATCTCTTTATTGATCCACTACTACTCAGATCTCGTAATAACCAATACTAACTGCCACATGTACGATCAGGATCGAAGACTTGAATAGTCTTCCTGTATTACCCTTATTCTGCCACGCGTCGAATTATAATTGGCTTGTACAAAATATGTAGCCAACATTAACCCCCGCACTAATATACCCAATACTTGGTGATATTAGTGGATCTAGGTCTTTTATCCATGTCTTAGAACGTACATGGGCTTTGCATTCTTCCAGAAATGCAACTGTCATTCATCATCTACATTAAACTCTCCTTCAATCTTTTGAATACCCCCACCACCTTAGTATTCGAACAGACTGATATATATTTTTTTTATGGCCGAATCGATTTTCGCCTCCATTGATCGAGCACATGAAGAGTCATCTGATGATGCTGTTTTTCCTCGAAAGAACCTCCATGCATTAATTAGCCACCTTTACCCACCTTTTTATATTCAGGTCATGGATGCCTTTGCAAATTATCAACCTTTGGACTACGAACACATTGCCCTTAATCCTTTGATTCAGAAACTTACAAATATGGACATGGGAAGTTTTTCTTCTGACTCACCCTTGGACTACGAACGAACTGCTCTCAATCCTTTGATTCAGAAAGTCGTAAATATGAACATAGGAAGTTCTTCTTTATAACCCTCTACATGGGATGTGGCTTCTTCTTCCTCTTGTGCTTCTAACTGGGCAAGCTGGTCGAAACCTGAGGCCTATGATTTGAAGGAGCGAATTACCCATCATTTCATCGACTTCACTGATCCTTTAGAGTTTCCTTCCTATGTGCGAAGCTCGGTGGTTTATCCTTACGTGCCCATCGACCGAAGACGCAGTTTGGAGGAGAATCTGCTTGTAACATGGTACACATCTTCCATGCCTACAAAGATAGTGCACGCTGCCTGACGCCTAGAATAGGCACAAGGGTACGGTTCATCGTTCTTAGCTCAGAAGGCAAAGCTTTGCTCTTCTGACTGGCTCGATTATATTAATGCCCTTGTTCCTTCTGCCCTTGCTCCTTCTCCTGACATGGAAACTCCTATATCTCTTCCTCCACCAAATCCTTGTTGGACAGAGAGACTGAGGCTTGCTCTCTCTGCGGATAAGGTCTTTTCTCCTTACAAGCCTCCACCTTCCCCTACTCTAGCTGAGTGGAAGCAAGCCCAATTCCTGCTTGCAGCCTTCTCTCACTTGCCTTTCAGTGTTCTTGAGGACGGAGTCCCTCTCAAGAACCTTCGATGGGCTTGTGATATTCTGACTCGGGGTCATGTCCTCAATCCCTTCGCCCAAGCAGAGCTTCACTTGTTTTTGGACCAACTTCCATTGCTTCTCCAATGGCATCGGACCTCTATAGCCACCATTCAATCTTTAGACCAACTCTCGTCTCTTCGAGTTCATGCCCAATACGAAGCAGAAAACTTCATTGAAGAATTCGAAGACTTCAAGAATAAAGATTCTGCATATTGGGATGACTCGGATATAGACAAGTTAGAACAAGGATTGAGAGAAACAGTTTTCGAAATAAAGGCTGAAGAGCTCTTTTATGAAGTGAGAGCACATCAACTTATGCAGCCAATCCTAGAAGAAATAGAGGATAAAATAAAGAAAGAACAGAAATTCATTGATCATAGTTGGATCAAATTTCACGATCTTGTTATTTATTCCATTCCCTACTTTTATGAGCTTAAATTTGTACCCAAAAAGGGCTATTCGATGTAATTGCTTTTGCTTTAATACACCTTAGACTTTTCTATTTGTTTGGAATTGTTTGGTCTTGTCTCCGTTTGTCTTTAAAAGCAAATTTAGGGCTTCGAACTGCACAATCTTATCCTTCGAATCTGGATTTAATTGTTTTAAATGAAACACTAACAAAAACGAACGTGAACTTTCCAAATTTATGGAATGCAGTTGATAGTTTTTGTTGATTTTTCATTCATAATCCGTGCATCAAATCTAACAATCTTACCCCTTAAAATTTGTTTCAATTATAACCAATATATGGTCATGATTTAGCATGATCAATCAGTTTTAAATTGACCATTTTGCTTTGAACAACAGTCCATACTTTCTAAAATATGGAAGCTCATTTTGAGGGCTGCACTGTTTTAGTCTGAAAAGACAATCTTTTCTGAATATATATAAACCAACTATTAGTCTTGATGTTTCGAACACCAATTCCCATCCTTAAGAGACCTCAAGTTTTGCTTCGAAGGACATTACTTTCATTAAGAAACCTAAAACAGGTCTTTAATCCCTTTGAAATAAACAAATTAATACTTGAGCATTCTTGCATCCATAGGTATGAAATGTACTTTGAAGTCGGCTTCTCAATTTCGAAGCCGTTTATTATTCGACTTTTGGCGCCAAAATCTGGTTTCGAAGCCAAATACTATACCTCGAAGCTAGCCTCGACATCGGGGTGTGTTTTTCCCTTAAAAAATATCAATATTGAAGGAAGCTCTTCGTATTTGTACATTAAGGAATTAGGCGATACATTTTTCAGACACAAAGGTTTTGTTAAAACCCTTTTATTTCGTGTTTTGAAATCACTCGCTTGTCTAACACACAAACCCTTTATCTCTACTGACTCTCTACTCCCTTTCCCAACTTCATCCTCTGAGAAAGCTTTCAATCAATGGCTTCTTCTTCATTGAAAGTACCAGTTGTAGAGCGCGCGAGCCCGTCCGTAACCCTAAAAAGGATCATTGAGACAGAATGTGAAAAGTACAAGGCCGGTGAGAAAAGTGCCATCGATGGACGTATCTTCATCCCTCGACGTTATGAGCAACAGGACTATGTGCTTGGGCCCATCTTCAAGGAGATTCTTGCCGAGCTTCTAGCGTTATATCCACGTCTAGAAAACCACTGTCTTCTTTATGAAGGTGGTCTTGACTGGGGTACCTGGAGGATGAACCGTCGCCATCGATGCTGGCCCACGGTGAGACCGGAGTGGCAAGAATGGTACAATCGGGTTGTCCCTGCTAGGACTTTGGACCTTCAAGAGCTCTGCCTTCTCGATGCCCTTCGACTATCCAGGTTTACCATCTCAGAGGACCCTTTCCTAATTCTTGCTGCCCTTTGCTTCTGGAATTCTGTTTTTATTTTTTTTCAATTCAGATGTGGGATGATGGCCCCTACTGTTCTTGATATTTGCCATCTACTAGGATTGTCTCCCATTGGTACCCCCATTGGACTAGATTATCCTGACTCACCAGTCCCCTTTTCCCTCCCTCCCTTAACTCATCCTACAGTGACTTTGTCAAGGCCGAGAATAGAAGGGAGGGCCCTATAACTGATAAAGAATTCTTTTCTTTCATATTATATTGGCTTTGCAAATTTCTTTTTTGCACTTGTTCTCAAAGAATTATGCCTGAATTTGCCCCTTTTGCCAAAGCTCTTGTCCTACAGAAAAATGTGGCCTTAGCCCCATATGTTCTAGGTCATGTATATAGAGCTTGTTCTCTTTTTTGTGAGAAACCCTTAGACGCCAATCAAGGAGGTCCATTTTGGAAACTTCAACTTTGGCTTTTTGCTTATTTTGCCGAGTTAGAGTCTAAATGCCTTAAATTTTATGAGCCAAACCCTCTTACTCATGGCATGAGACTAGCCAATGCTTCACTCTATCTTTCTACCTTTGCTTTTTACTTCTCTTTCTTCCACCAACTTCCAACTTCCCTTCCTTCTTACAGCTTTCATCCCTTCGAACCCATTACTATTGGCCCATCTTGGTTGAAGAATTTTCTAAGTGATAGGCTCTGTGCTTCACCTCCCCAAAAAGATATATGGGTTTCTATTCTGATCTCCAGAGAGCTATTTATTGGGACTATGAACCCCAGAGCCTACAAATGCATTGCCGAGCCTTATTGTCCTGCTCAATTTGCTAGACAATTTGGCTTTTCACAAGGGGTCCCAATACCTCTCTGCAGTAACACCAAGTTGAGTTTTATTAGCAGGGATTTAAAGGTTCGAAAGTCCAGACTAGAAGAGGCAACTTCGAAGTTTATACATGACTTGATCGATTTTGAATACATACCTTTCATCCCTCAAGGTAACCCATTGAAGAGGTACCAAAACTGGTGGGTGACCAACATGGAGGTATACTTGGCCATTGCTCCTCAAGACTTATTAATGGTGCTAGATGTGCACCAATCCAAACCCAAAGGAGTTGGAGTTGCCACTTCTTCCACTGCTCTTACCACTTCAGTTCCTATGTCTACCACCACACAGTCTACTCCTACTGCTTCCACTCCTCCTAGAGTTACTTAGATTGCTTCTAAGAAATGTAGATACCCTTGTTTTTTCTCCTTTTGTCTTTTTTTTATAATGCTTCTTAGCCTTATCTTTTGTTCTTCTTTTATGAAGGTGGTGCGAGTGCTTCACAAGGAGATTCTTCTCAGAAGACCCAAGCTTTACATCTCCTCAGGAGCAAATAGTAAAAGAAGAAAAGGAAACTCTTGCCTGATCTTGTTAAGGAAGAACCTGAAGTTCAATCGGCAAAAGAAGAAGAAGAAGAAGCTCAAGAGCAAGAGACACTCTTACAAAGAAGAAAGAAAGTAGCTGTCTCTTCTTCTGATTTGGCTCAAGATCTTACTCATAAGACAACTGCCAGAATAGTAGCAGAGGAACTCACTTCTGAGGAATCTGAATCCCAGATTGAAGAAAGAGAAATTGAGAAGGAACAGGCAGCACCAATACAAAAAACAAAGAGAAGGAAGATGTCTGTCTCCCCTTTTGATTTGGTCGAAGACCTTATTCATGAGGTAGTTGCCAAGGCAGTGGAGCAGGAACATTCTAAGGCCACAATTGTTTTTGAGAGAGCTGAGAAGAGACGGCAGCAGCAATTCTTAAGAGATGAAGCTGCTGCTGCTGATGCAATCCAAAGGGAAACTGCAAGAAAACAATATATTGCTGAGCGCTATTCCCTTCGTAGCTCTCATATCGTTGTTATCACTTCTAAAACAAGTAACTTCTTTCAAGCCTCTACTATTTTTCCTTTGTCAGATTTTAGGTACTGAAGCTTGACATTACTTTGTACTTATTCTTTTGCAGCAACAATTGCTGAGCCTGTTTTTCCAATAAGGACTACCCCAGTTTCACTTGAAGTGGAATAAACTCAAGATGTGGAGAACATTCAAATAATTTTGCCACTTCTAGGCCCTATATTTTCTATACCCTTCCTAAGGCCAAGTATTCCTGCATCACTTTCTTTTGGCTTAACTCCATATCTTCCTTACTTATCTTTTGACCTATCTCAATTTAATTCTCTTTCGAGCCTTACTAAGGAAGCTCCAGCTAAGGAAGCTCCAGCTATTACCTTCTCTTCAATGGTAGCTAATTCTCCTAAAGAGGGTGCTGGCAGCTCTCCAACTAGTAGTTTATTACTTTTGCCTAGTTCCAGCCCGTTTTCCCTTGATTTATTGGTGGCTAGAACCATAGAGACTGCTGAAGATGCTCCACCCATTTCTCCTATCTCTATGCAGTCCTTTGTGCCTTCCACCAAAAACCTCTCTGCCCCCTTCATGTCCACAGATGAGGTAGACATTTTTGAAGCAAGACTAGCTAGTCTCTTCGATCTTCCTTCTACCTTTCCAATGGCTAGTGATGAGACTGAGCCGTTAGTTTTGGCTGATTCTTTACTAGAAATTTTTGAGAGCTCTTTCTCCGGTAGTAAGCCTTCTTTACCTCTGATAGACTTGGACAACTGCTTGGAGCTATTGACATCCTTTTCGAGGATTCCCTTCGAGGCCTTAGAAAGACCTATAATAAGAAATGGCTTCCTTCAGTGTTGCAAGATTGTTGAGCAATCTGGCATGATTGTCTCAAGTCATTTATCTCAAGCAACAGCCACTATTGACTTTTATATCAACATTTGCCATGCTGCCAAGGCTGCAGAGGAGAAATTGGTTGAAGATCAGAGCTTTGTTTCCACAGTGCATACTGAGGTATCAGAATTAAAGGAACAACATTCTTCTATCTCTCACTTTCGAACTCAATTACTGGAGAGGAAAGCTCAACTTGAGGAGGAGCTATCTGCAGTGAACCAGGCCTTAATCCGAACTGACACCAAACTACAGATCACCAACCAAGGACTGGCTGACCGAAAGCAGGAAATGACCACAACCATCCAGTTATTCTCATCATTTAAGAATAGAACATCCATTGTAAAAGAACAACTGAGACATTGTAATGATTTCTGGGCCAATTTATGGCAGAATGTATTCAACTCTTTATGAAGAACAAATTCTTATTTGAGTATTCTCGTGTTCTTGTACTTAGCGTTTATTTTATTCCTTGTGTTTCCCAAATGGTTGGAAAATAAGGCTTCAAATATATGTCATTAATATTTTTGGGATTTATGTATCCATTCAAATTTCTCAAATGGTATGCTCCAAAAGGCAGGACTCTATGAATTTGATATGGTCATTCCCAATTAGGTGACCGTTTGCCAAACTTATGGCTTTTAATCCCTATTGGAAGTATTGTCTTCCATACCAAATCACCTTCATCAAAGCTAATGTACTTGACTTTTTTATTGTAGTTTTTGGCTGCTTTCTTCTTTTGCAAATGAATGCTATTTAATGCCAGAATTCTAGCTTCATCTATGCTTTCTAATTCCAAGCACATACTCTGATAGTATTGCTCAGGATCTAACTGGTCTTGGCATCTTACCCTTAATGACTTAACATTAATTTCCATAGGTGACATCGCATCATGCCCATATACTAAGGCATAAGGAGTGACTCCTATGCTTGACCTTGGGGAAGTTCTATAAGCCCACAATACATCCAACAATAAGTTTTGCCAATCCCTAGGATTGTCTTCCACAACTTTGTGTATTCCTTTTTTCAAGGATTTATTGGATGATTCTGCTTGACCATTGGCTTGTGCATAATAGGGGGTGAAATTAACAAGGCTAATTCCAAATTCTGCCACAAAAGACTTCACCATTTTCCCATCGAATACTGTCCCATTATCAACAGTTGTAGTCTGTAGGATACCAAATCTATGGATTAAATCCTTAATGAATCCAATGACCTCAGTTTGGTCTACAGTTTTGTATGGCTTAGCTTCGACCCACTTAGTGAAGTAATCAGTGGCCGCCAAAATGAAATAATGATGCTTCGAAGAAGGTGGGTGTATTTTCCCCATCATGTCCATGGCCCATCCTCTAAATGGCCAAGGCTTCACTACTGCATGCAAGTCAGTTATGGGCACATTCCTTATTGTACCATGCTTTTGACATGCCTGACAATCTCTTGTATATTCTATGCAGTGTTTAAAGATAGTTGGCCAATAGTAGGAATGCCTTCGAAGCAACTATCTCATCTTCACACCAGGCTGATGAGCACCACAGATGCCTTCATGAACCTCAGCCATAGCTGTCAATGTTTCTTTTGGGCCTAAACATTCCAACAATAGACCATCTCTCCCCTTTTGTAGAGAGCATTACCATATATAATGTATTGCATGGATTGTAGTTTAATTTTTCTACTGGCCTTCGAAGATGGGCCAGCCAGATACTGCATTATTGGATGCCTCCAATCTTGTTCTTGTAAGTCATTATGATTGACTTCCAAGGCCATATTCCTTTTATTTAAGGGTGGTATTAATTCCTGATATGTTGTTTGGCTTATGTCCCTTTGAGCATTATCACTTCTCTTGAAATTCGAAGCTTTTTGAGCCACATCATTAGCTCTATTATTCAAGAATCTTGGGACATGAGTTACATTTGCTAATTGAAATTGAGAAAGCAGATGTAATGCAACAACATAGTATGGCAACATGCTTATACTTTGACATTTGAAAATTCCTTTTACTTGGTTAACCACCAATTGAGAATCTCCAAATATGTCAACTGCATGAACTTGTAATCCAATAAGAATTTTCAGTCCCCACTATTAAGGCTTCATACTCAGCTTGATTATTAGAACAAGTAATTTTGTCCACTCTGAAACCATGTGTAGTTTCTACTCCTTGTGGTGACTTAATCACTATACCAATTCTAGTTAGACCATTGGCTTTTGATCCATCGAACCACATTTGCCATGGCTCAACACTAGCCATATCAAGTTCCATTATCTCTTGGCTTTCTGTTTGAGATGGATGGTCTGCCAAAAAATTAGCTAAAACTTGTTCTTTTACTGCCTTTTGGGGAACATATTCTAAATGAAATTCTGATAAGGCTAGTATCCATTTGCCAATTCTTCCCCTCAACATAGGTCTAGATAACATATACTTAACCAAATCTGTGGTTGCAATTACCAAGACAGTTGTAGGTAAGAGATAGTATCTTAATTCCATTGCAGCAAAATACAATACAAGGCACAGCTTTTCTACAGTTAAGTATTTACATTCACAAGAATTTAAAAACCTACTAAGGTAATAAACAGCTTGCTTCTTGCCTTCTTCATTGTCTTGGGTTAAGAAAGCTCCTAATGAATCCTCAGCTGCAGTTATGTATAACTTCAAGGGCTTCTCACCCTTTGGTGGCATTAGCACTGGAGGGTTGGCTAAGTAGACTTTGATTCCTTCAAAAGCAATTTGATGCTCTGCTGTCCACACAAATTCCTCTTCATCTCTTAACCTTAACAAGGAAGAAAATACTTTAGTTTTCCCTGCAGTGTTAGAAATGAATCTTCGAAGGAAATTAACCTGTCCAAGGAACTTTTGTAATTCATTCTTACTTGATGGAGGTCTGGCTTCAATGATGGCTTTGGCTTTATTCTGGTCAATCTGTATTCCTTTCTTGTGTACTACATAGCCCAAGAAATTTCCAGATGATACGCCAAAAACACACTTAAGAGGATTGAGTTTCAACTTGAACTTTCTCATTCTTTCAAAAGCTGCTTCTAAGTGAAACAGATGCTCCTCCATGGATTGGGATATAACTACAATATCATCAATATAACACTCCAAATACCCTCTAATGAGGTCGTGAAAGATAGTGTTCATAGCCCTCTAATATGTAGTCCCAGCATTCTTCAGACCAAATGGCATTTTAACCCATTTGAAGGTGCCAATAATCCCAGGACATCTGAATGCTGTTTTGTGAACATCCTCCTCTGCAATGCAGATTTGGTTATAACCAGAGTGCCCATCCATCATTGATAAAATTTGATGCCCTGCTGAACTGTCTACCAACAAATCTACTATAGGCATAGGATACTCATCTTTTGGAGTTGCTAGATTTAAGTTTCTGAAATCAAAGCATACCCTCATTTTATCATTCTTCTTAACTACAGGCACAATATTAGATAGTCATTCAACATACCTGGCTGTCCTAACTAAGAATTTCCTCCTTAACTTTCTGAATCACTTTTGGACTCATTCTTCTTGGTTTTTGCTTGTATGGCTTGAAATTAGGCTTCATAGGGAGCCTATGTTCCACTAATGACCTATCCAATCCTGGTAGTTCATTATAAGACCATGCAAAACAATCTTTATATTTCCTCAGAATAACCAACAACTGGTTCCTGTCAAGAGCATTTAACCAAGCACTTATATAAATGGGTTGTGGTACAGAACCTTCCCCTAAATTTATTTCTGCTAAGGGATCTTGTATCTGAGAACTTACTGAAGCTCCTTCTTTGATTCCTTCTGGCTTCGAAGCAATCTCCTTGCTGTGTTCTGCTCCCAGGTTCTTTGATTCAACATCTTTACCCTCCTCCTCATAGACAAAGTCTGTCCACAAGGCTTCTTCTTCCTGTATTTCCTGGACTTTTGTTTCAATGTCCAATGCACAGTATTTGTCAAGGGCCAAAACGTTGGCCTGTTGCTGCTCCTTCTTGTAGCCAATTATCATGGCTTCTTTCTCTTGCTCTTGCACTTTCTGGACTATTGATTTTACATCCAATATTGAGAACTTAATTAGAGTCAAAGACTTAGCTTCTGGTGCTTCCTCTCTTTGCCTACAACCAGGCATCATTGTCATCCTTAACGACAACTTCTTCATCAGCACTCTCCTGGACTAAGTGCTTCAGGTGTGTTACCTCCTCATCAGCCGTCACTTCGGCTGAGCCATCAGGTTTTCTCAGTATACTGAGTAGTGTCACTCCCTCAATATATAACTTGGCCTCTGCGAAGTCTGCGTAGGCTATGAAAGGTTGAGGATCTGCATCAATTTCCTCTGTCTCTCCATTGCCCAAGGCTATCATTATTTTCTGATGCAAAGAGGAAGGCACACATTTGTTAGTGTGGATCCAATCTCTGCCAAGTAAAGCATTGTACTTAGCATTACTGTCGATCACGAAGAATGCCGTCATGCAATCCCTGGTTCCCACACTCAGGTTGATGGGCAGAATTCCTTGATCCATTTGTCTGTCTCCAGCGAAACTAGCAATGGTTGTGCTGGTTGAGATTAACCTGGGATTCTTTTTCCCTAGTTTCTTTAAAGAAGATTTTGGTAGTAAGTTCACCGCTACCCCATTATCTACCAAGACTCGGTTCAATTGTATCCCATCAAAAAAGGCCTTGATATACAAAGGCTTGACATGCTGTGTCATAGAATTCGAGGGATACTCAAAAGGATATGAGAGGTTAATGCTCACCTCTTCTTCACTCTCATATTCAGTATCCATTGGGGTAGCCATTCCGGATTCATCCTGCACCATACTCACTTGTGAGTCTTCACTGGAGACTGGAATTGGGTCAATTTCTTGCCCCTCTTGGTTCTCATATTAGAATTCATGCGGTAGTATGCGTACCATATTCACTGACACTGAGCCAAATTGGATGGCTGGCTGTGTCTGTTTCTCCTCTTGGCCACCTTGTTCAGTTACTCCAGAAGCATCCTCCATGCTGCTTTCTGGCACTTCATATTTCGAATGGTCTGTCACGACTGGATTTTCAACCAAAAATATTTGTTCAGCCATGAAGGCTTCGAACATTTCTTCCTCAACCATTTCTTTCTTTTGGCCTAAGCCAACTTCTTTCTGTGTCTCGCTATCACTTTCCATCAATGCCTTCTTCAATCCTGCTAAACTAGACCTCTCTGTGGCTTTTAGTTCAGAGTGAACTTTGACCAACTGTTCTCTGCTGCAAACCGTTTTGCCTTGTAGAGTTGGTTTTGGAGTATGGTCTGACTTTGGATTCTTCTTTCCTTCTGTCTGGACTAATGAAGAACTCTTTCCACTTTCTTTCAAGTCCTTCTGGTACTGAGTGTACCTACGCTGAATCTTCCTTCTTTGTGATCTAGAAATCACGGGGATCATATCTGGTTCCTTTATTTTTGGGTGTTTAAGCAATACCCAATTGTTTGGAGCCACCTAAAGAGGTTTGACCATCCTACCTTGGTTTCCAACAACATCTCACTGGGTAGACATTTCCCTAGGTTTGTTCTGCATCACAAACCAATCTGGAACTCCAGGTACCCACGAACCTACTGACCCAGCTGTTGAACTGCTTCTCTTCTCCTTCGACACCATCTTCGAAGCTAGCTGGGAAGGCCACTACTTGGCCCTGGCTTCATGTTTTGGGCCTAACTCAGACCTTTGATGAAGGTAGCCACTTTCTGTCCTGTGCGATACTGGTCTAGGGGGCCAATCTCTGGCTCTGATCCCACAAACTAAGCTCCTCTTTGACCTCCTTTCAGAATGGCTGCTCTCCACTCTGTAATAGTTAGGTGGCCTAGACTAATATAAAGGCCTCTTGCCTTTAGAATGCATTCTATCAGTTGTTGGCTCAACCATCAATGGTTGCTGCCTAACACTAGTTGGGTATGGCCTTTTGTTGTGAGCATTGATTGGTTTAGGACGTCTCTGCACATCCCTGTAGTATTGCTTCCCATCAATCGGGAGCCCTTTCAACCATTTGTAGCTCAGTCTGTACCTGGGACACATCTTTTGCATTACAGTTGCCTCTAAAGAATCGTCATCCAGTGCTTCTTCATCAGAGTCTTCCCTCTGGTGTGAGAAACCTTGTCCAATAGCTGGTAGATTTCCAGTGTCCTTCTTGATAGTTGTCTGGTTGGCAACATGCATCTGCACATTGACTTCTCCCAATTCTTTCAAGGACAAGCTTCGAAAGTCTGGCATTATGACATTGGCTGCCACCTCTCCAATTTCTGGAAATGGATTACTGTCGATCCCCATGGCCTTTTCTGCTTTGGCTGGGAATTTCAAACTTCCTTTCCGAATTTGTTCTTGGATCCTGTCTCGAAAAATAATACAGTTTTTAGTTGAGTGAGACTAAGAATTATGCCACTTACAATATACTTTTCCTTTAAGTTCATCTGGAGATGGAATTTTAACTCCTTTTGGTAACTTAAGGAAGTTGGCCGCAAGCAAATGATCAAAAATGTCATCTGCCTTAGTTAAATCGAAAGAATATTTCCTGTGAAGGTCTTTCTTTTTAAACTGCTGGTTAATTGTTGTATCCTTATGAATTAATACTTCACAGATCACAGGTTCTTTCCCCACAATCTCTGCTGCATCAATCTCATAATTAGGATCTCTATAATATGTCTTGTACGACGCATTATTACGATCTTGTTCCTCCTCTAGTAATGCTTCGTACCTAGACACCTTATAAGTCAGTTCCACTAAGTCTCTGAACTCAGTTGAGTCAAACTTCTTTCGAAACCTAAACTCTAAACCATTTTGAGCCAATCTCACGAATTCTGGCTCTGGTAGGATGACTCTACATTTGTTTTGAGCCCTTTTAAATCTGGTAATAAACTGGGAAGCCTTCTCATCAGGCCTTTGACTCAATCTTGCCAAGTCTGCCATGGAAACCTCTGGCTCCGACTGGAAGAATTGGGCATGAAATGCCTCTTTCATTTGTTGTCACATTTGGATAGAGTAAGGTTAATATACCATACAAATGCTCTCTTAGTCAAGGAATTTGGGAATAACCTTAACTTCGTATAGTCATTATTAGTAAATTCACCGTATTGAGCAGCAAACCTAGCAATATGCTCCACTGTTGATTGGTTTCCATTCCCATAAAAAAGGGCAAACTCTGGTATCCTGAAACCCATTGGGTATTCATGTACCCAATCTACCCACTCTGGATATGGTTTCCTGTATACAGGAGTCTGGACCCTCCAAGCCATCGGTCCACACATCTCTCTAACAATGTCAGCAATTTGGTCCCTAGGGACCATATTTTGTGCCTGCTGAACCACTATTGGAGGGACAACACAGGATTTGGTGGACAACCTTGTGCCTGTGGTCCTCTTGGTCCATAAGGTGGTATATTCAGGACTGGTTGTCCCTGTGGTGCAGGTAGCTGTTGGGGGTGTGGGAAACCCCTTTGAGCCTGTCCTGCGAAAGGACCTGCGAAAGGTGCTGGAACAGGTGTTGTGTCCCTTCCATTTGTAGGAAAACCTTCCAACCCCCTGGGTATAAATTCGAATAACGGATTAGTGAACCCCCTCGTGCCAAGTATGGCTTCGAACGTGGGATTTGGAATCATTCTTATACCATTTTCTTGTACTAGGCCAGATCCACCAATTTGCATGGCTTCACTATTAAGTTCTGAGGCATTTTGACCTGCCATAGGCCTCGAAATAGGTTCGTACCAAGACTGAGGTGATGGTCTTTCATAGTTCTGATTACTAGTTTGACCATTAGAATGTCCGTTAACTTGCATAGGCTGTTTATCTCTAGCCAATCTTTGTTGAGGGATAGTTAAAACTTCCTCCATGTGTCTTGCGTTTGTTGGTTGGTGATTATTCATTCGATCCAAAAAGGATGTTGCCCACCTTTCCATTGTGTTCATTAACTGTTGTCCCATGGCATCTACTAGGCCACCCCATGGATTTATTGGCTGACTAGATGGAACAGTGGATGATCCAATTCCTTGGTCTCGTCCAATATTATGAACATGTGGTACTTGTTCTGAAGTGCTGGTCTGTTCGACCATAGGTTCTGATAAAATGGGAGTTCCCACAGAATGTGTTATCACATTATCCTCCAGATTAGGTATCTCTACCTCTCCTTCCACGCCTTCAATTTCTCCTTGTCTCCTACGTCTAGCCATTTCAATTAGTCCCACTGGGCATGCCAAAAATATATGTTGGCTTTTTTGGCTTTCGAAGGTTATTATTGTAATTGCGAGCGTGCCAGCAAGGATCAATCAGTCCTTACAGAAAATTAATTGCCAACCATTATCAGACGATTGTGTTTTAGTTCTTTTAGCCTCAATGAAGAGGACTTTTACTGGTGGCTTGATTTAGGAGAATTAAGCAAAAATAACAATTAAATGAAGAACAGTTGAAGTATTTCATTAAAATGAAAAAACTTACAATGATCCAAACTTAGCCTCGTAGAGGTTTACAGCAACAATCTACTTGAAACTACTCCTATGAACGAAGTGCAGTGCAGGAATTTAAAGTACAGGAAATGTAAGACTCGAAATGTAAAACTGGAAAGGAAAATAAGTATAATAAGACTGATTTTTTGGATCTGAGTCTGGGGGTCTTTTTGTGGGCCTTCTCTGCTATTTAGACTTCTCAAGGATGACAATCAAACTGCATTTCTAACCGTCGAACTACTCCTCCATGATCGCTGATCATGTTGCCTTGTAATCAGCTCCACTATGCTATCACTTGCAGTTAGGCTTCCCTCTTAAATTTGAATTTAAATGTGAGTAACCGTTGAAGCCACATCACCTTGCATCTCTTTGTTGATCTAATACTACTCAGATCTCGTAATAACCAATACTAACTGCCACGTGTACGATCAGGATCGAAGACTTGAATAGTCTTCCTGCATTACCCTTATTCTGCCACGCGTCGAATTGTAATTGGCTTGTACAAAATATGTAGCTAACAATATTATAATTAAAAAAAAAGATGAAATTATAATTAAATATTATTTGAGATATATTTCTTTTAGTTATTTTTGTTAGATTTTTGGATATTTGATTATTTTAATTTCACTAAAAAAGTTATATTTAGAATAATATTTGATTTTTTTTATTTTTTTTATTTTTTTATAGTTAGGCCTCGTTTGGGAACATGCTTTTTTGGTAATTTTTTAGTTTTTTGACTAAAATATGATGAAAAAAATAGTATGTTTGGGATGACTTTTTTTTTTTTTTTTTTTTTAACGAAAAGATGTATAAAAGTAGAGAGAAAATAGAATATTTGACTTTTTAGTATGAGTTGTTGACTTTTTGATTTTTTTAGTGATTTTTTGGCTTTTAAGTTAGAAAGTAATGTTGCCAAACGATATCTTAATTTGATGGTTGTAAGAGAAAAATTAAAATAATTATGATTTAGGGTTCATTTGGGATGTGGGTTGGCTTTTTGATTATTTTAGCCTGGGGCTAAAAAGCCTCGTTTGGGATAAGCGTTTTGATTTTTTTGATTTTTGTGAAGAAAAAATAAAAGGATTATGGTTTGGATATGACATTTTGTCTTATTAGACTAAAAAGTGTATTTTTATATATTTTTTTATAGCTATTTTAGTAAAAAAAAACCCCGTTTAGCTTTTACCAAACGAGAGATTAGATATGATATTTTATCTTATTAGTCTACTAGTGTATGCCCGTGCCTGAAGGCACGATGCAATTAATATTAGGATCAAATGTAATTGTCATTTATACATATCATGTTGAAATTTGTGAAATTTGTGTCATTTTTTGATAAAGATACTGAAAAAAATAAACTAACAAATATAGTATTGAGTTAAAATCTGGTCAGCTACTAACAAAATGTTGAAAATATAAAACCCAACTTCGGTGATTAAATTTCTTCATATTGTCACCCAAAACCCAAATTTTTTTTTCCTTATTTTTCTTTAAATTCTCAGCAACCAAACAATGCACCGAAAGTAAATCATCTGAAAAACACCTTTTTGACACTACTTACTGGGATCCATTGATTAGAAGTGCAAGATCCTTTGCCATTTTTCCCGATTCAACACTTGCAACACAAACAAATATCACTTTTTATAACATGCCATGAATGTTGTCTTAAGTAAACGATAGCATTCGTTCTTATGCTATGTTAGCCCATATTATTAAAAGTCTATCATTTTTTATAACTTTTATAGAATGCTATGGATGAATGCTATGAAAAGTATATTGTAGCATTCTTAGAATGCTATGAAATGGTTAAAAGCTGATTAAAAATAGAAACAAACAATTTATGACTATTATAAAATTTCTTTTTCAATAATCTAACAATGTTATTATATACCATATCATCGCTATTTATGAATACTATAATAATGTATATCCCTTTTTGTGTAGCATTTTTTTGATACAATAAATACCCACTACATTATATATTGAAAAAACCTGAACCTGATAATGTAATAGAAATATTATCATCTATTGCAGAAACAACATTACTATCCTAATGGAAAAAAAATCTTCATTGACCAGTATAAAAATATTATCATCCATTGCTTAAAGAATAGCAACCATCATTAAAGGAACAAAATAATTACATCATTTGGGTAAAGTACCAAAATATAAATTTCACAACCTTAAAATATAGCATATAAAAAGCTTAAGTCCTAAATTTGTCCATGTAGAGGTCAAAATAATCCCCATTCACTCAAAT
Source organism: Camellia sinensis (assembly GCF_055761805.1). Lineage (NCBI taxonomy): Eukaryota > Viridiplantae > Streptophyta > Magnoliopsida > Ericales > Theaceae > Camellia > Camellia sinensis. Next base: position 242,276,489 of record NC_138961.1, on the reverse strand, counting down.
ACCCCACTCCTTCACCTATGAATTTCTCATCCTTCAAGCTTGCTTCTCATACAAATTTGATCCTTCTTTTTCATAAAGAAGCATGCAAAAGAACAATTAATTAGATTCTCATGGTCAAAAGATAAATTAAAAAAATAAAAGTACGTGCATCTGAACAATCCATAAGCCCAAGTGATTCAATCTTGGTTTCATACCCAATGAAGTAAGAAACTTGACTTCATTCAAGAATTAAATATCCAAGTTTGTAACTTTAGATTGATTATATAAGTAAATCAACAAACACACACACACACACACACAAAAAAAAATGTTATCATAAATATGAAATAGAGAGTATCTCTTTATATGCAACATTAAAAAAATAAAATGAGTAGAATGTCTATATTTTAGAGTTCTTTATTTAAAACTTGACTTCATTCAAGAATTAAATATCCAAGTTTGTAACTTTAGATTGATTATATAAGTAAATCAACAAACACACACACACACACACACACACACACACACACAAAAAAAATGTTATCATAAATATGAAATAGAGAGTATCTCTTTATATGCAACATTAAAAAAATAAAATGAGTAGAATGTCTATATTTTAGAGTTCTTTATTTAAATCCATTGCCACTATATTACTTGGTCCAGCATATAAAAGTAGAACACAAGTCATTTGGTTCTGTCATCTATCTCATCATTACTTTCTGAAAATAAGAAATAAAAAAATTTAAAAATAAATCCAAAAAGTGTTCAAAATCATCATATAAGATCCAAGATCACAACAATTCACATCATGCTAAACGATTTAGTCAAATAAATTTCTAATTTTTGGCTAAAAAAAAAATAAAAACTAGATAATGGAATTTAAGGTAAACAACATTTTATAGTTACCATGGTTAATCTGATATAATTTTTATACTCAGTATGTGCTATATGTGGATATACCCAAGAATTGAAATATTGCATAAATAAGGAGCACCTTTCAAAGTTGTATCTAAACACCTCGCAAAGGCCTCGAATCAAAGAAACTCATATAAATCAAGAATTTTAATTTTCAAATAGTAATATTATAAATTTAGAAATTTTATTTACAAATTACTAAATATTAATATGTGGTTTAGATTCATTCTATACATGGACCTCACAATATACACTTTTAATCTCCACCAAACACTTATATTCTTGACACATATGTGAAAATTTATGTCTCGGTTCCTAGATTACACCACTTTCAAAATCCAGTTCTTATAACATTCATTACCATTAGTTGTTTGTTAAATAGAAATTATTAGTACAAGAAAATGAATTGTATATTATACACATATATATATATATATATATATACATATATACACACAAGCAAAATCAACTTAATTCATAAATTATAGCAAACCAACATACATACATCAAATCACTCCAAGAAAACTACAGAACAAAAAAAAAATACTCACAATTTGTTCACAGAATCTTCTCTTTTCTCTATTACACTTAAGATCAATTGATGGCCTTTGAGGCTTCTATATCAAATCCAATAGAAACTATAATCAATATTTATTACATATAATTGATGAGTAGAATTGAGAGAGAGAGAGAGAGAGAGAGAGAGAGAGAGAGAGAGAGAGAGAGAGAGAGAGAGAGAGAGAGAGAGAGAGTATTACCTTTGCGTTAAGAAGAAAAATACTGAACCATGAAACTTTATGGAGCAAGAGTCCTAGTAGTATTGTTTTGGATTATCCACAATGAGAGAGAAATTAGGAAACTACTTGAAAGTAGGATCGTGGGATACCTTTAGTGCTAAACTTTTGGAATTTATATTTTAAAATTAACATAGGATTATTGTAATGACCCCGACCTCCGATTAATGCTAATTCATGATTAATTATGCTTAACAGTAATCTAGGAAGGATTTGGAATTAATATGCATGTGTATTGCATTATTTACATGTTTTTATCTGTTTGCCATAAAATGATCTGTTCATGTCTTTGACTTTAAACTGCGAATTGAAAGCCTTATCGACGCCCAATTCCGAAATTGATTAATTTTTATGTTAGTTAGATTTTATGTGAATTTATGGTAAATTTAGTTGAAATTTGATTTGGTATGATTAAATTGGATTAAATAAGCTAAATTATCAAAGTTGGACTTATTTACAAGAACGCCACTCAGTGGACTATTCCATGAGCCATTTGTTTGATTTCCTTATGTTAGCTTTAACATATTTCCTCAGCCATCTTCCTTGTTATAACCGACTAGAGAGAGAGGGAGAGGTAGGAGATTGAATTCATCTAGAGTTTTGGCTTGGAACTTAGGAGAATTGAAGAGACTTCGCATATTTGAGCTCCTAGACTTGGAATTCAAGGTTTAAGGTAGGAGATTTCCCTTTCAATTGTGCATTTAAGTTTAATTCTTGCATGGTTCATGGAAGTTTAGAGTTTAAGACAAGAATTGGTTGAAAATGTTGAATTGAAGCTTGTATCATGCATGCATGTTCATATCTTAGCATTTTGAAGTGTTTTCATGGAAATTCTTGCATGTAGGACCATATTCTAGTTATAGTCCATGAGTTCATCATGATTTTGAGTTCAATCTTACATTTGGTCATGTTTTAGAGCATTGGATTTAAAATGAACACTTGCATGTAAGCTCTTGTTTTGTTCTTGAAGTTTTCCTTGGAATTGTGTTCAATTGACTACCTTTGGGCTTTGATTTTACAAAATTGATCTTCAAAACATGTCATACTATGAGTTTACAAGAGTTTTCTAGAAAATTAGCCCAAAAGGATCGAATTTGATGCATTGTACTTGAGTTTTGAGCTTGAGGTTCAAATCTGGAAATTTCAGATTTTGGACTCACGCTCAAGCGGGGAACTCCACGCTCGAGCGTACATACTGAGTTCATGCAGTCCGCTCGAGTGGGGGAAAGTGACGCTCGAGCGGGAAATGCGTGTATCCAATACTTTGCCTATGTTTACAGTCCGCTCGAGCGGGGTAATGCACGCTCGAGCGAGGACTTGTGTCTCATGCTCGAGTGGGTATCGAGCGCCCATCGAGCGTGAATTTCGTGCATCTAGTACTTTTACTGTAGCTTGCAGTCCGCTCAAGCAGAGTAATCCACGCTCGAGTGGATTCTTTATGTTTGCATGTCCGCTCGAGCGTAGAAGGCCACGCTCGAGCGGGACCCCTGTTTCAGCAAAGTTTTAAAAAATGTTTTAAAGTGCATCTTTGCATCTTCATTCCATCCTAGGCATTCCTAGGCCATGTTTAAGACTCTATAGTGAGGGTAAGAGATTAGAAACACACTAAGAGCCAATGAAATAAGTTTTGTACAATTAGAACGTGTGTTTCAAGTGTGTATCTCTATGTGTCGTGTAGGTCACGTGACACGTCCTGTCTGATCGATCTGCTCTGTCTGTCTGTCTCCAAGCCCACTGTGAGTAATAACTCTGTAAAGTTATGTTTAACCTAAGTATTTTCTGATTGGTATGGTATAATCTGTTTTCTGAAATGCTATCTCATGAATTATGAATGAATGTCCTATTTTCTGAAAAGTATTTGTGGCACCCTTAGTTTACGTGGCCCTCGCCTGGAGGTAATAATACCGTGGCCAATCTGCATCTAGCCCTCGCCCGGGGGTAACAATACCGCGGCCAATCTGCACGTGGCCCTTGCTTGGGGGTAACAATACCATGGCTACTTGCGCGCAAGATATGGACCTTTATGGTCGTTGGTACCAACTATGTATGTGGGTCTCTAGACTAATCTGATCTGATAGCTAATGGGTGTACCACGTATGACCTTATGCAAAATCTGAATATGTAAATGTATATGAATCTGTTTCTGTTGAAGTCTGATTATGCTCTGATTTAAATGCTGGATTCTAACTTGTGCTGGACATCATTCATATAACCCCTTTACCCTGTTATTATAAACTGTGAGCTTTCATATAACCCCTTTACCTTGTTATTATTCACTGGACTTTCGCTCACAGTTTATAATAACAGGGTAAAGGGGTTATATGAATGATGTCCAGCACAAGTTAGAATCCAACATTTAAATCAGAGCATAATTAGACTTCAACATAAACAGATTCATATACATTTACTTATTCAGAATTTGCATAAGATCATACGTGGTACACCCATTAGCTATTAGATCAGATTGGTCCAGAGACCCACATACATAGTTGGTACCAACGACCATAAAGGTCCATATCTTGCGCGCAAGTAGTCATGGTATTGTTACCCCCAGGCAAGGGCCACGTGCAGATTGGCCGCGGTATTGTTACCCCCGGGCGAGGGCCAGATGCAGATTGGCCATCGTATTGTTACCCCCGGGCGAGGGCCACGTGAACTAAGGGTGCCACAAATACTTTTCAAAAAATAGGACATTCATTCATAATTCGTAAGATAGCATTTCAGAAAACAGATTATACCATACCAGTCAAAAAATACTTAGGTTAAACATAACTTTACAGAGTTATTACTCACAGTGGGCTTGGAGACAGATAGACAGAGCAGATCGATCAGATAGGACATGGCACGTGACCTACATGACACATACAGATACACACTTGAAACACACGTTCTAATTGTACAAAACTTATTTCATAGACTCTATAGGTCGTTGGTACCAACTATGTATGTGGGTCTCTGGACCAATCTGATCTGATAGCTAATGGGTGTACCACGTATGATCTTATGCAAAATCTGAATATGTAAATGTATATGAATCTATTTCTGTTGAAGTCTGATTATGCTCTAATTTAAATGCTAGATTCTAACTTGTGCTGGACATCATTCATATAACCCCTTTACCCTATTATTATTCACTGGGCTTTCGCTCACAGTTTATATTATGTATGTAGGTAAGCCGGCACATGACCAGGGCCAGAGTTGACGGCCTTTTGTACTGTTTTTGTCAGCCAACCGTTGTGCCTCCCGAGGAGGTTCCGATCGAAGTCTCATGCCATGGCTGTTTTTGTATTTCATGCTAGTCTCTGTAACTGTTTGTAAAGTCAGATCCTGAGAAGTTTAGTTCTGTAAATATTTTGTAAATATTGTGTATCTGGACTGGCATGTTTATATATCTATAAGTAAGTTTTGAAATGTTCTGTCCCATGTAAGTCATCACAACTTATTGGACCTTGTCTATTTTGTATTATTGCTTCCGCAGCCCCTTGTTATTTGTTAATCTATTTAGAGGCCTTTGGTAATCCACGAATTACTGGCCGGTTACGGTGCTAAACCCATAGGGGCGGGTTTGGGTCGTGACAGAGTGGTATCAGAGCCCGTGTTCTACCGCACACACAAGTCCGTATGAGCTTAGGATGTTCTAGTAAGCATTAAGGGCGTTTCATCTGCATGTGTGAGTGTGTGGTAATGCAACTGAATATGAAAACTGAATATACATTTGAATCAAATAAATTGAAGGAAACGAATAAGATTATGCCTGTGTTTATTATCATTTGATGTCTGTATAGTAAGATGGACAATGCAAGGGGAAGTGGTGAAAGTGAATCTTCGGAGGCCCGCATGGGCCGAATGGAACAGATGTTGGCAGCGTTGACTGAAGGTTGGACACAACAACAGAGACAACAACCTTTGCCCCCTCCGCCTCCACCAGCACAAGTCGAGGCAGATAATAATGACATCATCAATCTGACATAGAAATTCATGAAAATGAAACCGCCAATGTTCTATGGTGGAATTGAACCTTTGAAAGCGGAGACGTGGCTACTTGAAATGGAGAAGTTATATGAAGTGTTCCCTTGTACCGAAACTCAGAAAGTCCTCCTAGCCACCTACACTTTGAAAGATGAAGCTCGCAGGTAGTGGTTACTGATCCGAAATGGCAATGGGAATATGACATGGGCAAAGTTTAATGCTATTTTCTACGACAAGTACTTTTCCCAATGTTTCAGGGATCAGAAAGTGTCGGAATTCCAAGAACTTAAACAGGGAAGAATGGCTGTAGCAGAATATGAAGCCAAATTCACTGAGTTAGCACGTTTTGCTCCACATATGGTGGATACTAATTACAAGAAAGCATGGAAGTTTGAGGGAGGGCTGGACCTAGAAATATTTGACCGAGTGGGTGTCCTAAAGTTACCTACTTATGTGGAGGTACTTGACAGGGCATTGATGACAGAAGCCACAATAGCAGCTAAGAAGCAAACTACAACACCAACAACAGAATGGAGAGGAAAGAGGACCAGATTCAGTTTCAAGAAAGGTCGGTCAGTTTTGAAGAGGCAATATACAGGATCCTCCGGCAACTCTAGCCAAAGTAGCGGATCTACTCCAAACTGCCCCGACTGCGGAAAGAAGCACAGGGGTGCCTGTCATCGAGCATCAGGTGCGTGTTTTCGTTGTGGCAAGACTGGCCACATGGTGAGGGATTGCCCAATGAGATCCAATGAAATTAACCGTCCTATGACAAGTTCCACCGGGTCTGTTTCCGCAGCAAGACCAAATGCAAGGGCCGATGTTGGGCGAAATGCAAACAATGAAACATTGAGGCAAGGGAGACTGTTCGCCTTAATGCCTGGGGACGTACCCAACACCTATACTGTGGTGTCAGGTACACTCTCTGTATGTTCTCAAAATGCATGTGTACTGATAGATTCTGGTTCTACACATTCCTTTGTATCGCATGCTTTCTCTAAAAAATTGACTAGACCACTAGAACAAATGACATATGTGTTATCTGTATCCACACTGTCTGGGGATTCTATGATGTGTACTCATGTTTATCCGGCATGTGATATTATGATTGGCGATATGGTGTTATATGTGGATTTATTACCCTTGGATATTAGTCATTTTGATTGTATTTTGGGGATGGACTAGTTGACTAAATATTGTGCTACCATTGACTGTGCAAATAAAACTGTTATGTTTAGACCACCGGGGATGCTTGAGTTTACTTTTATTGGGAATGGGGTAGTTCCTCCCCCGTATTTGATTTCGGCTATGAAAGCTGTAAAACTCCTTAGGAAGGGATGTAAGGGTTACCTGTGTTGTATACTGACTGCACCATCTAACAGTACTATTGTAGAAACAATCCCTGTTGTTTGTGACTTTCCTGATGTGTTTCCAACTGACTTACCTGGGGACTTAGTTGATAGGGAGATTGAATTCACTGTTGAAGTGTTTCCGGGGACACAACCTATTTCCAAGACTCTCTATAGAATGTCTACCTCTGAATTGAAAGAATTGAAAATCCAACTGCAAGAACTGTTAGATAAGAAATTTATCCGTCCGAGTACTTCACCTTGGGGTGCTCCAGTCTTGTTTGTCAAAAAGAAGGATGGATCTTTGAGATTGTGTATAGACTACCGGGAACTGAATAAAGTGACTATCAAGAACAAATACCCTTTCCCCCGAATAGATGACTTGTTTGATTAACTTCAGGGTGCCCAAGTGTTTTCCAAAATTGACCTCAAGTCCAAGTATCATCAATTAAAGGTTAGAGCTGAGGACATAGAGAAAACTGCATTCCGAACTAGATATGGACATTATAAGTTTTTAGTAATGCCGTTTGGGATGACCAATGCACCTGCAGCTTTCATGGATCTTATGAATAGGGTGTTTAAATCATATCTAGATGACTTCATTGTTGTATTTATTGATGACATTTTGGTTTATTCTAAAGACAGGGAAGAACATGAGAACCATTTGAGAACCACCTTACAGATTTTGAGGGAAAAGAAATTGTATGCTAAATTGTCCAAGTGTGAATTCTGGCTTGATAGTGTGGCATTTCTGGGACATGTAATCAACAAGGATGGAGTTTCAGTTGACCCTCAGAAAATTGAAGCCGTTGTGAATTGGCCTAGACCAACAAATGTGATAGAAGTTCGAAGTTTTTTGGGACTTGCAGGTTACTACAGGAGGTTTGTGAAAGACTTTTCCAAGCTTTCCCCGCCATTGACTCAATTAACTTAGAAAAATGTGCCATTTGACTAGAATGAACAAAGAGAGGCAGCTTTCCAAGAGTTGAAAACTAGGTTAGTGACTGCACCAATCTTAACTTAGCCTAATGGTGCTGATGGGTTTCAAGTGTACAGTGATGCTTCCTATAAAGGCTTGGGATGTGTACTAATGCAAAACGGAAGGGTGATTGCTTATGCCTCTAGACAACTGCGACCTCATGAAAAGAATTACCCAACACATGATCTTGAATTAGCGGTTGTGGTGTTCGCTTTGAAAATATGGCGTCACTATTTGTATGGGGTAACTTGTGAGGTGTATACCGATCATAAAAGCCTGAAATATTTCTTCACCCAAAAGGAATTGAACATGAGAGAGAGGCGATGGTTAGAACTAATCAAGGATTATGACTTGCAAATTTTGTATCATCCGGGAAAAGCTAATACCATGGCAGATGCCTTGAGCCGAAAATCTAGTGCGAATTTGTCATGTTTGCTATCCAACCGAAAAGAATTGTTGACTGACCTAGAACAAAATGGGATGTTAATTGCTATTTCTGCTCAACCTACTATTCTTGATGAGATCAAACAAAAACAATGTGAAGATGAACACTTGAAAAAGATTATAGAGGAATTTGATTCGAAGCCAAGGCCAGGATTTGTATTTGAGAATGATGTACTGAAATTTCAGAACCGTCTTTGTGTACCCGATTGTGGTGATTTGAGAAAACGTGTTATGACCGAAGCTCACAGTAGTAAGTTTGCTATGCATCCGGGGAACACGAAGATGTATCATAATTTGAAACAGAATTTTTGGAGGCCTGGAATGAAAAAGAGTATTGCAGACTTTGTGGCTAGATGTCTACATTGCCAACAGGTTAAAGCTGAGCATCAACGACCCGCTGGTTTGCTATAACCACTCCCATTACCGAAATGGAAATGGGAGCACATTACTATGGACTTCATTGTGGGATTGCCTCATTTTTCTCGAGGTATGGACTCTATCTGGGTTATAGTTGACCGTTTAACTAAGTTTGCCCATTTTCTGCCTGTCAAAACTATTTATAATGCTGATAAATTGGCCAATATCTATATGACTGAAATTGTGAGATTGCATGGAGTGCCAGTATCTATTGTGTCTGACAGGGACTCAAAGTTTGTATTGAGATTTTGGCAGAGTTTGCAACAGGCTTTGGGGACTGAATTGAGACTGACCAATGCCTATCACCCACAGACAGATGGCCAAACTGAACGAACCAACCAAACTCTGGAGGATATGCTCAGAATGTGTGTTAGACTTCCAAGGGAATTGGGAGACCTACTTGCCTTTAACTGAATTTGTGTACAACAACAGTTACCATTCAAGCATTGGAATGGCTCCTTACGAAGCTTTGTAGGAAGACAATGTCAATCTCTGCTATGTTGGGCCGAAGTAGGTGATAGACCTTTGTTGGGACCGGAGCTTGTGCAAGAAACAACCGAGAAAGTGAAACTGATACAGCAGCGTCTGAAAACTGCACAGAGTCGGCAGAAGAGCTATGCCGATGTTCGAAGAAGAGAGAGGGAATATGAAGTTGGAGACCATGTGTTCATAAAGGTGACCCCGATGAAGAGTTAAACTCAGTTTGGTGTTAAGGGAAAATTGGCGCCAAGATATGTTGGACCTTATGAAGTCCTCGAGAAGATCAATCCGGTATCATATCGGGTAGCCTTGTCTCCAGTAATGGAACATATGCATAACGTCTTTCATGTATCGATGCTACGAGAATATTTGAGAGATCCATTCCACATCATTGAACCGACATATGTGCTTTTGAAAGATGACTACACTTATGAGGAAAGACCTATCCAGATTGTGAATCGCCGGATCAAAAGGTTGAGAAATAAAGAAATACCATTGGTAAAAGTTGATTGGCAAAACCACGGAGGAACCTATGCAACTTGGGAAACCGAGGAAGACATGATGAAGAGATATCTGGAATTGTTCTCATTGGACCCAATGTTGATTCAGAATAAAGGTAATTCGAGTTTAGAGGACCAAACTCTTTTAAAGGGGGAAGACTGTAATGACCCCGACCTCTGATTAATGCTAATTCATGATTAATTATGTTTAACAGTAATCTAGGACGGATTTGGTATTAATATGCATGTGTATTGCATTATTTACGTGTTTCTATCTGTTTGCCATAAAATGATCTGTTCGTGTCTTTGACTTTAAACTGCGAATTGAAAGCCTTATCGACGCTCGATTCCGAAATTGATTAATGTTTTATGTTAGTTAGATTTTATGTGAATTTATGGTAAATTTAGTTGAAATTTGATTTGGTATGATTAAATTGGATTAAATAAGCTAAATTATCAAAGTTGGACTTATTTACAAGAACGCCACTTAGTGGACTATTCCATGAGCCATTTGTTTGATTTCCTTATGTTAGCTTTAACATATTTCCTCAACCATCTTCCTTGTTATAACCGACTAGAGAGAGAGGGAGAGGTAAGAGGTTGAATTCATCTAGAGTTTTGGCTTGGAACTTAGGAGAATTGAAGAGGCTTCGCATATTTGAGCTCCTAGACTTGGAATTCAAGGTTTAAGGTAGGAGATTTCCCTTTCAATTGTGCATTTAAGTTTAATTCTTGCATGGTTTATGGAAGTTTAGAGTTTAAGACAAGAATTGGTTGAAAATGTTGAATTGAAGCTTGTATCATGCATGCATGTTCATATCTTAGCATTTTGAAGTGTTTTCATGGAAATTCTTGCATGCAAGACCATATTCTAGTTATAGTCCATGAGTTCATCATGATTTTGAGTTCAATCTTACATTTGGACATGTTTTAGAGCATTGGATTTAAAATGAACACTTGCATGTAAGCCCTTGTTTTGTTCTTGAAGTTTTCCTTGAAATTGTGTTCAATTGACTACCTTTGGGCTTTGATTTTACAAAATTGATCTTCAAAACATGTCAAACTATGAGTTTACAAGAGTTTTCCAGAAAATTAGCCCAAAAGGATCGAATTTGATGCATTGTAGTTGAGTTTTGAGCTTGAGGTTCAAATCTGGAAATTCCAGATTTTGGACTTACGCTCGAGCGGGGAACTCCACGCTCGAGCGTACATACTGAGTTCATGCAGTTCGCTCGAGCGGGGGAAAGTGATGCTTGAGCAGAAAATGCGTGTATCCAGTACTTTGCCTGTGTTTACAGTCCGCTCGAGCGGGGTAATGCACGCTCGAGCGAGGACTTGTGTCTCACGCTCGAGCGGGTATCGAGCGCCCATCGAGCATGAATTTCATGCATCCAGTACTTTTACTGTAGCTTGCAGTCTGCTCGAGCAGATTCCTTATGTCTGCATGTCCGCTCGAGCGTAGAAGGCCACGCTCGAGCGGGACTCCTCTTTTAGCAAAGTTTTGAAAAGTTTTTTAAAGTGCATCTTTGCATCCTCATTCCATCCTAGGCATTCCTAGGCCATGTTTAAGACTCTATAGTGAGGGTAAGAGATTAGAAACACACTAAGAGCCAATGAAATAAGTTTTGTACAATTAGAACATGTGTTTCAAGTGTGTATCTGTATATGTCATGTAGGTCACATGCCACGTCCTGTTTGATCGATCTGCTCTGTCTGTCTGTCTCCAAGCCCACTGTGAGTACTAACTCTGTAAAGTTATGTTTAACCTAAGTATTTTCTGACTGGTATGGTATAATCTGTTTTCTGAAATGCTATCTTACGAAGTATGAATGAATGTCTGTCCTATTTTCTAAAAAGTATTTGTGGCACCCTTAGTTCACGTGGCCCTTGCCCGGGGGTAACAATATCGTGGCCAATCTACATCTGGCCCTCGCCCGGGGGTAGCAATACCGCGACCAATCTGCACGTGGCCCTTGCCTGGGGGTAACAATACCATGGCTACTTGCGCGCAAGATATGGACCTTTATGGTCGTTGGTACCAACTATGTGGGTCTCTGGACCAATCTGATCTGATAGCTAATGGGTGTACCACGTATGATCTTATGCAAAATCTGAATATGTAAATTTATATGAATCTGTTTCTGTTGAAGTCTGATTATGCTTTGATTTAAATGCTGGATTCTAACTTGTGTTGGACATCATTCATATAACCCCTTTACCCTGTTATTATTCACTGGGCTTTCGCTTACAGTTTATATTATGTATGAAGGTGAGCCAGCACATGACCAGGGCCAGAGTTGACGGCCTTTTGTACTGTTTTTGTCAGCCAACCGTTGTGCCTCCCGAGGAGGTTCCGATCGAAGTCTCATGCCATGGCTGTTTTTGTATTTCATGCTAGTCTCTGTAACTGTTTGTAAAGTCAGATCTTGAGAAGTTTAGTTCTGTAAATATTTTGTAAATATTGTGTATCTGGACTGGCATGTTTATATATCTATAAGTAAGTTTTGAAATGTTCTGTCCCATGTACGTCATCACAACTCATTGGACCTTGTCTATTTTGTATTATTGCTTCCGCAGCCCCTTATTATTTGTTAATCTGTTCAGAGGCCTTTGGTAATCCACGGATTACTGGCCGGTTACGGTGCTAAATCCATAAGGGCGGGTTTGGGTCGTGACAATTATATTTTCATTTATAACATTTACAAAATGTCATTAAAATCATAAACATGCTTAGTTTTGAACAACAATTGTAAAAGGCTATTAAAATTAGAATAAATGCTATAAAAAATATAGTGTTATCACCTAATATTATTTTATTAGAAAATGCTATAGACGTGTCATATTTGATAGCAAATATAAAAAAAAAATGCTTAAAAAAATGTTATTAAAATACTTTCTATTGTAGTAATTGCTTCCAATTTTTGAGTAAAATCCAACAGTTTAAGATCAACATGGCTATTTTCAATCCAAGGTTGCAAGGCAAACTAAATTTAAGTCTAGGAGGATCTAGAATAGCATAAACCAGCAGTAGCACTTAAAACCAAGCCATAACAATCTCACACCTGTGTGCAAGTCCTCTTGACCAAGCAAAAATAGATGCTATGCTATTTGTGCTAGTTTCACCTCTCTTCTGATGAACCCTATAATGACAAGTGACTATGCCATGGGTTGCCTCGGCTTCAATGGTCTTTCCATCTGGGCACACCTAGAGCCCATCCATATCCTTAAACACTCAATGAGGAAGCACATAAAAGAATGCATTTGAAAAGAACCACAAAAATTGACAAAACAGATATACCAACATTGATGTTATCAAACCAAGAGAACCAAAACTAGTGACAATGGGAAACAAAAGTCTGAGGGAAATTAGGTAATTTGAACTTTGATGAGAATAAATAATCTGATCTATGACATTGCCTCAGCTATGATGTTCCCAGAACAGAAAATTAAACATTCAATTCCACAAGTAGCATTAATAGTCACAAATAACCAGAGCTTACTTGATAATCATTACCACAAAATTAACTAACCTTGTGCTACTTGATAATCATTACCACAAAATTAACTAACCTTGTGCTAAAAAATCACTCTAAACATCTCCATCATTATTCTTACATGCCCACACATAACCTCCTTCACTCTTAAGAACATAAGCAACCATATCATCAAAACATAGCTATTGCAGAAAATGTAAACATGCGAACTTCAATTACTCAATTATTCTTCTTTTTTTACTCAATTACTCTTCATTTTTTTTTTTTTTTTTTTTTTTTTTGCAGAAAGTGTGAACATAACTATTCCAGAAATGAGAGCCAAAAACAAATGGAGATAAAGAGAAAGGGAGAGAAAGAGAAATCAAATTACCAAACACAAAAATTGACACAGTAGATAGACCAACACTGCTGTCATCAAACCAAGAGAACAAAAACCTGTGACAATGGGAAACAAAAGTATGAGGTAAATTAGGTAATCTGAACTTTGATGAGAACAAATAATCTGATCTATGACATTGCCTCAGCTATGATGTTCCCATAACAGAAAATTAAACATTCAATTCCACAGGCAGCATCAATATTCACAAATAACCAGAACTTACTTGATAATCATTACCACAAAATTAACTAACCTAGTGCCAAAAAAATCACTTTGGAACCAAAAAAAACTGAAGAACTGAAGCACCTGTGTTTTGGGGTTTGAATAGACACAGCCATAAATTAGAAAACAAAAAAAAATGATCATTCTATTTAATCAAAAACAGAACCAGCCTACTATTTACCCTAATCTATCAAATATTTAGATTTTTAATTTCAACCCACCCTAATTCAACCCAATAATGACCAGTGGACCAAAAAATATGTTCACCATACAAACTAAAATCAATATAAACAATTCATCATGTCCACTTCAAATCAAAATCACAATTGTCCATTACAAATTGCACCAGATCTAAGCCGGCCCTATCAACCTAACCTAATTCAACCTAATAATCACTAGTTGACCAAAAATTCAAGGTGTACAAACAAAACCCAGAAAAATCTAACAGATAGAACCAAATCTGGAAGCAAAAAACTGAAGAACTGAAGCCACAAAGAACAGACACAACCACCAAAAAAAAAAAAAAACTAAGAGAGGAAGAAACTGCGGTGTCCAATTTCACAATTTATTTACAATTTCTGCTACCAAATAATGCTAAAAAACAACCTGTTTGAAAAACAGAGAGGAACAGACACAGCCACTAAACAATGCTGAAAAACAGAACCAGCTAACAAAACCCTAAAATAACCTTGCGAGTCGAGTTTGAGAGCAGTGAGTAGAAGGGTTGTGACTTGAAGCCACTGAAACAATTAAAAAATAGACACAACCTGACAGAGAAAGAAGGGGAGAGGGGGGAGAGGCAATCGAGTGAGAGAGAAGGGGAGAGGCAGAAATGGAGGACTGAAACAATTAGCAATCTTACCTTGCGAGCCGAGTTCGAGAGGTAGAAATCAAGGACTAGAGAGCAGCGGCAGTAGCGAGCGAAAAGAGAGGGTAGGAAAGAAGAAGAACAGAGAGGGAGAGAGAGATAAAGAGGGAATAGGGAGGAGACATAAGAACAGAGAGGAAGAGAGACAGATAAAAGAGGGAATGAGGAGGAGATATGGGAATATGGGAAGGTGAGGGAGAGAAATGTTTGGACGAGAAAAAAATTCATCTCAACCGTTAGATATTGATTAGGAATCATCTCAGCCCTTCAAACAAAATATATCTCTGATACATTTTATATATTTTCAAAAACAATTCTGCTTTATTATATAGATTTTGTCTTTATTAGCTATTTTAATCAAAATAGCCACAATCCTAAGTTCCCAAACAACCTCCTAAACAACTCTGAGCCAATAATTTTTTTTTGAAAGAAATAATTAACTATGAGCCAATAATTTTTAACTATGAGCCAATAATTAACTATGAGCCAATAATTTTTTAGGAACATGTGATCCATTTGGTCCCACACAATAATTGTTTGATTCCAAAATCCCGTTTGTGCGTGATTTGTTACCGGCAGGTCCTGTTTTAAGCATGAATGGGTGATTCGTTGCCGAAAATACCCTTGCATGTTTGGTGGGATGTTTTTGGTCACATTTGGTATGTGTAATCCCAAGTCTTGTGAATGCGAAATTTCAGTACACTAAAATTTCAAAGTTTGGGGATAGGTTTGTTGGTTCACTCTACTGATTGAGGGAGACGAGGATTTTTCGATCAGCGTCAATTACCCGAGTGGTTTCAACGTCCAATCAGAGCTTGACGAAGCCGAATACTGGACCTAACTAGCGCTTGAGCATTTCGTTCTGTATCTCCGGCAAATCCATGTTGGAGAAGTCCATGGGAGGAGGGTCGAACTCGGCTCTTGGTGGTGGCGATTTTTTGCCCCATTGTTTCCATGCTTCGTCCTCATCGTCATCGACGACGTCGTCTAGGTCGTCTGTGATGTGAATCCTCCTCTTCCCTCCTTCGACTACCCGAACTGAGATTGAGATTGAGAATCGGTGAAACTAGAACTGTGGAATGTCCAATCGGAGTGGTTTCAACATCCAATCGGAGCTTGACGAAGCCGAATACTGGACCTAACTGGCGCTTGAGCATTTCGTTCTGCATCTCCGGCAAATCCATGTTGGAGAAGTCCATGGGAGGAGGGTTGAACTCGGCTCTTGGTGGTGGCGATTTTTTGCCCCATTGTTTCCATGCTTCGTCCTCTTCGTCATCGACGACGTCGTCTAGGTCGTCTGTGATGTGAATCCTCCTCTTCCCTCTTTCGGCTACCCGAATTGAGATTGAGATTGAGAATCGGTGAAACCAGAACTGTGGAACGAGAATCGGTGAAACTAGTGTGGAACCAGAACTGAGATTGAGATTGAGAACCAGAACTGTTAATCGGTGAGATTGAGAACTAGAATCAGTGGAATCGGTGAGGTTCACGTCGAAACGTCACAAATGGCAATTGGAAAACAAATGGTCAAACTACGTGACACAATCCACGTAACAAAAAAAATAAATGTCAAATTACTTGTGTTCACATCACAACCCACGTCTCATGTTTTGAGTGTCACACACTTACTAAATTAAAAACAGTATTAGTGTGCTTTTTCGATCAGTGTGACACACAAACACCCATTCACCTTATCCCATACAAACCCACAACAAATGTCAATCAATAACATTAGCAGTGGTAAAATTGTCAACAAACAAATTAAGGGACCACTCAGTCACTAAGAAAATATTCAGGACCTTATGGATTACAAGTCCACAAAATGGGATTTACTGGTCAATTCCCCTTTATATTATTTGTCAAACAAGTTAATTTTTTTTACAGAAAACAAACCTTTTTAATTCATAAAATGGACTTTTAAATTACAATGAAACGCAAACTAATTTTATAATCTGCTTTATTTTATAATTACTTAAAAATTTAGTTTTTTTTGGGGGGATAAAAATTAACTAATAAAAACGCTAATGTTAAAAAAAAAGTTAATTTTTATTTATTTATCCCCGGGGGGGGGGGTGACACATTTATCTTGTTTGGGCCTTTTCAATGACATTTTCAAGTGGTTAGTTCCGTTTGGCATTGGTTATGGTAGTCAACTTTTTTGTGTTGGGATTTTTTTAGCTTGACTTTTTTAATCTTTTTGGTTTTTATTTATGGACTTTTGTGAGAGAAAAAGTGTAACGATTATGATTTGGATGACATTTTGTCTTATTGGCTTATATAGCCTATTTTGTCTTTTTGTGCTTTTTTAGCCCCAAAATGTTTACCAAACGAGGACTAATAAACTTATAAAACATTGACCTGAATAGACTCTTAATCCAATTAGTGATACTACATACACCAATTAATATATACATTGTTATACCAACTAATGCTATGCTATTATTACTGACTCCACCTATTGTATAAATTACAAATATTCAAAACTTTTAAAATTATATTATATCATCTGTTAATATATTAATGAATACATTAATTAATAATATTATTCTAATCCAATTTACATGAACTTAAATACTTAGATGTTAAATAATGATGACATACTAATACATACAAAATTTTAAATTTTATTGGCTTGTCAAAATGCTTTATTGTTGTATATTTATTGAGATTGATGCATTAGTTTTTAATCAATGACTAATCTATACTATATATTAAGTTATATATTAAGTAAAGGGAGTTTTTAATTTTCAAGGGTTGTGGGAGTTTTAATATATCAATATTAATTTTCTAATTTTTTAATTTTTTTAAAAAAAATTAATCTTAGCATTTATTAACTTCTCTCAACTTATAAGACTTTTTGACTTCTCTCATAATTATTGTAGTACCTTTTCCAAAACAAATAATTTGTATATTAAAAAAATTTAAAACAAATATAAATATCTATGTCTATACCTATCTATTTATTTATATCTATCTCTAACCCACAAGTTTTGTGGGAGTTCCAATATCTGAACCTTAATTTCTTAATTTTTTTTTTTTTGAAAAAAAAAACTTAGCACTTATTAAATTCTTCCAAGTTTTTTTAACTTCTCCAATACACATGCTCTTTTTAACTTTTCGCATACCTATTGCAAACAGTGAGTCTCTTTTTTTTTTTTTTTCTTCTTGACTTCTCACTTCTACACTTTCAACTTTAGTGACCACGTATGCAAACAGTAAGTCTTCTTTTTATTTTTTCCTTCTTAATTTTTCCTTTTGTTTACTGTTTTAATATTGTAGTTAGATAGTGCATAAAAATATTTGTGATTTGTCTAGCGAATAAAAAATTATAATTTATTTTTTTTAATATGATTGAAGTTAGATAAATATAAACCCTCACAAAGTGAAAAATGTGATTATAATTAGTTGAATGATTCTTTTTTTTTTTTTTAAATGTGATTGTAGTTAGTTTAATAGTTCTTTTTTTTCATTTATTTATTTTATTTTGGAAAAAATGTGATGTAATTGTAATTTGTTCAATGGCTCTTTTTTTTAATATGATTGTTGTAGTTAGTTGAATGGTTTTTTTTAATGTTATTTAATCTTTTTATTTACTATTTTAATTTTATTTTTGATTTTTTAATATGATTGAAGTTAGATAAATATAAATCCTCACAAAGAGAAAAATGTAATTATAATTAGTTGAATGATTCTTTTTTTTTTTTTTAATGTGATTGTAGTTAGTTTAATAGCTCTTTTTTTAATAGTTCTTTTTTTTTCATTTAAAATTATGTGGTGTGATTGTAGTTTGTTCAATGACTTTTTTTTTTAAATATGATTGTTGTAGTTAGTTCAATTTTTTTTAAATGTTATTTAATCTTTTTATTTACTATTTTAATTTTATTTTTAATATGATTGAAGTTAGATAAAAATAAACACTCACAAAGAAAAAAAATGTAATTGTAGTTAGTTCAATGGTTCTTTTTTTTTTTTTAATGTGATTGTAGTTAGTCAATAGTTTTTTTTGTCATTTATTTATTTTTTTTATTATGCGAAAAATGTGATATGATTGTAGTTTGTTCAATGGTTCTTTTTTTTTTAATGTGATTTAATCTTTTATTTACTGTTTTAATGATTTTTCTTTACAATTATTTATGAAAAAAATATGATTGTAGTTAGAAAGCATAAAAATATTTGTGATTTGATTTGATTTTTTTTTCTGAGTTGATTTTTAAAGTACCAATTATTGATAATGATTAGATTGCATTTTGAAAAAAAAATTGTAATTGATTTTTTTAACTCACTGTGTTTTTTGAAAAAAAAATTATTGTATTTTTTTAACTATCAATTCACTTAATTTGTGATTTGATTTTTAAGTCACTGTGTTCTTTGAAAAACAAAATGGTCTGTACTCATTAGGGTCACATAATGTACCAATTATTGATGATGATTAGATTGTATTTTGATAAAAAAAAAATTGTAATTGATCTTTTTAACTCACTATATTTTTTGAAAAATAAATTATAGTGTTTCTTAATTATCAATTGACTTAATTTGTGATTGATTTTTTTAATTATTGATGATGATTAGATAGCATTAAAAATATTGTGATTTGTATGATTGAAATTATCTCCTTTTGTTTATAATTTTATTTTTTAATATGATTGAAGTTGGATAAATATAAACACTCACAAAAAGAAAAAATGTGGTTGTAGTTTGTTCAATGGTTCTAAATAATCTTTTTTATTTACTATTTTAATGGTTATTTTTTTCAATTATTTTTTTTATTATGCAAAAAATGTCATTGTAGTTAGATAGCATTAAAAAAATTATGATTTGTATGATTGAAGTTATTTTTTTTTTGTTTATAATTTGATTTTTTAATATGATTGAAGTTAGATAAACATAAACCCTTACAAAAAGAAAAATGTGATTGTAGTTTGTTCAATGGTTCTAAATAATCTTTTTATTTACTATTTTAATGGTTCTTTTTTTCAATTATTATTTTTTATTATGAGAAAAATGTGATTGTAGTTAGTTAGATAGCATTATTAACTTCAACATTTATTAACTTTTATTTAAATATCCCAATCTGAATTTTCTAAATTTTTTATTAAAAAAAAAAACTCAGCATTTATTGATTTGGTCAAAATTCTCCGATCAACATTTATTAACTTTTTCCAATCCACATGTCTTTTCAGATGTCTGCATTTATTGATTTGGTCAAAATTTCCTAATCAACATTTAAAATCACCTCATACAAATAATTATAGATACAATTTGTGCGAAGTTATTGCAGTACCCTTTTTAACTTATCCCATACACTATGGTTAGTGATAAGATTGTTAAATTATTTTTATAAAAAATCTTAAAAAATATAATTTATATATTAAAAAAAATCTAAAACAAATATAAATATTTATAATTATCTCGTGCATAGCACGGGTGATAAGCTAGTGATACATTACTTTAATTTGAGAACTCTAAATAGAGCTCTAGTAAGGTGGAAGAGAGAGAGTAGAGACAGATAGAAAAAGAAGTGTGGGTCCCACCTTTACATAAATACTCTCCGCATTATTAGAATTGTATTAGAGCTCTCAAACATTATTGTTAATCAACAGATCTTATCTTCCTTAAGAAAGCTATCAATAAGTTAAATTTTTTTTAAAGAATACAAACTTTTTTAATTAATGAAATTGACTTTTAAATTACAATCAAATATAATCTAATTTTATAATCTACTTTATTTTAGAATTAGTAAAAAAGTTTTAAAAAAAATTTAGGGATAAAAATTAACTAATAAAACACTAATGCTAAAAAAAGTTGGTTTTTTGGGGGGGGGGGGGGGGGGTGGACACGTTTAACATTTTTGGCCCCTTCAAAGACATTTTTAAGTGGTTAAAAACATTAATGAACTTGATGGGTCGTTACACATACCAAAATTAAACAGTAAATTACATTAAATTCTTTTAAAATAATGGCAAGTTCAGGTATCGATCCACATGGACAATTGTGAAATTAGATTAATTTAATCACTAAATACCTAAATTAATTTTGATTAAAAAGATTGAGAGATTTTATGACTAAACAGAAATTAAATGAAATTGAGAAATTAAATTGACAATTAAAATTAGGGTTTGAGAGATTGATTTTTGGAAAAAAATCTTAGGGCAAAGAATTCACCACTAACCATATAAACGAGATTAAACATCGGTCAATAATTGCAATCCGGTTTGAAATACCTAATATTTCACAACTACAAGTTTGAAATATTAATCAAGAGGGTTGTTGCATTCAACGTACAGGCATGAATCATCCCGAGTAGCACGATGCGTTTGCTCTAAACTACGGTAGCAACACGACTCGTCTCTCGTAGCATGACTCGTCTCGTACTTTGAATACAAATACAAAGAAAATTAATGTATGGAAAACATTAAACAATCACAGAGAGTAAAATACTTAAAGAGATGAAAAGAACAATGATTAAAAACTTCTAAATCATCCATACATTAACTCAAACCGATTCACAATCAAAGCTTATGAAAAATCCTATTACATGGCTAGGATTTCATCAAAACCTTAGAAAAGAAGACTAGCCACTCATGGAGGTATGTGAAGAGAAAAAGGATGAGGAAGAAGCCCCTATGGAAGTTGTCCTTTAAGCTTGAGGAAAAATCACATTTTCAAAATCCTAGCCTTCTTTTCCTTAGAATAAATTTCAGAACCCCAATCCAACCTTTTTGTTGCCTTTTTATACCTCTATTGTACTTCAAACAGGTTTAAAACATTGGACCCATTTTTCGAGAAAAGTCAACGCACATGCGAAAAAGTCAACGCACATGCAGGAAGCTATTTTCTCTCTAAATTCTGTATTTTTGCCCATTTTATGCTCTGACTATGTGCAACCTGATTGACATTAAACAGACATAAAATATATAATTTGACAAGCAAGTAAAGCTAAGAGATCCTAATTAACAGCCTCAATGTTGCACAATTCGGCCTTAATCACATCCCCCAACTTACAACTTGCTAGTCCTCAAGCAAGCAATAAAAATAAAATAAAATAAAATTAGACAAAATCTAGCTATTTCCTCTTTCATGGAAAAACGGTTGCATTTAGCATATGCAATAAGCTTTTAAACCACAAAGTTACCCCAAGTGGACGAGTAAAGTCTCGTGAGGGTTCCCAGAAATGATACCCACAAACATTAACATATTCATATCTATCCAGTAACAATCAATCACACTACACCACTCAATAAGTAACTTATGTGCCAATACAGTGCAATATTAAAACATGATGAGTTATTGACGGCACAGTAGACAAGCATAAAGGAATCTATTGAGCAAAGACCACAATTCAGTTAATACAAAAGTAAAGTCCTATATATTTGTGAATGCTAATAAACACATCATCAGTACCCTCGGTGTAAAGTGCAATCCCCATACTAGTTAATTGTCCACTATAACAGCCTGGTGTAACTCATAATAACACCCAGCATATACAGAAAAACTAAACTATTGCAACCAAGATTCTAAATTTTTTTTTTTTTTTGAAAGACTGTGCAATATCCTGATCCATTAAGCTTTCTAATCAACCCATGTAACAAGCATTGGGCTAATGACTCTCAAACCAGACGGTTTTAGGGCATTAGGTGTAAAGACACCTCTACGGGCTTAATAACTCAAGTTGAAAAGGCTACGAATCCAAACAAGTCATTCTCCTTACTTTTCCTTAACTGTGCAATGTCTAGATCCCTTAAATTTTCTAATTAACCCATGTAGCAAGTATTGGGCTAGTGACTCCCAAACCAGACAATTTTAGGGCACTAGGTGTATAGACACCCCTACGGGCTTAATAACTCGAGTTAAAGAGGCTACGAACCCAAACAAGTCAAGGTTTTCTCTTTCTTTCTTTCTTTCTTTTTCTTTTATTTTTTTTTTTAGAATCTTGGCTACTCATTTATTCTTTTCTACAACCCTAGCAATTATCAATGATGTACACCAGGAATTAGAATAGAGAGGTCACTACTATGAAAGTGTGTTTATGTGAATCAAGGTATACTCATGACAAGTGTACTAATACCACAAACACAAACAACTCTCCTATTACAAACATCACATACAAGTATCTACCCAATAAACCCTTTTCATACAAGTCTACTATGTTCCCCAATTACATATGCTTAAATCACTACCATACTGGCACAAAGTGAAAATCAAGTGAAGTGGTGCAATCAAGTGAAGTAGGTATAAGCATGAATTATGAGCCAAATAGAAATGCACAAAAGAAAATACCCTCATCCCCCAACTTGAATATGACATTGTCCTCAATGAAAGCAAAAGCCAAGTAAATAGAAATAAAAGAATATTACTAGAGATTGTAAGTGCACATCTAGGTAGGCAAATAGTAACACACACACAAACTTGACTCTTTTTTTTTTTGTATTATTTATTATTTATTTTATTTTATTTTTACGAAAGAAGAAATAACTAAAAGGAAAAAAAAATAAAAGAGACAAAGAAAAATATAGGTCGGTACTACTGAGAATCCGGTGGCGGTGGTGGCGAGAAACGTTGGGCAAACAAGGCGGCCATTAATGACTGCGTCTCGAATGCTTCATCCTGAACTGGTCAAAACGCTGCTCGCTCGACTCTCAATATGTATAAAATTCAGTGTGTAGTGATGTAACTGATTGCTGAATGTCGAGCAGGCGGGCATTGAGCTGGTCAAAAGTCGCTTGAGAATAGTTTTGATGTACCTGAAAATCTGCACGCAACCCTATGAGAAGTTGGTGGTGGTCGTGAAGGGTACTGTGGACTTGATCCACAAAGTGTTGAAGCTGTAAGTACTCCCACGAGTCATGTGGAATGGGTTCCCTTAAGGAGGCACAGGGGAGGCAGAATGAGGTGGTTGGTCATGGACGGGGTCCTAAGCCTCATCAACTGGGGCACCAACTTACTACAAGATGCGAGATATGCTATGCTGCCATTCCCGCTACCCGAAAGTCGGATAAGCTCTGTTAATCTCCTTAGTCGAATCAGTGGGGAGGCCGTTCAGCTCAAAGACAAGTGTAAGCAAGTTGGCAAATGGCAGGGGCCAAGTCAAGTTCTGTATAGGTTAAGGCCGAACTGCCTTCCATAGAAATTTGCGCATATGCATCCAGATGATGTGTGCAAGCAGGACCTGATAGCCATGCTGATAACCATATGAGACTTGAACAAACTCCAAACGGCGCTTAGCTTTATGCCCAAGTGGAAAGGCATTCTTATGTACCACGGAATCAATGAATAGCAAGTGGCCAGACAGCTTGCTCGGGCGTAAACACGTGTAACTGGCGTCACCGTGGGCCTCTAGGAAGTACTCTTAGATGAGGATGTGTATAAGTTGTTGGTCCTCAACTTTCGGGAAGAGATGGTGTTCTGTCTTGGAAAAGAACCCCAACACGTCAGCAATCATGGATTCTGTGATGCTGATGAGATGACCATTAATAGTGGACAGCAATCTTACCTCGGTGAGTGACTCTTACAGGTTCTGGTAGAAGAGCCATACCAAACGAGGATAAGTGGGTGCTGTCACAATGCAAAGACCCAACTATTACTGGAGTTGGAGCTGCTCAACGGCCCAAGAAGTGACCGGGTCATGTTGAAAATATGTGATATTAAATTGTGTGAGCTTGTAAAGCGGGCGTGAAGCCTAGTTCGGTCATGGTAACTCAACCAGTGGTGGCGGCGAGGATGGTGGTGACGGTGGCGGTGCTGGTGCCAAGGAGGTGGAACCTCTGGTCTTTTTGAAGGCCATAGCAGATATCCGTTGACTCATGTCCTGCACACACCAACAATAGACACATATACCTGTGAAACTAGTATGAGAATCAAATAAGATATTTAAGTACAAGTCTGCCTACTGAAGTACCACATGCAATTCTCATCATTTTTTTTTTTGTGGGGCCAACAATAGATAATGACTCGAACAAAAACAAAAACAAAAAGCAAAACTCTACTTATCTACTCCTACACCCACCAAAACAAAACTCTACAGTTGAATTTTTTTTATTTTTAAGGATGAACAATAGATCACTATAAAACTATCTCTAAATCTCACTACAATAGAAGATTGAAAGAAGAAATATAAAGTTTCAAACAAAAATGAAGGATTTACCTTTAGATAGTGAAGAAAGAGAAAGAAAGAAGGGAGATTCGCCGGAAAAAATGGTGGTCGTTAGAGATTCGACGGACGGAGAGGAAATAGGGCGCCGACGGTGAGATGGTGGTGAGGAAGAAGGAGGTGAGAAAGAAGGAGGGTGAAGGTTGGTGATGGTGGAAAGAAGAATAAAGAATGTTAGTCGTGGTGGGGCTTAAGTGAAAGAGAAAGGGAGGAAGAAGATGATAAAGTAGAGAGAGAGAGAGAGAGGGGGAGAGAATATGAGAGGCAGAGAGAGAGAGAGAGAGACAAAATCTGTGAGAGTGATGGTGAGAAAAGTGGGTCTAGGTTAGATATTCAATTTCTTTTTATTTATTTTTTCAAAAACGAAAATAAAATAGAATAAATAGAATAAAATAAATAAAATAAGTTGAACAAAGAAATCAGATTTTTTTTATTTTATTTTATTTTATTTCAAAAATGAAAATAAAATAAAATAAATAGAATAAAATAAAATAAATTGAACAAATAAATTTGATTTATTATTATTTATTTATTTATATTTGACTTTTTTTTTTTTTTTTTACACCATGGCACACACCTGCATATAAAGCAGGCGTCGAATAGGATTCACGAAATTTCCCACACATGCGAGGCCCAAGCCGCATGTGCAGCGTGTTATAAAGGCAAGAGACCTCTCGATGCACGAGGAGCCAGTTTCTCTGGGTATTGTTTCCCATCCTTTCCACTTGTGATTCTCACATCACTCGGCCCTCAAGCTCTGTTTTTCTAAAAAAGCCCTTTTCCTCACTTTTTCTCTCAGCGCACATCTCTCTATTCTTCAATCTCTCATTTTTTATCCCTCCCCTGGGTGGTTGATGGATAAGCAGGAAGTTGTGGGCTCTTGCTCCTAGTATTCTACCATATTCTTGTTCTTGTTCACGACAGTGAATTTTCTCCCACAGAGGGGTTGCGCTACAACTGGGTGTGTAGCAAATCTACAGCTGACATCGGTTAACGATGCTCTGCTGGGGAGTTTGGATGTGATCAGATCTATCCAGATGAGGGAGTGGAATATCTTGATCCATTCCAGTTCGTGCTTCGCACTTGGCTCGATACCTCGCTTCTTAGAGGATGTGAGAGCTTTCTACCCTTTTGCGGTTAGCTTCAGTGGTACCTTTTTCCGGCAGGATGGCGAGTATGTTGGCAATGGGGAAAAGACAAAAAACATGGCTCAACTGTGCCCCTAGTTCATCATTTTGACCACTTTTTATTTTTGGCTTTCTACTAAAACAATTTTGACCAAAATGAGAGTTAGATTAACATACTTGTTCGATTTTCTAATTTGAAATCATGCAAGTCAGGTTATGAGCACTGAAAAAATTTCCTTTCTTGGGTCCAAGAAATGGTCCAGTTTTGGAAAAATGGAGTAATTTTCGAGAAAATTAGTCAACTTCATTAAAAATTCTCAAAACTGTTTTTACAAATGGCCACTGCTCAACGAGCGCAGAATTTACTCTTGAAATGCACAACCTCAGATCCAAAATAATGAAAAATTGCCCATTGTCTGAACGGCACTGCATGGCAACTGAAAGTTGCCCCTAGTCTGAATAGCACCGTAGCACTGCACAGCAATGGAAAGTTGCCCCTAGTCTGAATAGCGCCGCAGCACATGGAA
This sequence comes from Camellia sinensis, assembly GCF_055761805.1. Classification (NCBI taxonomy): domain Eukaryota; kingdom Viridiplantae; phylum Streptophyta; class Magnoliopsida; order Ericales; family Theaceae; genus Camellia; species Camellia sinensis. Next base: position 242,249,899 of record NC_138961.1, on the reverse strand, counting down.
ACCAGTCCTCACAGTGACAATTACAACCAAATTCTCGGATACAGAGAAGACAAAGACCAGAACCGTCACATGGACACTGTCGAATTTGAAGTGTTTTACGGCTGGACTTCAGAATGAAGTTGCCTATGTATCCCAAACATGGGAATCAAGCCTTGTGTAGTTCGGGGTTAAGGTACACTCAGGTATTAACCTCTCCTTTTGCGCTCTAACTTTTGCCAAGGCCGCCCTTCCGGGTTTTCAACCTTGCGAGCTATGTTCTTCTTTTCTTTTCAATTCTTTTCATTTCTCTTCTACTTTTTTGTTCTTTTTCTTTTTTTTTTTCATTCTTTGTATTTTTCTTTTTTTTTTTGTTCTTTTTCTTCTTTTTTCTTGCTTTAACTTTTGCCTGGGTTGCCCTTCAAATGGTTTTGAGATATTGAAGTCATCTGAATCCAGGAGAATGGCTGCTGTTCGCTGATGATGCAGGAGTCCATCGAATGGGGGGCTGAATTTGCCCCTAGTGTTGTGGATAGGAACTCGGTTATCTTTCAGCAATATTTTCTTCTTTCCTCCCTTCTGGGATTTGGGCATTCTTGCCGATCTTTGTTAACTTGAGAAACATCCTAATTTTTTACTCTTCAAGCACATCTGACATTTTTTCCCCTAGTTCGAGGGGTGCTTCTGATCTAGCTTCGCAAGCTTTCTTTTGACAACGTCTGACCTTCTTGATCTGACTTTCCTTGCCCCTAGTTCAAGGGCTGCTTCGAATTTGGCCACACAGGCCTCACATTGTGGTTGACCTTCGCACATTCTGAATTAAGGTTCAAGGTTTGGAAGCAAAAGGGTTGAGGCTCGAGGCCGAGAGTGATCCTAAGCTGCACAATCTCAAGAGCGATTCCACACAGGTCTTCGTAGAACCACGCAAAACATTTTTTGAAATCTTTTAAGAAAGCGACTAATCGCTCGCGTCGAAGACAATGCAGAACCAATCTGGATCAAGCTAGGATCCTTCTCAGTACTCACATTAACAAACATGATCTCAATCATTAAGGGCTTAGCATGCCTCTCTTTCTCTCACTTGATCAAATTTTTACAAATCCCGAGAAATTCCTTTTTCTTTGTTTTCAACACATCGTTCGAAAAGTTTTGAAAAACTTAGGTCAATATAATGACTTAAAGGCACAAAAGAGCAGGTGAAATGCACTGCCGTTTCATTTAAACTTCTAGCACAACTGGCGCAAGGCAGAAGTAAACACAAGAGTGTGAAAATCACTGCTGTTTCATTCAGATCTGTTGGCATAACTGGCTCCATGGCAGAAACAGACTCAAAAGAAAGCAAAAAGACAAACACAAAACAAGATAGTGATGTCCGAGGTAACACCCCCGGAATCACCCGACTCCAACGCAACAGGACTGACTCGATACAACAAGACAGACTCGACTGACTCAGTACAAAAAGACTGACTATATACAAAACAACAAAACTGACCCAATACCCAAGTCAGAAGGTACAAAAACTAGTATTTGCATATTGCTCAAAACAGTGCGTGCCATTCCCACGTCTAGAGTAAATCGAGCGCCACCCGCAGCTGGTTCATCCCCTGATCACATGGTCACATTATCCTCGAGATTCACAAATCCAGTGACGATAGACTTTGCTGAGCTTGGTGCGAGGATGACCCCATTGTCAAACAAGTCCTGTACTTCATGGCGAAGACGGAAGCAATTGTTGGTGCTGTGACCGGTCTGTTGATGGTACGCACAGAACAAGGTAGTATCATGACCTGGTGGAAGATGAGCAGGGAGGGGCCGAGGCTCGAGGGGTTTAAGATGCCCCTTTTCACCAAGGATTTGAAATGCCTTGGACAAAGGCATGTAGAGGGCATGGAAGACCCTACGACCTTGGGGAAGATACTTCGAGGTTTATGGATTTTTGCCGGACGCACTGGCAAAATGGTCGGCAGGTGCTGTATAGCGATCCCGGATTTACCTTTGTTGTACAGTGATCCGGACATGTGTCCGTGGATGTTAGTAGTTGATTATTATCTTGTTTACATCCTTTTTACTTTGTAGTTGAGTTATGGGATGTGTTGGGCAGGTTTGTTACCGGTTGGTTGAGTTTAGAAACCAAAACTAGTTGCCCAGATTTTGACCTGTCCACTCGAGCGGGGGTTTTGGGGCTCGAGCGGGAATTTGCACCCATCCAGTATTTCCTGTGCAGTGTTGGACGCTCGAGCGTGGGATTGGCCGCTCGAGCGTGGGATTGGCCGCTCGAGCGGGGTTGTGTGAGTGCCGCTCGAGCAGGGAGTTGGAAGCTCGAGCGGAGACCTAGTTCTGTAAAAGTTCTGGGAGTGTGCATCCGCCGCTCGAGCGGGATGGTTGACGCTCGAGCGGGAGTTTGTGAGTGACGCTCGAGCGGGGTGTTTGACGCTCGAGCGGGGCAACTGGGTTTAAGCTTCGTGTTTTGACTTTTCAAATCACTTTTTCACTTTCTCTTCTCTCTCCTACTTTTCCAAAAACACCATTGTTGAGCCTCTCACTCTAGAACTTTACATTCTCTCTAGGTTTTGATCTAGTAGGAGTGATTTACTCATCTTTGGCCTTTACAAAAAAGTTGTTGATCGTCGAGGGCTACATTTTAATCTGAAAATTTCAGGATTTGGAGCACGTTGGGTTTTGTCATCTTCTCCCTTGGGGCTCCGGATTTGAGGTAGGGATATCCTACTCCTCTCTATGGATTTTGTCTTTAAATTTTAGTATTTTGAGATGTTGGGGTTGGTTTGGTAATTTTGTGAAAGTTTGGGGCTTTTGTGTAATTTTACAAAAGTCGGGGTTTTATCTATAATAAACCTAGTTGCATGTTTGGCATAGAGAAATGGAATAAATATTGAATCATTGATGAATATGGGACCTTAAGGGTTGTAATGTTAATTATGGAAAATGCCCTAATTACATTGTTTGATTAATTGGGTTAATTAATCGTGAGAAATGAGGTTATGAAATAGGAATGTTGAGATTGGGACCGTATGGGGTTAAAGGGTGTAGTTGAATTATTTATCACTCACCGAAATGAAATGTTGATTGAATATCCATTTGTGCATTTATTTTCTGTTTAGAAATAACTGCTTTGGGCTATCGGTGGAGGATAGTCGTGATTGTTGTAGACAATGCATGATGATTAGGAAAACGAAAACTAATCAATGGAATGTGTCATGGAATTTGACGATTGATAGAATACATTAACTGTATGTATTGAATGATGGTATATAGAACCAATGTGTTTGTATACGTTATGTGTAGAGGAGGAGATGGGGGATGTACTCCGCGGTTTAGGGGAAGATGGGGGATGTACCTCTAAACCGGATAGTGTTGGGAGGAGATAGGGGATGAACTCCGTAGATACAGCTCATATGCTTGTCTAGAGAAATGAAGATAGAGCTCATATGCTTATCTTTGAGAAGTGTAGATACAGCTCTTATGCTTGTCTAGAGAAGTGAAGATAGGGCTAATATGCTTATCTTGGTGAAATGTGGATGTGGCTCATATGCTTATCTGTGAATGTGGGATATAGTTCTTATACATATCTGTTGTAATGATGATAGAGCTAATATGCTTATCTGTTGAAAAAGGGAAAATGAAAAGTAACTTGGACTCATAAGTCGTATGGCATAAAATGTGATTTATGTGGATGTATCAGTGTTGGCCATCTATCAATTGCTAATCTTTTAGTCATTGTTCATGGTTGGTTTAGTGTATTTCTACTGGGCTGTGGCTCACCCTATATGGGAATATCATTTTCAGGTGCAGGTAGCATGCCACCTCCAAGGACATAGCTTGGGATGCTAGATGCGAGCAGATTTTTGCTGTTTAGTTTCTTTTGATGTATTACATGTATATTCAAGCCAAGGGCTTAATGTGTAGATGAGTTAGCACTCTTTTGTTGTAACCAAGTGTTAACTTGGAAAGCTGTAAGCCCGTAGGGCATTTTGCTTTTGTTGTTAACATGTAATACTTTTGTAATGAAACTCTGATTAATAGAAGAATGTGGATATTTTGTATGTCAATGAATGTCTTAATTGATGGTTTAATGTTATTATTTTGAGGGCGTTACAACTTGGTATCAGAGCATACCGGGTTCGAATACTTTGGGTACGTGGGAAGTGATTAGGATCACAATGAGTTTGTCTCGCTTGATAGAGACTTAGATGTAGTGTCATATGCTATGTGCTTAATTGATAACATGCTTATGTGACTATGTGGGTATGGAATGTAGTTTCTAGGATGTTGATTGGATCCTTGGGTTTCTGGGAGTCTTGTTGGAAAAGCACTTGATCAATGTTGTTTCTAACCGGAACTCTAGTAACGCCTCGGGACTTTCATTATCCGGAAATGAAATTCGTAAGTGTTTATGTGTTTATGTGCTTACGTGGAGTGAATTATTGTTGTCCGTGCATTAGGACGTGAGTGTTTAGTTTCGGCACATTTGTGAATGTGCTAACGTTCTGTATTACTTTTATTAGGATGTCAGGACGAGGAAGAGGTGCTAGGCGTGGTAGGCCTGCGAGACAGGAAGTACCGTTACCGGAGGAGGTTCCGGCAGTACAGGAGGGAGTTGGTCAGGCCAACGTGGCCGAGCCAGCGGGTCAACAGGCTATGAGTGCCTTGGCACGAGAGATAGCAGGAGCTTTGGGTATTCTTAGAGCTGGGAATCAGGCAGCTGAGGCAGGGCCTTCTTTCTTGAAGAGGGAGTTTTTCCGGTCTAATCCGGATGAGTTTATCGGGGATCCGAATGAGCCACTGAAGGCTGATGAGTGGCTAGAGCAAATGAGTAAGACGTTCGAGATGCTTGGCATCGAGGACGGAGCACTGAAAGTGACCTTGGCATCCTTCCAGCTGAAGGGAGATGCGGGTCAATGGTGGAAGTACGAGAAGGCTCGTGTTGGGGGTACATGGGAGGCATTTGTAAATGCTTTTCAGGAGAGGTTTTTGTCTGCAGCAGCTAGGGAGAAGCTGAGGGATCAGTTTAGCCGGCTTAAACAGTAGGGCTTGTCAGTGGCTGAGTTTGAGGCTACTTTTACCAGTCTGTCCAGGTTTGCACCTGAACTGGTGGCGTCCGAGGAACGCCGTTGCTATGAGTTTGAGCGGAAGTTGAGGCGGGGCCTCAAGCTGAGAGTTGGGGGGTCTTACATCCGAGAGTATAGACACCTAGTAGATGCCGCTGCTCATATGGAAATTATGATGCAGGAAGAGGAGGAAGAGCAGAGGGGCTCCAAGAGGAGCCAGGATGGTCAGGGTGATGGCAGGAGACAGAGGGGTTATAAACCTCAGCAGCCTCAGGGTGCAGTTTCTAGATCGACCTTTCTAGTGCCGAGTGCAGGCTCGGGGAGAGGCAATCAGGGGGAGTTTGCTTGTTACAAGTGTGGCCAGCTGGGTCACAAGGTTTCAGTTTGCCCGCAGAAGGGTGGGGGTCAGAGAGCTGCTTCTTCTTCAGCTAGACCGCAGAGTCAGAGTTTGGGCAGGGGGCAGCCCTTGTCTTGTTATCAGTGTGGACAGCCTGGGCACCTGAAGAGGTTTTGCCCACAGTTGAGTGCCACTTCGGGAGCGTCTGGTTCCAGGCAGACGCGCCACTTCGGGAGCGTCTGGTTCCAGGCAGACGCAGAGTTTTCAGCCAGCTCAGTCTGTGCAGGCCTCGAGGGCCAATCCGGGAGCATCGTCATCCCAGTCTGTGCAGCAGTCTTTTGCTCCGAGGGTTGAGCAGGTAGATCAGGGGCCTATCGGGCGCGTGTATGCTGTTACAGCGCAGGATTTAGTACCGGCTCCATCGGTAGTGAGAGGTACTTTTCTGTTTTGTAACTCGGTTGCTAGTGTGTTGATTGACACGGGTGCATCTCATTCTTTTGTATCTACTGCATTTGCATCTGTTTTGGAATTGGAGTTGGCACAGCTAGCATCTTCTATTTGTGTGGTATCGCCTATTGGTGGTGAGTTGATTTTGAAACAAGGTGTTAGAGGTTGTGATATAGAGGTCGCCGACCATAGGTTTCCTTTTCCGTTTGTTGTCATGCCCATGAAGGGCTTTGATGTTATTTTGGGTATGGACTGGCTATCGTCATACCGGGCTGTTATCGATTGCTACCGCCAGAGGGTCACGTTATGTACCTTGAGCGGGGAGTGGTTCCATTTCTTGGGAGACCGGGTTGGTTGTGTTTTACCACCGGGGTATGATTCGCGAGGGCGAAGTGAGCTTAGTGGTCTACTTGCTAGCTTTGAGAGTGGTGAGTGTGGTGAGACCCAGCTTGTGTTGCCGAGAGTGGTCTGTGAGTATTCGGATGTCTTTCCCGATGACCTTGTTAGTTTGCTACCTCACTGAGAGATAGAGTTCTCTATTGATCTAGTGCCCGGCACGGCGCTGATTTCTATGGCACCCTACCGTTTTGCTCCAGCAGAGTTGGTTGAGTTGAAAGTTCAGCTCCAGGAATTGCTAGATAAGGGCTTTGTTCGCCCTAGTGTTTCACCGTGGGGAGCACCGGCCCTCTTTGCTAAAAAGAAAGATGGTGCCTTGAGATTGTGTATAGACTACCGGAAGTTGAATCGGGCTATGGTCAAGAATAGGTACCCTATGCCCCGTATAGATGATTTGTTTGACCAGTTGAAGGGTTCCCGTTGTTTCTCTAAGATAGACTTGAGATCGGGTTACCACCAGTTGAGGGTCAGGGAGGAGGATATTCCTAAGACGGCATTCCGTACGCGGTATGGCCATTATGAGTTTCTGGTGATGCCATTCGGGCTTACCAATGCACCGGCAGTCTTTATGGACTTGATGAACCGGATCTTCCGGGAATTCTTGGATCGATTTGTAGTCGTTTTTGTGGACGACATCCTTATCTATTCGCCTTCAGAGGAGGAGCACGAGGAACACTTGAGAGTGGTGCTTGAGTTACTTAGAATCCATAGGCTGTATGCCAAGTTTGGAAAGTGTGAGTTCTGGCTGAGGGAAGTCAAATTCTTAGGCCACGTAGTATCCGGGGAAGGGGTGTCTGTTGATGCATCCAAGGTTGAGGCAGTGCAAGATTGGGCACAGCCTAAAAGTGTGTTTGAGATCCGCAGTTTTCTGGGATTAGCTGGGTATTACCGTCGGTTTGTGAAAGATTTCTCCAGGTTAGTGTCACCGTTGACTAGACTGACTCGGAAGGGAGTCAAGTTTGTGTGGAGTGAGACTTGTGAAAAGTCGTTCCAACAGCTGAAAGTTAGATTGACCACCGCTCCGGTGTTGATTATCCCGGAGAGAGGGTTGGGTTATGCGGTTTATTGTGATGCCTCACGAGAGGGTTTGGGTTGTGTGTTGATGCAAGAGGGGAAAGTGGTAGCTTATGGCTCACGTCAGTTGAAAATACACGAGAAGAATTACCCTACACACGACCTAGAGTTAGCGGCTGTGATCTTTGCCTTGAAAATCTGGAGGCACTACCTTTATGGTGAGAAGTTCGAGGTGTTCTCGGACCACAAGAGTTTGAAGTATCTGTTTACACAGAGAGACTTGAATTTGAGACAGAGGAGGTGGATGGAGTTCATTGAGGACTATGATTTTGAGTTGCACTATCACCCGGGAAAGGCCAATGTTGTGGCCGATGCCCTTAGTAGGAAATCCATTAGTGATGTAGCTTGTATAGCCATCCGGGAATAGGAGATGTTGGGAGCACTTGGCGAGTTTGGTTTGCTACTGGGCGAATCTGTTGAGGCTGCGGCCTTGTTTTCCGTTGTCGCGCAGCCTACACTTGTGACTAGAGTGTTAGAGGCACAGAGAGGTGACCTTGAGGTAGAATCCCTCCGAGAGAAGATCTCTAGTGGGAAAGTTGAGAAGGATTTGACGGTGTATCCCGACCTGAGTGTGAGATACCGAGACCGTTTGTTTGTACCGGATTCTTGCCGAGAGGAAGTACTCCGAGAGTTTCACCATTCACGTCTTGCGGTGCATCCGGGAGTGTCACGACCCAAACCCGGCCCTATGGGTTTAGCACCGTAACCGGCCAGTAATCTGAGATTACCGAAGGCCTGCTTAACAGTAGTACAGTAAAACAGAGTTCAGGGCCCGGCGGAAGCCAATACAGTAAATAAATAATGTCCATTGAGCTGTGACAGTCTGTATGCCAAAAGATTTTTCATGCATTCATACATAAAAACAGTACAGTCTATACAAAATTTACAGTCACACAGTACAGGGACTTAATCCCTTGATAACGGTACAGTTACTAGCTGACAGTCTATACAGTAATCCAAACAGTATGGAAACAGACGGGGGAAAAAAACAAGACACCCCAAAGCCATAGCATGGCAACTCGGAACCTCGCAGTGAGGCACAAAGGCTGGCTTGACAAAACTGGAGTAACCCCGACGCTCCTAGCCGCGGTCTGGTGCCTGAACACCTACATATATATATGAGCAGTGAGCTAAAGCCCAGTGAATAACATAGTGCGTAAAGAGGTTATGAATGAAATGTCCTTACAGTAATGAAATCAGTTCATTAAACAATACTTCAGTCTTTCAGTCAGAACAGTTATTCAGTCATATGTGGTACATCCATTAGCATAGCAGTAAACAGTAGGTCTTAAAGACCGAACAGTAATGATGGCCATCAATCAGTAAACAGTAGTGGTTCCACGGGGGACCCGACAGAGATCTCTGTAACAGTAGCAGTAACAGTATACAACAGTTGCTAAGGATGCCACAATACATTTCAGAATATAGGACATACATTCAAACAATTAACAATAATTACTTCAGAAAACAGTTTCGTTAAACAGTCAGAAAACATTCTCAGTTGAACATATCTTTCCACAATTGTTACTCAAAGAGTTTGGGCTACAGTATGCTAGAGCGTGTCTCCCCAGTCACCAACCCTACACAGTTCACAGGTTGAACACACACTAAGCTACACAATTGGGAAATATAATAACTTAATCCTTAATTGCCTCGGTGTGTTCTACATCTATATCCTCAACAAGATGCCTTAAACTAGGCCTAAGCATGCCTAGGATGGGATGAGGATGCAAAGATGTGATTAGAAAACAATTTCAGAATTTGCAGAAAAACAGAGTCCCACTCGAGCGCAGGTTTACCCGCTCGAGCGGACATGCAACAAGGGTACACGCTCGAGCGTCAAATATCCCGCTCTAGCGTACTGTAAAAGTACTGGATGGGTGAAATCTCCGCTCGACGGGCGCTCGACGCCCGCTCGAGCGCCCAATCCTCCGCTCGAGCGGACTGTAAAACAGTGCAGAGGTACTGGATGCTCGGATTCCACGCTCGAGCGTCACTTTCCTCGCTCGAGCGGGAGTGCAAAATCTGGAAATTCCAGATTGCACCTCCAAGCTCAAACTCAAGCTTAAATGCATCAAAACCGATCCTCTTGGGCTGAATTTCCAGAAAACACTTGTAAACATATAGAATAACATGGTTCAAAGCTCAATTTTGAGAAATCAAAGCCCAAGGGTGTTCAATTGAAACCCAGTTTCAAACCATGAACAATATGAACATGCAAACATGCATGGATTCAAATCATTTTGAAGTTCCAATTTGATGCTCTAAGGAGCCAATTGTTTCCAAAACAAGTTGAAAACATGGACCATTACAAAATTATGAACATGCATACACCATTTTACCATGAATTCAACTCAAAAACTCATAGTGTCAAACATGCATGCATGAAATGAGCTTCAATTCACCATTAATGAAAAAATTCATGACTTAGCTCTACAATTAGACATGAACCATGCATGAATCAACTTAAAAACGAATCAAAAAGATGAAATCCTTACCTAAGTCTTGTATTCAAGGTTTGGGGGCTCCAATATGCAATCTATACTTCAATTACCAAGCAATTCCTTAAGAACAAATCTACTCTCTCTCTCTCTCCCTCAAGGTCGGCAAGAACAAGAAGAGGGCTGAGGAAAATGTTTGTTTCAAGTGTATACAAGGCTCACATGTTATATTGAGATAGTGGCCACTAGGGGTAGTTTGGTAAATAAGGCCAACTTAAGCAATTGATCAATATTTAATCATACCTAATCAGTTTTCAGATAATTATACCATAAAATCCTATAAATTCTAATGAACACAGAACATTAATCAATTCCGGATTCGGCCGCCGATAAGGCCTTCAATTAGCAGTTTAAACACTAAAATACGAACAGATCAAGTAATCAATCAAACAGATAGAATACAAATTAACATACATACTCAGTCAGTTCAGTTCCAGTTTTCAGTCAGTCAGTTTAGTACTTTAACCAGTCCAATTATCAGTCATAATTGGTTCAGTTTAACGGTAATCGATGTTTATCGATAATCAATCCGTCATTAATCGGTAAACAATATGAGGGTTGTTACAGGGAGGCACTAAGATGTATCGGGATTTGGGTCGCCAGTTTTGGTGGCGGGGTATGAAGAGAGATGTGGCTGTCTTCGTATCGAAGTGCCTTACTTGCCAGCAAGTGAAGGCCGAGCATCAGAGGCCAGCGGGTTTGTTGCAACCTTTGCCTATTGCCGAGTGGAAGTGGGAGCATGTCACTATGGACTTTGTTGTAGGTCTTCCGAAGACTCAGCGGGGTAGTGATGCTATTTGGGTGGTTGTAGACCGGTTGACTAAGTCGGCGCACTTCATTCCTATGCGTGTGAGAGATTCAGTGGATCATCTTGCCGACTTGTATATTCGGGACACAGTGAGATTACACGGGGTTCCAGTGACGATCGTCTCAGATAGAGATCCTCGTTTTACCGCCAGGTTATGGCAGAGTTTGCAGAGTGCCTTGGGCACTAAGTTGACCTTTAGTGCGGCTTATCATCCTCAGACTGACGGGCAGTCCGAGCGTACTATTTAGATCCTCGAGGATATGCTTCGGGGTTGTGTCCTGGACTTCAGTGGGACGTGGGAGAGGCACTTACCCTTGGTAGAGTTTGCCTACAATAACAGCTTTCAGTCTAGTATCGGTATGGCACCGTTTGAGGCCTTGTATGGCCGACCGTGTAGGTCTCCAGTTTGTTGGGCCGAGGTGGGTGATGCACCTTTGTTGGGTCCGGAGTTGGTTAGGGAGACGACGGAGAAAGTTGAACTTATCCGTAGGAGGCTTGTTACAGCCCAGAGTCGTCAGAAATCTTATGCTGACCGTAGGAGGAGGCCTTTGGCGTTTGAGGTAGGTGATCATGTGTTCTTGAAAATATCACCTAGGTGAGGTTTGATGAGGTTTGGGAAGAGTGGGAAGTTATCCCCTCGGTTTATTGTCGAGGTTGCTTATCGGTTAGCTTTACCACCGCAGTTGTCCGGAGTGCATGACGTGTTTCATGTGAGTATGCTTCGGAAGTATGAGCCAGATCCATCACATGTATTGGATTGGACCAATTTAGAGGTAGATGAGGATGCCTCGTATGAGGAGAGACCGGTTCAGGTCTTGGATAGGCGGGATCAGGTCCTGCGTGGCAAGACTATTCCTTTGGTGAAAGTCTTGTGGAAACATCACGGAGTGGAGGAAGCCACTTGGGAACGTGAGTTGGAAGTCCGTGAGAAATATCCGGACTTGTTTGTTGATATGTAATCTTGTATTTAAATTTTGAACTATTGATTGAACTTAAGAGCTTTTATATATGTCTTAAGTTGTGAAACATTGAAAATGTTTGGTTTATCGGAAGTATGTTTTGGAACTTGCCTCATATGGAAGTTGAATGTAACATTATATATGTTGAATATATTGTTGAAATTGGAAAGGAAATGCGTAATGTTGATACATGTTGAAAGTACATATGTTGTTTACATATTGTGAAATGCCTCTTGTTAAAGGGATGGGATGACCGGTAATGGGTCGAATTGTTGAATGTTAAAATGTAACATTGTTTAAAATGGAGAAAACCCTGTTTTTGAAAACTTGTGCTTAATTTCGGGGACGAAATTCTTTAAGGGGGGGAGGTTATAGCGATCCCGGATTTACCTTTGTTGTACAGTGATCCGGACATGTGTCCGTGGATGTTAGTAGTTGATTATTATCTTGTTTACATCCTTTTTACTTTGTAGTTGAGTTATGGGATGTGTTGGGCAGGTTTGTTACAGGTTGGTTGAGTTTAGAAACCAAAACTAGTTGCCCAGATTTTGACCTATCCGCTCGAGCAGGGGTTTTGGCGCTCGAGTGGGAATTTGCACCCATCCAGTATTTCCTGTGCAGTGTTGGACGCTCGAGCGTGGGATTGGCCGCTCGAGCGGGGTTGTGTGAGTGCCGCTCGAGCGGGGAGTTGGAAGCTCGAGCGGAGACCTAGTTCTGTAAAAGTTCTGGGAGTGTGCATCCGCCGCTCGAGCGGGATGGTTGACGCTCGAGCGGGAGTCTGTGAGTGATGCTCGAGCGGGGTGTTTGACGCTTGAGCGGGGCGACTGGGTTTAAGCTCCGTGTTTTGACTTTTCAAATCACTTTTTCACTTTCTCTTCTCTCTCCTACTTTTCCAAAAACACCATTGTTGAGCCTCTCACTCTAGAACTCTACCTTCTCTCTAGGTCTTGATCTAGTAGGAGTGATTTGCTCATCTTTGGCCTTTACAAAAAAGTTATTGATCGTCGAGGGCTACATTTTAATCTGAAAATTTCAGGATTTGGAGCACGTTGGGTTTTGTCATCTTCTCCCTTGGGGCTTCGGATTTGAGGTAGGGATATCCTACTCCTCTCTATGGATTTTGTCTTTAAATTTTAGTATTTTGAGATGTTGGGGTTGGTTTGGTAATTTTGTGAAAGTTTGGGGCTTTTGTGTAATTTTACAAAAGTCGGGGTTTTATCTATAATAAACCTAGTTGCATGTTTGGCATAGAGAAATGGAATAAATATTGAATCATTGATGAATATGGGACCTTAAGGGTTGTAATGTTAATTATGGAAAATGCCCTAATTACATTGTTTGATTAATTGGGTTAATTAATCGTGAGAAATGAGGTTATGAAATAGGAATGTTGAGATTGGGACCGTATGGAGTTAAAGGGTGTAGTTGAATTATTTATCACTCACCGAAATGAAATGTTGATTGAATATCCATTTGTGCATTTATTTTCTGTTTAGAAATAACTGCTTTGGGCTATCGGTGGAGGATAGTCGTGATTGTTGTAGACAATGCATGATGATTAGGAAAACGAAAACTAATCAATGGAATGTGTCATGGAATTTGACGGTTGATAGAATACATTAACTGTATGTATTGAATGATGGTATATAGAACCAATGTGTTTGTATACGTTATGTGTAGAGGAGGAGATGGGGGATGTACTCCGCGGTTTAAGGGAAGATGGGGGATGTACCTCTAAACCGGATAGTGTTGGGAGGAGATAGGGGATGAACTCCGTAGATACAGCTCATATGCTTGTCTAGAGAAATGAAGATAGAGCTCATATGCTTATCTTTGAGAAGTGTAGATACAACTCTTATGCTTGTCTAGAGAAGTGAAGATAGGGCTAATATGCTTATCTTGGTGAAATGTGGATGTGGCTCATATGCTTATCTGTGAATGTGGGATATAGTTCTTATACATATCTGTTGTAATGATGATAGAGCTAATATGCTTATCTGTTGAAAAAGGGAAAATGAAAAGTAACTTGGACTCATAAGTCGTATGGCATAAAATGTGATTTATGTGGATGTATCAGTGTTGGCCATCTATCAATTGCTAATCTTTTAGTCATTGTTCATGGTTGGTTTAGTGTATTTCTACTGGGCTGTGGCTCACCCTATATGGGAATATCATTTTCAGGTGCAGGTAGCATGCCACCTCCAAGGACATAGCTTGGGAGGCTAGATGCGAGCAGATTTTTGCTGTTTAGTTTCTTTTGATGTATTACATGTATATTCAAGCCAAGGGCTTAATGTGTAGATGAGTTAGCACTCTTTTGTTGTAACCAAGTGTTAACTTGGAAAGCTGTAAGCCCGTAGGGCATTTTGCTTTTGTTGTTAACATGTAATACTTTTGTAATGAAACTCTGATTAATAGAAGAATGTGGATATTTTGTATGTCAATGAATGTCTTAATTGACGGTTTAATGTTATTATTTTGAGGGCGTTACATGCTGACTTAGTTTTCTGATCTTTTCCGGGTGCAGGGTTAGGGTTAAAAGGAACAGTTTTGGCACGACGGTCTTTCTCCCTATTTTCCCCTTGGCTTGAACTGCCCTCAGTCTGAGTGGGGAAAGTGTCATTCATAGTTTTTGCAACGACAGCGAGCACCTGCTGTTTGTTCAGTCCTCCGGCTTTCAAAGCCTCAACAGCCCACGAGAGTTGCTCGTAGGGATTAGTGTCCACATTTACCTTGTTCTTACCACTCGCCTCAGCTTGGTAGAAGGTTTGGGTTGCTATATCAGAGCGGAGCCCCGTTGTTGTCGACATGCCATTGCCGGAACTTGGGATGGCTTCAGGTTGACTGAGTTCAATTACAATTCGCTCCAATAACGGGGGCTCTTCTGGCATGAAGTTTTCGACATACAATGTGGTCGGTGGCGGGGCCGACATTCCGTAGGCTAGATCAGCCACAGATCTCTGAAGATCACCAATCATTCCCATTAGCTCAAAAGCGGTGGGCTCGCAGGTTTGAAATAGTTAGGGTTCCCAGATCGGATGTGCGGCAGGTGACCTGGGCGGGTGTGGCATGTCAACATCGGTTTCACCCTGCACGGTGATTCCCTGGTTCAATGCTGCTGCCATGACCACAATCTCTTCTGAATTCTGTGTCATCACGAGTCTGCTGAACTGAACAGAGGTGATGTGACTGGTGACTAACGGATCAAATGGACCGGTGAGCCTTGGCTGGCTTTTTCCTACCTTGCCTCAGTGAAGGAAAATACTGGATGTTCTAAATTGAATCTCTGAACCTTGAAAGAGAAAACAGGCAGCATCTCAGCCCAATTTCACCAGAATAGACATAAGCATAGCTGAATAACTGTATTCGACCACTGATCACTGTTCTCCAAATTACTACCCCAAAACTGAATCTGATACCCACAGATATAACTGGTTCTCAAAAATGCAGGCTTGATACCCAGACTTACAAACTGATACATGCATTCCGGTAGAGACATACTCTAAAAGCACATAGCAAGCAAATGAGAGCCAAAACACCCCTATGTTGGGGTAGGGTTTCCCTGTCATATTTTGTTAGGAGCTAGGGTTTCACTACGCACACAGCGGCTTCAAACAACCTATAATCGGGTAAGCAACCTGTCCTTGTTTGGAATAGTCACTATGGATTCCGAATATGCACTAGGTCGAATGGTCAAAAAGGGTGCCTCGGTAAAAACCAGGGTTTGTGTTCCCACCGTGGCAGAGCCCGTAACCGGTCAGCCTTATGGCACGCTTCTCAAAGCGAGCCTCCGGTAAACCATTCAAGAATAGCAGATGACAAACACGGTGTCCTAGGCACACCAATGTAAATGCAATGCAAAGAAACACATAAGTGTAATCAAAGCAGGATATCATGAGTTCGAGTCAAGTTCTCTAAATTCCCAGCAGAGTCACTATAAACTGTAGATGTCCCTGAATGTCCTGGGAGGGAATCCCGTTTTGTTCATTGGGCCTATTACAGTTCGGACTCAATGTCACGGTCTTGTATCTAATCTTGCAGAGTGCAATGCAAGACCGATAAATCATCAAAGAGTCCAAATCCGGCAAATCGTTTTGGAAAACGGATTTTTAGAAAGAAGTGCCAAACATGGACTGCTTTGCCAGATACAGAGTCGCCACCTAAATATTTTATTTTGGGGAAATTTAGGAAACCCTAACTCGTGCCTAAGGCCACGTGTCCGTCATCACCAAAGTTGCCTCGGTTCAGGAACTTGGGTATGATTGGGGAAGGTCATTTCATGAGTACCCCCGCTCGCCTGATCAAAGATCGGCCACTACTAAGCATGATATCTTGTTTTGAAAACATATGTGCTCTTATTCCGGTTTATTAGCCTAGAATTACTATGTGATGCACACAGCATACAAATATAGACTGGATCGCCTGAATTGGAACAAAACATCTCATGTTTGTTTTTGAAAACGGTTTGCTACTCGCAAGTAGGCTAAAATGCGGATTTTGACACCCTCAAGTGGGCTTAAGAAACAGGGTGATTTGCCACTCTCAAATGGGCTTAAAACTCGTAATCAATGAATTGTTCCAATTCAAGTAATCCAACCTTCACCCACAGGCATACAGGCAGTTATATCACATAAGCACATAGCCTCATGGTAAGCATTCTATCATGGCAGTCACTCATACGCATGCAAGGATGCTAAAGTATAAACACTTACCGAGTACTCCGAACCAAAGAAAGAAGCTAATTAGAAAACATGCATGAATCCTAACTATGCTGAAATGTCTAATGCAACACATGCAAGAATGCAACTAGGAATAGGCTCGGCTATCCTAAGAATGGCATATGAAATGCTACAGCTGATACACGTATTCAACTCGAAATTGAAATACAATGCAGTTAGTATGATGCGCCGAGCCCGATGCATGCAATACAGATGGATGATGCAAACATGCGAGCATAAGTATGCTAATTGAAACATGTCCTAAACTAACCATCAAAAGCTAGTAAATAAAAGGGAGAAAGACGTGGGGTTGGAAGATATACATCACACGCATGCATACTTATTACAACATTGCCCTCCTCGGAGGATCCGAATGAATAATACACAACGAAATGAATAACTAACTACAGCTAATTATTACATAACGCTGACTAATTAACAAATTTAACTAAGCAAGCAATAAAACTATCATGCAAGCTACATGAAATGGACTGCCTCAGCTCTGCCTTGGATGGTAATGAATGCATGCATGCTTGAATCGTTTTGTCGAGAAATCCATCGCGATGCTCCGACTTGCCTTTGTTTGCAATTGACCTCAGAACACTACACAAGGTTTCAGAAGGCTGAAACTCCACCCTGGGAAGCTGTGGGAAGGTTGCCGACCAGCCTTTGGCCTTAGAGACCACCTGCCAACCACCTTTTGTGGTAGAGACCAAAAAAGGTGGTCGGCCTGCCAGAAAAGCTGGTCGGCCGATCAGTTTCTGCCTCATGTTCTTGGTTTTCTGCAACACAAAGCAAGAGAGGGGCATAGCAAGGTATTTTCAACAAATGCGTGCGCGACCACTCTCCCATCATTGCACAAGCTCAAGAGAGTGTAGTCCTCGACCCTCGGGCCACCAATCACGCATCTCGATGTATGATGGCCTAGGAGTCGAATTGCACGACTTGATATGGAATGAATGCACATATTAACACATAAATGCCTAAACTCCATCATGTGTTAGTCAAGAGGGTCGGCGACCGGGAACTGAGTTACGTTTCGTCACTTTGAGTACAAAACGTTCCTCGTTTCCCGTGTTTGGACTAACTCCTATTCTAAACACAATGCAACAAGTATGGCATGCACAATGCGACTCTAGCATGCAAGCTAAATGCAATGCAACTTGGTCATGCAAACATACAAAGGGGTGGAACATGCAAACATGCACCTAGCATACACAATGTCAATATGGGATGCAACATGAACAACCTAACAAGGCTAATGGCATACACAATGCACAATGCTAATGTACACATACTCAATGCGAGACAATCATAAGCATGCAACAATATGACAAAATGAGACTAGCGTACACAATGCGAATGTCAAATAGCATACTCAATGCGACGAACTACATGGCATGCGCAATGCCAAATGGACTTAAACCAAGATGGATAGGCCTCAGCCATGTCCAACTCAGTGGCCAAACATGATGAAATTAGGCAAGAACACTCATGCAAACATGCCCAATGCAAGGGACCGAACTTAAGGCATCAAATGCCACTCTACCAAAGTATGGCAAGGGATGAAATATGGCATACAATCATACATTTTTCAGCTCTGGAATGACATGCAAGATGGTCCCTAATCATGCAAACACCTCACACAATGCATGCTAGATGGCCCGAATACCGAAACTAGTGAAGCGCACTACACTAGGGCTACACAAAGCAATGCACAAATAGCAAAACCAGCCCCAAACAGATCCTAGGCAGGTCCAAGACAGTGGGAAAATGGTCTAAAATGATGGCTCGAAATGCATGGAAATGAAGCTCATGCAATGGTCCAAAAACGAGGCATACAAACACGACTCTCAAACGCATTTAAAGAGTGGAAAACATGGGAATATGGCATACATGTATGCTCTGAAATATCATGTTTAATGATGTCAAAACATGTCAAGGGCCCAAACAACGCATGCTAGTGGACCCGATATGCAAAGCTAGTGAGCTTAATTGAACTATGACTATATACAACAATGCATGCACGACCCAAAACACTTCAAACAGAGCTCAGGCAACCTAAAATATGAATAAAATTAGTTTGGATCATGGCCAAAATATGCTAGGAAAGGGGGCCAAAACATCATGCAATACAAGCTAGTAAACCATGATTTACACTAAAACCATATGAATCACATGAGAGGCCACCAAACCAGTCAAAAAAATAGAATCATGGCATGTCAAATAAAGCCCAAAAACCCACTGAAACCTGACCAATACATGCAAGAATGAAGTGCTACTTTGATAAGCCATACAAGGGGTTATTCCACACATGCAAGAGGCACACCCAAGGTGACAAAACAAGCTCTGGACAGAGCCAATGCAGGTCCTAAACTCGCCAAAAACGGCCTGAAACATGGCTTGGAAGCATGAAAATAAGGGCTCCTTTGTAAGGCCAAAAATGCTAAAAAACAAAATAAGGAGAGAGAGGGTCACCCCTCTCTGATTTTGGCACTCAAAACAGCATGCTAGCCACTGAAAATCCACTGGATTTCAGTGGCTAAAAGGCCAACACAAATGCTCTAAGGCATGGCTCAAAACAAGGTACAATGAAGCATGCAAGGAGGTAGATGACCCCCAACGGAAAAATGATCTTAAACAAACATGTTAAGGGCCTCAAAATAAGATTTTTTTCAGTTTACACCAAAGCTCAAATATGCTTGCAAGTATGGCTAAAAGATGGAGCAAAATAAAGCTTAAAAGAGAGAGTAGTGTGTTACCCTTGTAGCTTCAGCATAACCAGCAGCTTCTTAGACCAAAAACCAGCTCTTTGAGACCTCTCAAGACCCTCTAAGAACCTTAGATCAATGGTGGAGGTGTGTGGCTATGAGGTGTGGTGTTAAAGGCCAAGAACAAACACCCTTTCTAAGCCTAGAATGTAGAGAGATATATGTGCTTTTCCTTAAACAAATTTTTTTCAACCTCTCTAAAGGAGAAGGAGGCCCTCTCTTATAGAGAAACAAGAGGGTTCAAGCTTCTTGGAGAAGCTAGAGCAAAAGGTTCAAGCTTCTTGGAGAAGCTAGAGCAAAGGTTCAAGAGGTTCAAACCTCCTCAAGAAGCTAAAACAAGGGTTCAAAAGGTTCAAGCTTCCTCAAGAAGCTAAAACAAAAGTTCAAAAAGTTCAAGCTTCCTCAAGAAGCTAAAACAAGGGTTCAAAAGGTTCAATCTTCCTCAAGAATCTAAAACAAAGGTTCAAAATGTTCATGCTCTCCAAAAATCGTGCCAAATGGAGAAAGTTAAGCGGTTCCGAACCGAGGCGCATGGCCGACGGCTCCGAAAATTGAAAACCGAAAACTGGTCTCCAAACGGGAACAGTGGTCTACGACCACAAAAAGTAGCCTACGGCCACTGAGAGATGGTCTACGAGACCTCTCCCTCCCTTCGGAAAAAGAAAACAGAACCTGATTCGCAAACCGAGGTAAAGCACAAAAGAGTCCCGAGGTCTGGAGGCAAGGCTCTCAGTCGAGACTTTGTAACCTCAGAACGAGCACAACATGCGTCATCACCGAGCGCTCAATCGATGACGTCTGAGTTTTAAGGTCGGTCAAAAATGGGATGTCTACACACCCCTGCACACTTGCATTCAAAGCAGATTGCAACTTGTGGACTGAAGTTGTAGCCGCATGTGCGAGAATATTTTTATTTTTTATTTATTATTATTATTTTTTTTTAGGAACGACGTTCTGCACGTGCGCCACTATTGCCGCACCACACACCCGCACCTGCAATTAAAGCAGGCTCAAATTTGGGACTGAAAATTTTGCCACACGTGCAGGATTTTTTTTTTTTGAAAAACACCCTTAGCCCAACTTGCACCTTTACTTCACAATAAGAATAACCTATGAATAGAAATAAAAATTCAATAGAGGTATAATCTTCACGCGATAACCACGAGTACTACTTTTCCCCCTAACTGTGTTTGTAACTTTCCTTATTCTCCAACAGAGCGACAAACTAGGTTGATTCGGTATCCAGAATCGAGGTGCCCAAGGCTAACTCGACCTATGGGGCTTCCATACAGAGTTCAAGCCGGGTGGTTTTGAAGCAATCTCGACACCTCTGAATATCTAGACTTTAGTCTCGAAAATCCCGAACCTTTGCGTTTTAGGCTTTGCCATTCGAACTCTAGTTTCCACCGTCTAAGTTGGTCTCCTAGGAACTCATTACAAACACAGTTAGGTGGCTATACCAGATCATCAGATGCCGTTCGGGCACGGCAAACACCAAAGGAGTTACACCTTTAGAGGATTTAAAGTCTCCTAGACGCAAATAAAGTACAGCAAGAATAAAGAAAAGAATAATAGAATAGAAAGGAAAGAAAAGAGAACAAGACATTAATCTCTCAATCATAGTAAAAATGGTCCATCAAAGCAATGGACTCAATCATATCCCCATTCCCAATCCCCTCTATATGTGGCTTAAGTCTTCGGCTATTCACTTTGAAGGTGTGGCCATTCTTTGGATCTTACACCTTAACGGCGCCATAAATAAATGCCTCTATAACTACAAAGGGACCATCCCATCTTGATCTAAGCTTACCCATAAAGAGTCTCAATTTTGAGTTAAAAAGCTACACTTTTTGGCCGAGTTCAAAGGATTTTTCTATTAATGTGCTTGTCATGAAATTCCTTAGTCCGAGCTTTAAAAATTCTCAAACTCTCATATGTATCATTCCAAATTTCCTCCAACTCATTGAGTTACAATTTCTAGTTGAGCTCAGCTATGGCCATATTGAAGTTAAACTTCTTTATAGCCCACAATGCTCGGTGCTCAAGTTCAACCGAGAGATGGCAAGCTTTTCCAAACACCGCCCTATATGGTGACATCCTAATAGGTCTCTTATAAGCAATGCGGTAGGCCCATAATGCATCAATCAAATGTTTTGACCGATCTTTTTCTATTTAGCCTCACCGTTTTCTCTATTATGTGTTTCACCTCCCTATTTGAGACTTCCACTTGGCCACTAGTTTGAGGGTGGTATGGAGTGCCAACTTTTTGAGTGATAGAGTATTTCTTAACTACCGACTCAAAGAACCAGTTACAAAAATGCGTACCCTGATCACTTATTATGGCTCTAGGAAACCCAAAACAACTAAAGATGTTTTCATGCAAAAAATTGATTACTACTTTATGATCGTTTATTCGGGTAGCTATCGCCTCCACCCACTTACACACATAATCCACTGCCAAGAGAATATACTCAAATCCGAATGACGATGAGAAAGGTCCTATAAAATCAATGCCCCAAACATCAAAAGATCTCCACCACAAGAATAGGGGACATTGGCATCATGTCACGGCGAGATATCGAATCCATTTGCTGACAACGCAAACAAGTTCTACAAAATTGGTGGGCATCTTTAAAAATGGTAGGCCAATAAAACCCGCTTTGTAAAACCTTGACAGCCGTTTTATGCCCACTAAAATGACCTCCATATGTAGAAGAACGACAAAATGTAAGAATACTATGCACCTCACTCTCCGGCACACACCATTAGATTGCACAAAAAGAATCGGTCTTTGTCTTGCTTAGACCAATTTTGAGGAATTTGCCCAATGGCCATGTAATTCACAATATGTGCAGACCATGAGGGGCTCGCTCGTGACACTACAAGAAGTTGTTCGTCTGGAAATGAATCGTGCAAAATTAAAGGGTCACTATTATACTCAACAAGGACTCAGGAGAGGTGATCCGCCACCACATTTTTAGATCCTTTCTTTTCTTGGATCTCTAAGTCAAATCCTAAAACAACAATATCCATCTAATTAACCTAGGTTTGGTCTTTTTCTTTGATAGTAAATGCCGTAAAGCGGCATGATCAGTGAAGACTATGACCTTGGAGCCTAGAAGATAGGACCGAAATTTATCTAAGGCAAAGACCATAGCTAGCAACTCTTTCTCGGTAGTAGTATAATTCAATTGTGCATCCGAGAGAGTGCGACTAGCATAGTATATAGCATATGGTGTCCTATTAACCCTTTGACCTAACATAGCCCCAACATCATAATCTGAGGCATCATACATGATTTCAAAGGGAAGTGACCAATCCAGTGATTTCATGATTAGGGCGGTGG